>NW_022437096.1:1287178-1309249 GCF_009761245.1 Sapajus apella
GAGGGATGGATGTGTGGATGGGTGTATAGATTATGGATGGATGGATGAATAGATGGGTAGATGAGTGGGTCGATGGATGGTGGAAGGATGAATAGATGGATCATGGATGTGTGGCTGTGTAGATGAATAGGTGCCTGTGTGGATGGATGATGTGAATGTGTGGATGGATGGATGGATGGATGTGTGGATGGATGGGTGGATAATGGATATGGGTGGAAAAATGAATGGCTAGATTGTGGATGAGTGGGTGGATGGATGTGTGGATGAAAGGATGGGTGAGTAGATAGATGTGTGGGTGGTAGATGAATGATTGGAGGTGTGGATGTGTGGATGGATGATGGGTGGGTGCCTGGATGTATGTATGATGTGGATGTATGGATGGGTGGTGGATGGATGAATGGATATGTGAATGAGTGGATGGATGATGGATGGATGATGGATGGGTGATGGACAGATGTGTGGGCGGAAGGATGGATAGTGGATCGTGGATGGGTGGGTCAATGGATGTGTGTGGGTAGATGGATGGGTGGATGGATATGTGGATGGATGGATGGATGGATGGATGGATGGATGGATGGATGTGTGAGGGGGTGGGTGGGTGGATGGATGAATGAATGATGCTTTTGATTTTATTGGACTGGGCCGATAATAAGGTCCTAAAGTCCCCTGGAAGAGATATTACTCTCTGCAGGTCTCACAGGGCACGTTGACTGTGGTTAGGCCCTAGAGTGCGGAGGACGTTCAGCCCCATTGACATTGCCCATTGAAACCCTTCCTAGGACTGTGCCTCCTCTCCCTTCATCTCATTTTCCTGCTTCCTCTCTGCTTCCATCTCTGACACTTGGTGACTCCTGCGGCCTTTGCCCTTCCCCCCACGCACTGATCCTCTAGTCTCCCTTCTCATTAAGCATTACAGTGGATGCTCTGAAGAAGCTTTGGAGCTGTACCAATTAGCTCTGTGACAATGTCAAAGAGCTCAAATGCTCCTCTTTAAGCCAGGACTGTCAGTCAGCAGCTGCCTTCTGAGGAGGTAAAGTTCTTCTGCTAGTACAAAAAAGGAGCAGGGAGGGAAGGGCGTCTGTGCAATTAACCTGGACACCCCCAGGACACACACACGCTCTGATCCCCTCCGTGCTCAGTGTTGGCCAAGTCTCTTGTGAGCTCACCTTCCAGTGGGCGCCTTTGCCCTTGCGTGGCTGGAATGCAGTGTGCCCACCAGGTGTGTTTATGTGTGCAAATGTGCTTTCTAAATACCTCCCTCTCTATTGTTCACCAAGCAATTCAACTGCTCTCACATGGAAGAAAACGAAAGTAACATAGAAAGGCGCATAATTAGTAACATAGAAATGGTAATGAGTGCACGTAAGGTGAAAATGCAAATGGCACGGGTGCCTTTGTAGATGAAGGTCTTTGAGTTGACCGCAGGTCCTCTGGGCTTCCATGAACATGCTGGCAGGAGCCAGTTATTCAGCAAGTATTTAATAAATACTCAAGGTGAGTTTGTGCATCTTGTACATGCATTCCCATTGCCTGTGATGAAAGTAGCTCTCAGATGTCTGGGGAGATTTGCTAGTAAAATAAACTTGAATTTAAAGTTTATGGATAATTGAGAAGATCTATTTTTTGCATATACCCCAGATAGAGAGTTTGTATTACCAATTCTTCTCTCTCTGTTCTGTGTCTGGGACAGCTTATGCACCTTAGACAGGGCCACCCACAGGATCTCTCAGCCAAAATCTCCCACAAAAAAGAATCCTAAGGCTTGGAATGGGGAGAAGAGCCCATGGAGGGAGGTGAGGATGACTCCCAGCCCCCTGCTCAAGAGATGGCTCTGCAGGGATAGTCAACAGGGAAGGAGGCCTCCTGACTACTGCTGAGAACAGGGGCAGCTGCCATGCAAGGGTAGCGTGACGGATGGCCTATACCCCGGGCCACCTTGTGAGGTCACAGATGGGAAGCCTCTCAGGGAAAGGCCATCAGGGCTACCCTAGGGGCCCAGACTCCCCACTGCCTGCACAAACTGTAGGTGTTAGCATGAGGCCATGCTGCGGAATCAGTGTAGGGAGCACTTTTTACTAAAGGTGACGTTTGGAATTCTGATGAGGGACATAAAATAAAAATCTGCGTCTGTCCCGAACGGGAAGACTTAACTCCATCAGGATCCAGCATCCAGCAAAGCTACTGAGCCCAGCGGCGCCCAATCCCGGCTTCTGGCTCTGGGGACACCGCAGAGAGCCAGACCGGCCACAGCCTCTGCTTTCCAGAAGTCATGAGGTACCTTCCAGCAGGTGATGCTTCCAAATTCACTCACACACTCACTAAGACCTCTATCAAAGCACTAGCAGGATGGTTGGAAATGCTGTGAAATAACTCTAAAGTTTGTCTGGAAAAATAAACACGTGACCCAGCAAGCCAGGGCTGGTAAGAGCTGCCCCTCCCTGCTGTGGTTTAAACTGTGATGATGAACGTGCTTGTGACTTCTGCAGGGACAGATGGGCAGACACAGTAGGGTTTTCACAATCCAAACAGGGGTAGGATTTAGCACTGGGCAAAGACGGCTCTGGAGCCCAGGTGCCTCCCCGGTAACCACTGCAGGACCCTGGGCAGCCAGCGGGAAAAAGTCGGAGTCTTTATCACTTAAATATAAACCGCAATTCCAGATGGATCCAGGGCTGAAAATGAAACCATGAAGACAAGGCGAAGGAAGAAGAAGAAAATACCAAAAAAGAAAGCTTTCAAGGCATTATACACAACCTGTGAGCTATAAAAGAAAAAATTTGAGAAGCTTCAGACCATTTAAAACTATCATAAAGATTTAAAGGAAAAGGCACAAAATGCAAATGCACTGTCACACATATCACAGAAAAGGTTAACAACGTCATTCATACACAAAGACCTCTTACAAGTCGTAAAAAGGTGAACAACCCACAAGAAGAAGGAGCCAAACGGCCCAGGATGGGAACAGAGGCATTCCACAGAAAGCCGGAATTGCAGGGGAGGAACACAGTGGAGGGGTCCTCGGCTCACCTGGGTGTCGGCACCGCCCTCACTGGCAGAGGCAGAGCCTTGTTCAGGCAGGACTTGGAAAGGCTGGTGACTGAGCAGCCCCCAGGGTGGGCGGATGCAGAGAGGAGCCGACGTCCCTGTACGATGCGGTGGATATCCGCGGACAATTCACAACTTCTTTGCAACTTAAAATGCAGGTACCTTGGGCACATATGTGGTCCACGTCTAGGGGCTGTCTCAAAAGAAACATATTTGCACAAGTACACGAAAATTTGTGACAGAGAATGTTGACGGTGACATCTCAGAAACCAAGAAAAAATTGGAAAGGCTTAAATGTCTGCCACCAAAGGACACGGTCTCTGCACCCACCGTGTTATATGCTGAATCCACATGGGTGGTCATGGTAAGGGGTTCAAATATTTTCAAATAAATTATATATTATTAGAAGCTAAAACGCAATGTATAAAATATTAAACCCATTTGGGTAAAAATGTGTCTTTTGCACACATGTGACTATATATAACTATTTTATATAATAGAGAATGGGTGTAAAAACCACTCAGAGATGGAGCCATGCTCTACTAAAAGCCGTCAGTGACAGGGGGCACCCTGGCTAAGAAGCCCTGGAGGGCATGGTGAGGACACAGGAAACAGAACCCTGAGCCCCTCCTGAGTCCAGGAACCCCCACCCCTCGTGCTGTCCTGGCCGCACAGCTGCCCGGGTGGGGATGGAGATGGGCAGAGAGGCTGGCAGGCTCCCCCTAACCCCGAAGGATGGGCACAGCCCCGGCCGGGGCCTGGGAATCACCTACGGCTGTGCGTCCGTCTACAACAGGAAAACAGTCTCCTGACCACCGGCCACAGCCACCTGGTCCTTAGTAATCGCCGTGGCCTGGCCCAGGATGGGGGCCAGAGGGCACAAGGTGGGGGGTTGTAGGTGAGTCGGCGTTGTGAGTCTGTGTGGCGTGTGTCAGCAGGGTGTGCACGTGTCAGTGCTGTTCACATGAGTTTTCCATCTTTCCTCCTTTGACAGCGTGTGTCCCATCAACTAGATTTACAGATGTTGATACCTGTAAATAATTCTCTCTTTCTCTCTGTCTCTCTCTCCCCTCTCTCTCTGTCTCTCTGTCTCTGTCCCTCTTTCTGTCTCTGTCTCTCTCTATCTCTGTTTCTCTCTGTCTCTGTCTCTCTCTCTCTGTCTCTGTCTCTCTCTGTCTCTGTCTCTTCTCTCTCTGTCTCTKTCTCTCTCTCTCTGTCTCTGTCTCTCTTTCCTCTCTCTGTCTCTCTCTCTCTCTCTGTCTCTGTCTCTCCACACCTTGCTAGGACACGGTCTGCCTGACGTCTCCCTGTCTAGCTATGGGAAGATGGAAGGGATTCGGGAGAGGGAGGAAGCAAAGGGAAGACAGGACAGAGAGAGGGAGGGAGAGCAGAGCCCTGTCCTCGCTTCTCGTGTGTCCACCAGTGTCGCTGTGGGATTTGTGTTCCCTTCACAGGAAACGATGCTTCAGGCTACTTCTGGTTGAATCCGGGTATCGTAAGATGCCTTTATTGAAGAGACAAAAATAAATACAATCCATTTTCATTAAAATGTGCAATAGATGGTTCTTGAGAACCTGTCGTGTGCCTGGCGGTGTGTTAGGCACAGGGACCCCCGGGCACAGGGACCCTGCCTCGGGACGCATGGTGGTTGAGGCGTGAGTTTGGGCTCTGCGGGCTGAATCGGAGCCGAGGTCTGCCCCACACTTGCACGTAGCTCGGGACAGGCTGTCAGCCTCTCTAAGCCTTGTCTGTAACATGGCAATAGCAAGAGTATTTGTGGACCAGTTTTGCATGATGATGCTGTCAGCAACTGTAGCTGTATTTAGCTTTCACCCAACGGTGAAGAGGATTTTTGCCCCCTGTAATCACATTCCAACATAAGCCAGCATCTAAGAGAATCCTCAGCCCAGTCATCTGTTTTCTGAGCTTTGTGCTAAGACACTCGAGGCCGTCTTCCTCCCCTGCGTCCTCCCCTGGGTGGGGGAATCTGGTCCCCGGAGGGCGGGCGAGGCAGGAAGGTGGTGGGCTCCCTCTCTGGCCTTGGAGGATGGCACATCCCACTGCCGGAACGCCCTTCCTTCCATGCTCCACCAGTCCAAAAATTTTCCACCCCAGTCACGGTGCTTCCCAGGAGAACTCAGAATTTTTGGAAATAGACTGGAAGATGCACATTTTGGTTGCTCTAGATGAAATTTACTGGTATATGCAGATTGCATGGCTAAGTGCCTCTTTTTAAAAAGCTCCCATCCCACAATTCCTTCCCCATTGACGGGCTGTTCCAGATTATCTATTGTAATTAGATTTAGACTCTCAGCCAACCTTATGCATCACTTCAGCTATTTCAGAAAAATGAAGGAAGCTTTCCAAATGTTTTCCACAGGGTGACGCGGTGCCTCCCAGGGAATGTTGCGGTCTGGGCTCGAGGACCCTCCTGTTGCTGTTCTCTTCCCTTGAGCTCCCAGATGGGGACGCCCCCCAGCGGCCCTGAGTCTGGGACACCCTCCCCCTGCCTGGAGCAGGCTGACCCTCGCCCCGATGCCCACCCCTCCCGGTTCATCCTCACTCTTCTCTACAGGGGCAGTCGTGTTTTTAGTTCAACTCTTCTGAATTCTAACCGTGCTGCCAAAACAAGAAGGTGGGGGGGAGAGGAAGAAAGAAAAAATAACCTCTCTCTAAGTAAATGAGGCTGCTGGGTTTGGGAAGCTGCCAAGCCCTTTCTATGAGGAGCTGTTATATCAGATTTCTCAGCAAGAAAGAAACAAGGAAATTAGTGTGCAGTTGAATTGGAGACTAAAATTAGCCATCTTGAAAAACAAATCTCCGATAAGTACAACGAGGATTTATGGCTAAAATTACAGGCAGCACAGATGGCATCTGATGGCATTTTATCTCAAGGGGGAAAATATTCCTTTTACATTAGCGCAGGCACGATGGGTTCAGGGATTACGGTGTGGGGTCTTGCACCGTTTTGAACACACAACCAGCAAGTGGCTTGGCTTTGTCGGCTCTTCCGGAGACATGAGAGGCCCAGGGCTGGCATCCTGAAAGGTCGTGCTGGGCACTCCACGGCGTGTGGGCGGAGTCTTCGTTTCCCTGGGGTGAGCAGGGAAGGAATCTCTCCTGATGTGAGGACTGCTTGCAGAGGAAACCTCACACCGGCGGCTCTCCTGCCCACATTTAGAACCTTCGCTCCACGTCCGGGTTTTATCGGCTTATTGGCGATCCCCCGTCCATGTCTCTCCCTCTACCTACTCTGAGTGTCCCCCGGCGCTCCTCGGCGGCCGTGCGGATGCCCGTTTCTCCCCCAAGCCCGGCCCTGTTCTGGCATCCACCTTCAGGTCGTTCCTGCAGCAATGATGACTGTAGTGTTCCTGGGGTGGTTTGCTCCTCCCTCCGTCCTTGTCCTTTCATTATTCAAAATTCTCACACTTGGAGTGTCGGTGGATTCTCCCCCATTTGTTTACTTATGAAATCTCGGATTGATGTCTGTGTAGACCCAGGTGCACCCTGTTTGTGGCATTTCCTGGTTTTGTGGTTCTGTAAGATGCCCGGGGCTCATCTTGTATTTCTCCGGCCCTGTTCCCACAGTCGCCCATTCACCCAAGTAGCTTTAGTTTCCTGTATTAGGGAATGGCTGGAAACCCAGGTCGGAGCCCCCCTGTACTAGGGAGTGGCTAGAAACCCAGGTCGGAGCCCCCCTGTACTAGGGAGTGGCTAGAAACCCAGGTCGGAGCCCCCCTGTACTAGGGAGTGGCTAGAAACCCAGGTCAGAGCCCCCCTGTATCATGGAACTGTTAGAAACCAGGGTTGGGACCCACGACGTGCTCATTGCTTCCAGGCATCACTGTTTCTCAGCCATCTCAGTGGGGGCATGTTTGTCATTCACATTCGTGTGTGTGTGTGTGTGTGTGTGTGTGCGTGTGCATGCATGCGTGTTATTTTTCTGAGGTCTGAATAAAATACAGCCCCAGAGTCCATTCACACCTTGCCTTCGCTTAAGTGCAGCTTTTCCTCTGACAGTGAGAAATCTGATCCCCGCCTTCCAGGTTTATTCCCTGGTTTATTCCACGGGGTAGACACGTGAACTGATACATAGCTGCTCGGCTGCACCCCTGAGAGACACAAACTTACCGCCCAGAGCCAGCACCTTTTGTCTTGAGCTTCCCCGTTTCCAGTGAGAAACCTTTTTGCCAAAATTGCTCAGATGAGCACCGCTCCCCTCCCCACCCCCAGCCAGGCAGTCAGATCAGGGGGCAGCCCCCCTTTCCCAGGGGCCCCGCACCAGCTGCTGGGGGTTTCTGTTTCATAAAGTTCACTTTGCTCTGTGGGCTTTGTGTCATCACCACCAGTGTCCCAGGGCCGCTCCGCCACCCTCAAACTCACCTTCTCTGCCCCCTTTTTGCCAATCCCGCCCCCAACCCAGAACCCCAGGGATCACGGATCTGTCTTCTGTTCCCCAGCGATGCCTCCCGAAGGGCATGGAGATGGGATCCTGCAGTTCGGAGCCTTGGGACGTGGCTTTGTCCGTCAGCACAATACCTTCCAGGCCAGGCACGGTGGCTCACACCTGTAATCCCAGCATTTTGGGAGGCCACGGTGGTCAGATCACGAGGTCAGGAGTTCAAGACCAGCCTGGCCAACATGGCAAAACCCCATGTCTGCTAAAAATACATACAAATTAGATGGGTGTGGCAGTGGGGTGCCTCTCATCACAGCTACTCGTGATGCGGAGGCAGGAGAATCGCTTGAACCCGGGAGGCAGAGGTTGCCATGAGCTGAGATCACGCCACTGCCCTCCAGCCTGGTGAGAGAGCAAGATTCCGTCTCAAAAACAAAATGTCTTTGGGACCCGTCTGGCCTCGTGAACGCCCCCCCATGGCTCCCAACGCTTCACGGTGGTACAGCCCGCAACCCCCAATCCCTGCGCCCAGCACCGCCCAGCACCGCCCAGCACCGCCCAGCTCCAGCCCTGGCTCTCCCATGTGTGATAGGACGAGCTTGCGACAGAGTCACAGAGGGTGCCCGGAATGCAAAATGCCCCAGCCTCCTGCGTCACTGCAGGGCATGGGGTGAGTGAGTGGGGTCAGGAAAGGCTCAGGGAAGAGAGAAGACGCCTGTCTGGAAAGAAGCATTCTGGGCGGAAGGAGCTGCCTGCAGGAACGTGGGGCATGAAGAACCCCCGGAGTTGGGTGAATGGTGGCACCTCGGTGTGTGGACGGAATCCTGGACAGGTGGGCAGCCCCGAGCTCAAAGTGTCCCAGGTACCTCCCCCGTCAGGAAGGGATCACCGAGTGGGGTCAGCACATCTCCAGGTTCCGTGGCCAGCTTGCCATCCCCGGGTCATTAGAGCCAACTCAGGGCCACTGTCTCCCTCAGCTGACCTCCAGGTCCCGGCACGCTCCTTCTCCAGCCCTGAATACCTCCTTCCTCAACCTCCCCCGCTGAGTAAGCATTCCTCCTGGAAAGACCAGCAGCCTGTGGCCAACTCCCTGTAGAATAAGGTCACGTAAAACAAGCCCTGGCCCAGCAGCGCTCCGTGATCATCAGGAGCATGAGCTTGACCGTTGGCTGGAACTTTGCTCTTCCCCAACCGTGGTGCAATTGCTCAAGGGAGCTCAGAGGCTTGGTCTGAAGGGCTGGGTGGCCTTGGTTTGCCTTCGCCTAACCACCGGGGACAAGTGTAAATCCTCGGGTTCATGCAGGTATTTGGTATACTCGTGTCTCCCAGAGACAGGCAAGGAAGGCTGGCTTTGTCCACACGGGTGCTGCGCGCAGTGGGGGAAGGAGCCTCTGCACGGCAACAGCTTGGACCTCCAAAGCCACATTTCTTCATTTTCTCTTCATGGAAGTAAAGGCCGTCATCTCTCCACCAGCTGCAGCGTCTCCCACGCTTCTCCGTGGGGATGTGCAGGTCCGTGGGGGGAAAAGGAGGAGGAGCCTGAACCCGTAGGTGGGCAGAGGCCACACTCTCTAAACAGGGAGAAGAGACTCAAAATATTGGAGTGATTTAAAAAAACCCAGTCCAAGAGATTTAAACAGGCAAGCACCCTGGGTTTTGAAGATTTGAGGAAGCCTTCCCCCGGCATAATTGGCTGGGTGTGTTTAAGCCTCCTATGCAACGACCTTTAAAATAAATACAACCCACACATGGATACTAGATAAATTATTTCCAATTTAATCTTCAGATGAATCTATGAATAATAATGCATCTCAGCACTGCAACAGAGGATATCGAAAACGCCGGTCACCAGCCTGGTGGCTCTGCTTCTGATTTCCTTGATTTTGACACACGGCGATGTATTCCAAATAGACACCCAGGAAAGAAGAGAAATATTTTTTCAAATTGCAGAACTCCATAAATATGCAAATAACCAAACTGCAAATGCAACATAGCATTTCTATTTTATTTTTCATTGTTTTTAAAATTTTGTTTCTAAAGTCAACTTCCTGATAATCTGTGTAATTCCACCTATACACCACAGAAGTCATACCTGGTTTATTTGTAAGATGTACCTGGTACTTGAAAACCATTTTCCTCTGGAAACAGTGTGATAAACGGCAGCCCCACCATGCAACAAAGGCTGGCCACACCCTGGAGAGTTCCTGGTGACCCTGAGGAGTGCGGCAGCCAGAAAGCCCTGCTTGTGAAGGACAGAACTCACACCACCTCCCCACAACGTGAGAGTAGCTGGCCAACACAAAACAGAAGCAAAGAAGGGGCTATGCGTTGGGAAAGTCAGAACAATGGACTTGATCGTGACAGGATAGCAGGTGTCCCAGTCATATTTCAACTTCTCTCCAACAGGCTGGGGTCTAGTCTCCCTGTGTCTCCAGGAGACCGAAGACCAGGGATTCATGAACTCCAGGCTCCAATCCCAGAACTTCATCTTAGACGTGGGGCCAGGTGGTCACCAAGCCCATGTTCCAATCCCAGGACTCCGTGTAAGACATGGGACCAGGTGGTCACCAAGCCCAGGTTCCTGTCCCAGAACTCCATCTGAAACAGGACCAGGTGTCCCCAACCCCAGCTCCTCTCCTAGATCTTCCAGAATAGGAGCGAAGTGGTGGCCTCCCTCTGGGTTAAAGTCTGCAGCATTTCAGGAGATTTCCGTGGCTGTCCGGTTCTTTCTGTGGTTGCCTGGCTCTTTCCATGGGACCATAAGAAAGGGTCCCTGGTCAGGGGGCAGTCATGATCAGCCACCCCCAGAGATGTGGAGAATCAGGGTGGGCAGAAACGCCTGGCTCATGTCCTTCAAAATCTCACCGAAGTCTGTTCGTTCCTCACACCTGCTGCACTGGCTTATCTCCCGGGCACCCAGGATGCAGAAGGGAAATGTACGGCGTGTTCACCTGCAAACCTGCCACGTGGGAGAGGCCTCCAGACGGCAGGAGCCCCATAGGCCCCGGTGGAAGAAGGAGGACGGAGCTGGGACCCCTCGGGTCATCATCGGTCTTGGTGAGAAGCTGGTGCTGCAGGTATGAGGAAGAAACAGATGTCGGGGGACGGTGGGAATTTCAAACCTCTTTCCTCTGACTTCACCCACCGGAAGCAAGGGAGAGGGAGGTGCCTGGAGTCATGGAAGCTGAGCCCAGGTCCCACCCCGTCCATCACGGGTGTCTGTGATGTTTCCTGGGCTGCTGTGGCCAGATGTCTTTGTTGTTTGTTTTGCCACCACAGACACACACACACACAGACACACACACACAGATACACACCCACAGACACACACACACAGAAACACACACACATAGACACACACACACACACACACACAGATACACACCCACACCCACAGACACAGAAGTACACACACATAGACACACACACACACAGATACACACCCACAGACACACACACGCACACACACGTGCTTCCAGAAACAGCCACATACATCACATGTGGTTTCCTATGGACGTTTTACTCCTACGTGGTGGAGCCCCAACGTGTGACTGCAGCGTCTTGGTGGAAACATATTTTTGCTTTACCCACCACCCCCTGCCCACCACAAATACACACAAAAGAGAATGGGTTGGTGGCATCAAAGGGCATGGGCGTCATTTTCCAGATTGCTTTCCAAAATGCCGTCACAGCTTAAATGCACATTAGAAACAGTAACGTCCTCCCTGCCAACAGGAGACCTATGCTTCCTCTTATTTTCTTTAGTCTGTGGGTGATAAAACACGTGCTTTCTTTCACTGGCAAATATCTGCACAGCTGTGTGTTGGGACATCTTTTTCAGACATTTGTTAGTTTGTTGCTTTTATTCTTTGCCAGCTTTCTAATAAGATATGTTTCTTGGATATTACAAATAATAATCTCACAGGTAACACCATTTACATTAAAAAATATTTTACCGATATGTTACTTTTATATTGGCTTGATATAAAGTATCTTTTTGCCATCAGAATACTTGAATCAGTATCTGAGCACAAATGACTTTCTTTTATGGCTTCTAAATCCCTTATTAAGAATCATTTCTGGGGCTGGTGCGGTGGCTCATGCCTGTAACCCCAGCACTTTGGGAGGCCGAGGCGGGAGGATCACTTGAGGTCAGGAGTTTGAGACCAGCCTGGCCAACATGGTGAAACCCTGTCTCTATTAAAAACATAAAAATTAGCCCGGCGTGGTGGCAGGTACCTGTAATCCCAGCTGCTCAGGAGGCTGAGGCAGGAGAATTGCTTGAACCCAGGAGGTGGAGGTTGCAGTGAGCTGAGATTGCACCACTGCACTCCAGCCTGGGTGACCGAGTGAGACTCTCTCAAAAGAAAAAAAAGAAGAAGAATTTCCTTCTTTGTGGATTGCTGCAAAACCTCCAAGGTTCTGGATGTGAATATCATTATTGTTATTACTGTTTAAGTCTTGAGTTCACTTGGTGCTCGTGTTGGTATCTACAAAGGTTGATATTGGGGACTGACTCGTTTCCATCCAGATGGGCCTCTCTGTGCAGGCCACGCTCACGAGGGGAGCCATTCCTTCCCCCTGGATTGGACGCCATTCCTGTCACAAATCAGAGCCCATAGATGAGCTTCTGCTTCTTGGTTCTCTGCTTCCCCCGATTCCCTTTTCCATTCCTGGGCTTGTACCATATTGATTTGATTAAAGCACCTGGGAAATAAGTTATCGTTTTCACATCGGGCAATTTTACAATTACTGTTCTTTCTTAGCATTTGTTGGACAATTCTCGGGAATTTATTCTTCCCTATAAACTTTCAGTTTCTTAAATAAGACACCTGGTAATCTCACTGGAATCACATTAAACTTTTACATTAAGACTGGAAGAACTGCTGTCTTAGGACATGAGGCACTTCCCTACAAGGACGAGCTAACTCTCCATGATTTCAGATCTTGTTTTGTTTCCCTTAATAAGACTTTCCATATAGTCCTATTATATGTAAGATACAATATAATATATCATATATCTTGTACAAGGTTAGTCTACCCCTAACGTCATATAGTCTTGCACCTTTATTTTCATGATAGATTCCTGCGCATTTTATAGTTTTGTGCAACATATGTTTCCTCATTTCCATTCCTAGATACTTATTTCCAGTATAAGAAAAACTATTGATTTTTGCAAGCCCATCTTCTGCCAGGCGACCTCAGCCACATGGAGCAAACATTTCTTTCCGAGGCAATACTGGTGATTTGTGTTTTCCCTGACTATGAGCCAGCTCCTCCAGATTTCAAATTTGTGACTATACAGTTGTACAGAGAATTCCATTTTAAAATGTATTTTCATTAATCCTACAAATGTTTATTGAATACCCACTTTACATAGTAATAATCCCCTCTTAAAATCCATAAAATGTACATGGTCACACTCTTATTTTTTTCTTGATTAGATTTGCTAGATATTTGTCTATTTTACGTCTTTTAAAAGAAATAGCTATTTAATTTATTTATAAAGCCACTTCATACATCTCTTCTAATCTACTATTTCTTCTGTACTCAGGAATCCCAATTTCTTTACCTTTACTTTGTTATTCTATTTCTGGCTTGAGTTGAATACTTGGTTCGCCTAATTTCGCCTTCCGTGTTAAACACTGAGATGTGGAAAGTTTGGCCTCTCCCTCTAAGTGCGGGTTCGCCCACCATGTGTGGCAGCTGGAAACTTGTGTTTCCTCCACCGTCGTGGCAAATCCTCCTCGGCCTGAACTCATCGCTGTGAATGTCTGAGGCCTGACGGGCCGGGGCTGTTGACAACGGGGCCCCCTCAGTCCATCCGCCTCCAGAGCTGGTTTGGGGCAGGAGTGGGTGTGGAGGAGGCGGCTCCTGCCCTGTGCTGGGGCCGGGAGGACTCAGCCTTGGGGGCTCTGCAGGTTCTGCTCCTCCCCCAGGAAGAAAAGCCTGGGAGGGAGCTGGTGCAGGGCCAAGTCGAGCTGAGAAGTAGGGGCCGAGCCCTGGCCGGTCCTGCACCTGCCCTTCCCGTGCCCACCGACCAGACGTCTCTGCAGCTGGCCTGAGCTGTCACAATGTCTTCAGGAGTTTTCTGAGATAGACTATAATGTGGAATTTTTGCTCTCTTTATTCAATTTGACTAGTAAGAAATGAAGTGCGCTTTTCAGGAAAACTGCCTTGCCTCCCCAACACTTATTTTTTCTATTAACATCAAACTTTACTCCATTGGGGTTGGAATTTGGTCCACAAAATGTCTGCCTGGTGGGACCGAGGTTTTCTTTGTGCCTTTTCAGTGTTCATTGTCCCCAGTGTTTGACTGGGCCGGGGAGCTGCCAAGCACTGTTTGCTTCTGAGGGAAAACTTGTATGTAACTTACATTATTGTTTCATTTGCTTACTTTTGTCTGTCTTTCCCGCTGCGATGTAGTCAGTATCGTGAGCACAGGAGACAGGACCTGATTTATTCACAATGACAGCCCGGGTTCTTAAAAGAGCACCCCACGCAAAGCGAACATGCTGAAAACCCCTGAGCAAAGAGTGACCCCATGAAGCAAGCTTACCAATGCAAGCCCGCAGGCCAACATTTGGAATTATTTCTCTACTTTATCTATCAATGATTTTAAAAGATATTGCAAGCTCTTACTAATAATTTAGTTAAATTTCCTTTTGAATTTCTATCTGGTATCATCTGGATATGTTTTTATGCTAAATAATCCCCCCGCAAACCTTGGTGAGACGCCCTGCTTCCCTGACACAGCATCAGTGGTGCCAGACTTTCCCTCCTTCTGTGAACAAGCTGGAAACCAGAAAAACACATGAAACAATTGATTTCGGATCTTGACTAACAGGTAGCCCAGGAACGGAAAATCCCCGAGAGAAGATAACGAATGCAATGAGGCTGCCATTGCTCAGCCTTCTGCCTGGAGCTGACCCACCGTCCAGAGGAAGGTCAGGCACAGCGCAAGGCCCACTGAGTTGAGGATACAGAGACCCGTGTTCTGAGATGCCGAAGTGGCTAAAATTTGGGGGAAAGAACAACATCGAGAAAGCATCTATGCAGAGAGAGGGCTCCAGAAATCGGCACGGGGCTCCCTGATCCTGTGGCCGAATATGGGAGTATGCAGACAGAAGGCAAAATTCCGTCAGGCTCTCCTCGAGATCCCAGGGTCCATACACTCAATAATTCCGAGAATCCAAGCAGGGCTGGGGCTCACTGACGTCTCCATCAGCCCAAGGAGACAGGACCTGGTGAACACACGGTGTCCTCCATGGCTAACCCAGCCTCCCAGGACCTGTGCTCTGGAGTCTTCAGATAAAGCCTAGGAGAGACCAGTGTGGCCTGAAGGTAACACAAATGTCACTGAATCAAAACTCGAAACTCTTTCAAGGAAGACAATAAAACACAAAAACTCATCAACAAAATAATCGCAGTGTTGGGCATCCACTTAGGAATCAGTAACCATGTTAGCAGACGGAAAATATGACTTGTAACCCCAAGAAAAATTAGTCAACAGAAAAATACCCAGAAATAAAGGAGACGTTGGACTTTTCAGACAAGAATGTAAAAACAGCTATTACAAATGTGTTTAAGGATTTTAAAGAACACATGATCATAATGAAGAAAGAAAAGAAACGAATACAACCACTCACGCTAAACAACACAATATTCACCATGACTAACACACTCACCGGACTTAGGAGCAGATAAAACACAGCAGAAGCAAATACAGTCAAGCTTGAACACATAGCAATGGCAATTATCCAAGGCAAAACATATCGAGAAAAGAAAGAACAAAATAATTAACAGAGCCTCAGTTACATATAGTAAAATATCAATGTAACTTGCCCATAGCTGAAGTTCCAAGAAAAAAGGACAGAAAAATATTGGAAGACATAGTAGACTTATTTTTTTTTCTAAATTTGACGCAAACTTTAAACTCTCATGTAAAGAAACGTGTTCTCACCAGCCTGGTGTAGAACAAAAAGAAGGTCAGAAAGAATGGTAACTGTAATTGATTGAAACACATCAGACATAAAATCCACCTGTGCACCTGAGGCTCAGAAAGTCACCAATTCTTGGCTCTGAAACTAAAGAGGGTAAGGTTCAAATGTTTCTCTTTCTCCTTTTAGCGAAAAAATTGAAGAAAGAAAATTTTTGTTGAGAGAAAATTTCCAGCTATTACCCAAAAATGAAGTTAGAATTAGAAAGTCATGGTCTTGCAGCTCTTAATGACATAATTGATCTACTCAATAATCACAAATGGCTGCTTTCCACATTCACGAAGTGAAATGCTGGTTGGGGTGGGAGCCGGCTAAGTCTGACCCTGCCAATCTTATTGTCATTAAGGCCTAATGGCTTCCTGCTCTGAAGCAAACACTGGTGCCACCTGCAAGGAATTCTTAAAAAAAAAAAAAAATGAACGAGAATCAAATTGAGCCTCAGATCAATTGAGCAGTTTATATGACATGCAAGTCAAATGACACCAGTTTCTCCAACAAATGAACCATATAAACAAAAGTCAGCTTCTGTCGAAAATAAAAACCTGAAAACATATAGCCACCAAACTCAAAGAATAAACTAATTTTTAAAAGACTGCTTTGAGACAGTAATGACATTTTGAATGTGAATTTTGAATTTCCATTGGAAATTATAAAATAACAAGAAATTACTGTAACCTTTGTTAGACGTAATAATAGCATGGTGTGCTTTGCAACAGATGGGTGGATGGATGGTGGATGGATGGATGGTGGATGGATGGTGGTTGGATGGTGGATGGATGGGTGGATAGATGGTGGATGGATGGTGGATGGATAATGGATGGATGGTGGGTGGATGGTGGATGGATGGTGGATGGATGGATGGATGGTGGATGGATGGATAGATGGTGGATAATGGATGGATGGATGGTGGATGGATGGATAGATGGTGGATGATGGATGGATGGATGGTGGATGGATAATGGATGGATGGTGGATGGATAGCTAGATGGACAGAAAGATACATATAGATACTGTGTTTTGTATTCTTTTCAGTAAAGATGCATAATCAAGTATTTATAGTTGAAATGACATGATGTCCAGAATAAGCTTTAAAATATTTGAAAAAAAATTGGAAAAATAGGTGAAGAACACTGTTTGATGCTGTTGTTTTTTGAGCTGGGCTGGTGCAGCTCAAATCTTTGAAATTTTTATAATAAAAAGTTGAAATATTTTGTTGAATTAAAAAAAAATTAATACATGTGCCACAAGGCTATGCTGAGACATCTACCTTAAATATAAAGAACTGGGAGTCAGTGAATGTCATTAGCCATTAAAATTATGCTATTTGATAAAAAAATTAAAGGAAGGAAGATGGCTATAGCAAAAATAAAATTATTGCACATAATGAATGAGTGAATGAATGGAGAAACTCAGCCTTGACCCCCGCTCTCACTACCGTAAAATGGGTGCATGGGAGTCTAAAGTTCCTCTTAGCTCCACTCGCGCTTCTTGGATTTCAGCTGGAAAAGAATGTGGAAAAGCTTCGAGGATGCATCTCTAGGCTCTGTCATTAAATGGTGCTGGTCCATGTCACACTGCTGTAAGGAACTACCTAAGGCTGGATGATTTATAAAGAAAAGAGGTATGTTTGGCTCACAGTGGTGCAGGCTGTGCAGGAAGCTAGCCGCGGAGGCCTCCGGAAACTTTCCCTCACGGCCGACATGAAGGCGGAGCAGGCAGAGCAGAAGGACCCGGGGAGGAGGCGCCACACTTCTGAACAATCAGATCTGGAGAACTCACTCACTGTCACAAGAACAGCAAGGGAGAGTCGGCCCCAGGGATCTAATCGCCTCCCCCCAGGCCTCTCGTCCAACATGGGTGATTACGATTCCACGTGAGATTTGGGTGGGGACACAAATCCAAACTTATCATAAAGAAATCTTTTAAAGCACAAAAAAAAAACTCCATCTAAGAACTTTGCATTACAGTCCATGTGATGTGATGTAGAATCCCGTGGGTAAGCCTAATCAAAGTAGAGAACTCAGGGTGTGAGATCCTGTGGTCTGCAGGGCCCCTGACGCAGCGCTGACGACGTCTGTGTGTCCAAGGGCCCCGCTCCAGGATGGCACGACATGGTCACTGGGCAGGTGGCATTCGCTGGGATGTGGCACGCACACAGGGCAGAGGCTCGTGGCGTGTTCGCGGTGTTTCGTCAGCCGTGGCAGGTGCTCCATGGCTTTTGCTGAAGCTGAGTGGATGTTAGGGTGACGGAATCTGGACCTCTTGAATCTGTGGATGGGCCTGGGCTTGCCTGCTCAGAAACGGTGGAGAGGATGCATGAGAGAGTCCTTCAAATATTGGAGGAACTTTCAAGTACAAGAAATAGAGAGTTTGTGTGTGTGTTTCTCTCCAGGGGCCAACCAGCAATCTAGAAGGTTCAGGAAGTAAGAGAAAGATTGAATGTACCAATGCCATTTCTTTGTGTTTAACTTGTGCTGTGAGAGGTTTTTCCTAATCATCTTATCCCTGCGATGACACCGTGAGCTGCTTCTGTTTGGAGACTGATCTCACTGAGGCCGGGGAGCGGCAGCAGAATACGCTCCTGCAAAGAATTTCCTAGAGCAGATTCAAGGACAGGCGAGCGTCTCCAAGTGGAGATTCTGAGATTCTCCCCGAGAAAGCAGGAGGTGATCAGGTACAGGCGCGCGTGTGTGTGTGTGTGTGTGTGTGTGTGTGTGTGTGTGTGTGTGTGAAGGAGACACAGACAGAAAGGGGGAGATTGAGAGGCACTGAGGGGAAGGAGGGAAGGCGGGGAGAGCAGTGTCGCACTGTCCTTCTGGTCTCAGGCCTGGGCTGGTGAAGATAATCCCTTTATTAATATGTAAAGAGAGATGACAGGAGATGTATCACAGGAGCACAGCTTCAGGAAAGCATCAATAGACACAGACAAAACCCAGGACCTTTGTTTTTTAGGACCCTTTGACACAAAACCCAAACAAACACTGTCCCCTTGAGAACCTGCACATATTTGACTCTTCTGCACAGAAGCCAGGTGATCTAGGGCCGTATCCTTCTCTACTATTTTTGGATGGTAAATTCTGCTTGTATTGTCTCATTCCTTGTCTGTGTTTTTAACACATAATTGAATATACATGTCAGCTGCAGTATTTGAATCCCTAATGCTAAGGATAATAAAGTAAATGATGTTACATAAAGATGCGTTATTAATTGGCAGCCACCATCTCTGTAATGTTCTGGCAAGCACTGAGGTGCGATGAATTAATCTCACATACATTTTTTGTTCTTCAGTGTTTCAAGAGCTCTTCAGTGGTGTCCCCAGCGGCATCTCCCTGCAACTGGGGACCAAGTTCTGAAAACAGCAGGTTCAGTCGGGCACGGTGACTGAGGCCTGTCATCCCAGCACTTTGGGAGGCCAAGGCAGGTGAATCACTTGAGGTCAGGAGTTTGAGACCAGCCTGACCAACATGGTAAAACCCAGTCTCTACTAAAAATACAAAAATTAGCCAGGTGTGATGGCGCACACCTGTAATCCAGCTACTCAGGAGGCAGGAGAATCGCTTGAACCTGGGAGGCGGAGGTTGCAGTGAGCTGAGATCGTGCCACTGTACTTCAGCCTGGGTGACAGAGCAAGACCCAGTCAAGAAAGAAAGAAGGGGAGAGAGAGAGAGAGAGAGAAAAAAGAAAGAAAGAGAAAGAGAAAAAGAAAGAGCAAAAAAAAAAGGAAGGAAGAAGGAATGAAACAAGAAGAAAGAAAATGAAAGAAAACAGCAGACTCATATCTGTGCCGTCCCCTGGATCTGTGACGTGACCACAGACAGGGAATCCCCCACCCAGGCTGTGACTCGTGACTCGGCCCCAGCCTGACCTTGGGGTGATGGGAACCGAGCTGTCAAAGCTCCCAGGGCTGCCGAGTGCTCATGACGTGCAGCATTCCAAAGGCGAAGTGGACACGCCCTTCCGGGGGACAGGCGAGCAGAGCAGCCAGTGTCCTCTTCACTGTCAGGGCTTCTTCCTGGGGCTGCCGGTGTGCGCGCTTTGCTACACCCTTGTGTGGTCTGGCACGCACCCAGAGGTGGGGTGCGGAGGTGGCAGTTTTGGGGGCGAGGGAGGTGTCAGCTTAGCTCACTGCAGCACTGCAGCCTCAGGACAATTAAGCTCTCGGTGATGAGCAGAGCAGGACGGATTCCGTCCGTTGGGAAGTCATGGGTAGGAGCTGCCTGAGCTGGGGGAGCAAGCTTGGAGCCTTCCTCCAGAGACAAGTTTGAACAGCCCCTTGCCTCACTCTGATTTGCATTTTCTCCCCGAAGCTAAGGCTGAGCACTTGGAAAACTGGCCCTGGGTAGGAGAGGCATCTCCCACAGCAGGAAACATGCAAAGGAGGAGGCCAGAAGGTCTCCCGCTGTGGACAGGACAGGGTTGCCGGGAGAACTGCCATGTCCTAAGAGGCGTCAGCGCCAAGGCCAGCTCCCTGCCTCCAGCTTCTGAAACCTGCACTCACAGGTTCTGGGCAGGGCGAAAAGGAGACGGAGGCTTCATTCTGTCCCCCGCTGAGGCTGCACGAAGCCCACCTCCATTCCACAGGGATCCTCCTCCCTGGGCGTCCGTGGCCGTTGCACAAATGATGACTCAGAAGTCCTTCCTGGCCGTTGAGGTGAGAAGCACGCCGGCTGCCTCCCGTCACACGCACCTGTCCGCCTGCCAGCAGGACCCCCGCAGCACGCCCGCGTCAGGGGGAGCTTGCAGCCATCCGTAGAAGGAAAGTTAATCCCTGAGATGGAGAAAAGTTGGTGAAGACTTTCCATGCGCTTTTTATTTCATCCACACTGAAGCTTTTATTAATTTAGTGGGGCTTCTTAATTAAAGGCTCAATGAATAATTGAAATGTAGTTTTGATTATGCTGAAGTTGGTGCCATTTTGAGTTGTAATTGTAACTAATAAATTAGTTAAATAGGTGAGATGATGAAATCCCGTCTCAAGGCGGGGCACTCATCATTTCAAGAATTTATCTACATGTCACTCAGGGGATTTATGCAGGAAAAAATAGATGATCAGAAGAAAACCCAGAACCGAGCCTGATTAATCAGCTGCCTCCCCCCGTAAGTGCTGGAGCTCACTAACAATTCACCGTCACCCCAGTGTGAGAAGGAGGGGCAGCACCCACTCCTCCCAGGAGCCCTGTCTGACTTCTCCCTCAAGTCCAAAGAACTGGAGACGGGAAAGGGTGTGGGCGTCACCGTTTATTTTATGAGGGTTTGTTGGGGTCCACTTTCCAGGGCCTGGATCCAGCTGTGGATGAAATCACCATGGGCCCCGCCTGCTGGGAAAGGGCAGACCCTGAGGGAAGCTTCAGCCGTATTCCACGGTTTATGCCCACAGTCAGGGCCACGAGCAAAATTAAGGCAGGAGGGAAGAGTGAGCCAGGCCGGGGCCAGAGCTGGTAATGGGGGAGGAGAATGTTTGAGCAGCCTCCAGAAAGAGCTGCGGATGTATGTGGTGGAGGCGTCACCTTCCAAGGAGGTCCTTGTACCTGGGGCCACCCCCTCCTCCCCCCACAAGTCTGGGTCAACTGCAGCTGTGAGCCCCCCTCCCACCCCTTCCCTGGCACAAATGAGCCAGGAACCCATGAGAGGAGAGGCCCTTGCTCATCCGATGAGATCCCGGAAGGATTGCAGGGCTCCATGACTTAATAAGCCCATTAGAGCCAGAGCAAAGCAACAGATGATGAATTATTCACCCCAGGAGCCAGCCAGTTGCAGAATAATCTAGGCCCAGGAGAAGGCCCTTCGCGCCCAGATTCCTGGGCTGATGCGCACCCCTCCCCAGTGGGGGCACTACCAGAGCCGCCCTGTTCCCCGCGCGATGAGCCAAGATGTCATTCGCACCTCTGGCTGCAGCACACTGCGTGGACCTACGGTGTGCACACGTGGGTCTTTGCCATTCCTGTCTATTACAGCCATCCTATTCCCCAGGGGCCTCTGAGGAAGGTGCAAAGCCTGTGCTGGTCTTGATTCCCTGAAGCGGCTGGCTGCCATGACAGCAGACATAGCAGGAAGGTGTTGTCAGCACTATTGCCAGTAGAACGTGACCTCCTCGCGGGGTGGTTATTTGAGCATCTCAGTTTTGCCCCCTCATCGTCTGAAAGCCTGTGCCATAGAACCACTTGACCTGCACATGAACACACAGCTCCCCAGACTCCGCCCCAGCTGGGATCCCGGGCCCAGGAACCTGCATTTCATGAGGAGCCTGTGGCTTTTAAACACGGGCAGTCAGAACCATGGACACGTGCTTTCCTCTCCTGCTAACCTGTGGGGTGTTTGGGGCTGTAGCCAATCCCTTCAGTATACGTGTCATTAACACGGTATAGCACCATGAAGGGTTAATGCCGCGTTTCTTCCCCCCAACTATAGCATGAAACTCACAGCGAGTGGAATCACCTCCCAGGTGCAGGTGAGTCTCCTCCCAGCATGTACCTCCTGGATGGCAGCGTGGATTCCCCACAACCTCACTCGGCATCCCCGGGAGGTGAAACACCTCTGCAGGTGACACCACGCCCATCACACCATGCAGGGGCAGAACCAAGGCTGGGGGGTCAGAGATGCGAGGGTGACCCTGGGCTCTGCTGGTGG
>NW_022437096.1:1309259-1315291 GCF_009761245.1 Sapajus apella
TCAGAGAGGAGCGGGTGACCCTGGGCCCTACTGGTGGGGTCAGAGAGGAGCGGGTGACCCTGGGCTCTGTTGGTGAGGTCAGAGACGCGAGGGTGACCCTGGGCTCTGCTGGTGGGGTCAGAGAGGAGTGGGTGACCCTGGGCTCTGCTGGTGGGGTCAGACAGGCACAGGTGACTGTGGCCCCTTCCTTCAAGGAAGCAGGGAAGAAAACCGCTGAGTCTTAGACCTCCTCTCGGCTCGGCTCTCCCGACAGCTTGGGACAGACTTTGTCTCTAGCAGCCCTTTATCTGCACAGCTCGGTGCTGGGTGATGGGACCCTCCCGACGTGTGGCAGGGAGGGGGCTCGGAGGCAAATCCAGCCCTTTGGGTCATCTTGGAAAATCGTGCAAACTCTTAACTATCAAGTTGGGCTAATTACGGTACCTGCCTCACAGGCTCGGGTGAAAATTGAATTCATTGCTCCATTAGGAGAAATTCCCATCACAGAGGAGCCCAGAGAGAGCTGGGTGGCCGTTCAGGTGGTCACCTGGTAACCCACCTCGCTTCGGTGCCCAGTGTCACACCTCTGCACCTCGAGCACAGACTGGAGCACGACACACTTCCTCCTCTTGAGGAGCTCCCCTCAGAGAAGAGAAAATGGTAACCCTTTGAGGAAGCCCACACAGCCAGGGAAGGATGGCAGGGAGGGCCGAGGCGGACATCTGTCCAGCCAGGACCGAGGGGATCCTGAATGTGGGCGTCAGGCTCAAAGCAAACAAGACCCATGGCAAAGAGCCAGCAAGTTCCTGCTGGTCTCTCCAGGTCCCCCCTTTCCTCTCCAGGTCCCCCCTTTCCTCTCCAGGTCCCCCATACCCTGCGTCCTCTCTAAGTCCCCTGTCTCCCCTCCTCTCTGTGTCCTCCCCATCCCCTCCATGTTCCCCCCACCCTGTCCTCTCTGAGTCCCTCTGTCCCTCTGGCACCCCAGCTTCATCTGGGCACACACAGGAGGCCCCTCTGCTCAGCTGTGAGCCACCACATCTGTCTCCGAAGGCCGTCACGGCCATGCAGGTCAGCACCACAGCCTCTGAGCTATGCTGGCAGGAGGCCATGGGCAGGGAGGGGAATGAGGGATTCCCCCAGAAGGAAGGGTGAGGGCAGCTGGGCTGACATCACTGGCATCAGCGCAGGTTCCTGGAGTGAGGGTCAGGGGTCAAAGAGGAAGGAAGGGACCAGAGGACAGGAACAGAGCTCCAGGCCAGCGTAAGCACTGGGGTGAGGACGTGAGACTGGGAGAAACAGAGAGACAGAGACAGGGAGAGACAGAGGCAGGGAGAGACAGAGACAGACAGGGAGAGACAGGGGCAGAGACAGAGACAGGGAGAGACAAGGGCAGAGACGGAGACAGACAGGGAGAGACAGAGGCAGAGAGAGAGAAACAAGTAGAGAGAGAGGAAAAGAGACAGAGGAAAGGGGAGGGGGTGGAGGTGGCTTGCAACTCCTGGGGTTTGCGCCAGAGCAGCTGAGGCCAGTGCCCACAGGCAGGAGGGCCGTGGAGGCCCCAGCTCAGCGAAGCTGGGTGCCCAGAACTGCTCTGGGCCGGGGGCAGGCAGGGCGTGTGTGCTGCTGAGATGCTCCTGGCGAGAGGCCGCTGTGCTGGGCGCCTCTGAGGCTGCCACAGGAGACCTTGGGACCACGTGCCATGAAGACAACGTACCCTCTCCCTTGCCTCGCTGAAGGGCCTGGGCGCCGGTTCCTCCACTCCCCAGGGTGAGGGGAGCAGAGGCAACCAGAGGAGAGACCCAGATGGCAGCTGCTGCCCTCCCGACACCAGCTCCTGACGCCCGCCCCGGCCCTGCACACCTGGGAACGCGGATGATGAGGCAAGTTTTATATTCAAGCTCCATCTTTTGCTAATAGCTCTTCAGATGTGCAGTGTTAACAGAGGGCTCTGTGAGCGCTTCCCCTTCTGCCGAGCTGGGAAATTACAGAAAGCTCGTTTTGTGTGCGGAGGAGCTGCACCTCCATCCCGCCTCTCCTGCCGGGCTGTGTCTGGAAGATCCTCAGGGGGTGAAATGGGGTGAGATGGGCCACAGCTCCGTCACCACCTCGACCTCAGACTAGGTCAGAGGCCTTTGTGTTTACGGGGAGGGGTCTGCGTGCTCAGAGGCTTATTTAAATGGGTTCGCCCCTGCGCACGCAGAATCTAACCTCACGCTGCGACTAAATGCATTCCCACTTCGAATGCTCACCACAGACGAGCCCGCCTTCCTTCCAATCCCGCCCCACGGGTGCTGGGACCCACGCAGCCCTCTCCCCTCCCAGAGACCGGGTCGTGCATTCTCACGAGGTCATCGAACTGTTCCCGTTTCCACATCTCTATAGCTCAACACCTGATTATGGAATATTCCTCCTAGGACCACTGCTAGGGCAGGACGTTTGTCCCCCAAACCCCATGTGGAGATGTGATCACTGGCGTGTGAGGTGGGGCCTGGTGGGAGGTGCCTGGGTCACGGGGCGGATTTCTCAGGAATGGCTGGTGCTGTCCTCAAGCCGGGGGGTCTCACTCTGCAGGGGCTGGTTGTTAAACAGCCGGGGGTCCTCCTCCTCTCTCACCTCCTCTCTCGATGCACGATCTGGGCACACAGTCCCCCCTCCTCCATGAGAGGAAGCCCCCTGAGCCTCCCCAGGACCAGATGCCAGGGCAGTGCTTCCTGCACCGCCTGCAGAACTGGCGGACAAATAAACCTCTTTTCTTGACGTATTGGGCAGCCTTGGCATTTCTTGGTAGCACCACAAATGGACTGAGATGACCACTGATCCTTGGACGATTTTCCTGGCACTCTGAGACTCTGGCATGGACCGGAAGAGCATTCTATCCAATCCTCACAGTAAAGCTATGCAGGCTTTCTTCCTGAATTTCATTGAACTTTTATATTAGTTTTGGGAGAATTGGCTTTGGTTTTTCTATGAAGCCTTTCTCTCCAAGGACATGGGATCACTGCTGTAATGAACTAAATGTTTTGTGCCCCCAAAATTCATATGTTGAAGCCCTGATCCCCAGTGTGAAGGTATTTGGAAGTGAAGCCTTGGGGAGGTTATTAGGGTCAGATGAGGTCAGGAGGGTGGGTCCCATGACAGAACTACTGCCTTTGTCAAAAGGTAGAACCTGGGAGGCAGAGGTTGCAGTGAGCCAAGATCGCGCCACTGCACTCCAGCCTGGGCGACAGAGCGAGATTCCCTCTCAAAAAAAAACAAAAACCTTCTAACTATTATTACATTCATATATTTTCTCTCTGTATGTGTTGATATCTTGCAGGATATTAGTAGATTCTTTTGGTTTCTAGCCATTTTTGCATGTAGAATGCTTAGAAACCAAATAGAGTTTATCATCTCACAAATTATAGTCTGGATGATAGAGTTTATAATTTGTGATTATAAATGGATTATAAGTAGAGTTTACAATTTGTGAGATTCTTCCTTTTTAAATTTGTTAAGGTTCACTTGGTGGCTAACGGCAATCCATTTTTTGGAATGTTCAGGTGATAGACAAAACGTGGCGTTTTCCTGCTGAGGAACGTGAGTTATGTTGTACTGTTTATTGCTTGTTCCCTATGCTCTTTTTGATGTATTTTCTGCTTGGGATTCCGAGAGACATATGCAGACACCCAATTCTGCTTCTATTTTTGTTCACATTATTCTGGATTTTCTGGTAGTTTTTGCTCTGTACATTTAGTGGGTGTATAAATATATTTGCTACCCACTACATATTTATACAAATATAAATTAGCAGTTTACGTCAATTTAATGAAATTTCTTTTTTTTTTTTTTTTTTTTGGAGACAGAGTCTTACTCTGTCCCCCAAGGCTGGAGTGCAGTGGCATGGATTCACCTCATGCAAACTCCGCCTCCCGGGTTCAAGCAATTCTCCTGCCTCAGCTTCCCGAGTAGCTGGGACTACAGGCGTGCGCCACCACGCCCGGCTAATTTTTGTAGTTTTAGTAGAGACGGGGTTTCACCATGTTGGCCAGGATGGTCTTGATCTCTTGACATCACGATCCACAGACCTCAGCCTCCCAAAGTGCTGGGATTACAGGCCTGAGCCACCGCGCCAGCCCTTAAATTTCTTATAAATTGGACAATTTTTTGTTATGTGATCATCTACTTTCCCCTTGTCTGCTTTTAAGTGTACATTCTTCCAGGAATGAAGTTCAAATTGCCACCAATTTATATTTGACCTTTCTATGCTGGCTAATTTCAAGTGTTTCTTATAAGCCACGGAGCTGACTTTTGGGTTCGAACTCAGTCATTCATTCTTTCACTGAAAGGGGAATGTATTCTGTTCTCAGTAAGACCTCATCCATACTCTGGATTTTCGTTTCTCTTTCCTATTTGATTTATTTACTTTAAACTCTGCGTTTCTGGAACCTTCCATCTCCTCTTTTCTGGCGCTGTGCCAAGCCTCTGTGTGCCTTGTCTGTGTTTTCTTTCAAATTTGGGAATCCTACTTCATTGCCCAATTTATAAGAAATTTAATTAAATTGACACAAACTGCTGATTTATAATTATATAAATATGTAGTGGGTAACAAACAGCACACCCACGAGTGTACACAGCAACACTGGCGGCTCCTGTGCCTTCCTGATGTCCAGGCACGGGCATGGGCGCCACCATTCCTGTAGGCTCAGCATGTCCTTGTGAGCACCCCTGAGCACCCCTGGGCTGGCCTGCTGGACCAGGTCACCTTGGTCGCCCAGCGCAGGCCAACCCAGGTCATCGATCCTCAGTGACCAGGACGAGTGACGGAGTCCAGCTTAGGCCAGGGAACTGCCAGCCCACCCCCGCCAAAATGACTGTCCCGTCGTCCTGAGCTGAGCCCACTGTCCCTATGCCCTGCCCCTGAGGTGCTGGGGTCTTTGTCATGTGCTGCATTCATGGTGGCTGACAACAGATACAGCGTCTGCTCCGGGCACCGCACGCCAAACCCCCAATGCAGCAGTTCCAGTGTTCCTCAGACACTTCCCCCAAACATCAAAGAACTTACTGGAAAAATAAGTTTTATCGTTTTGTTCATAAAAGAAATCAGAGAGAAATGCTTTATTTCTAGTCTGCACACGGAAAATTAAATGAAATATAAATTCTTAATCAGATGCCCAGTAAAGCAGAAAGAACCTTCACTGCAGGCAGTAAATCGGCTTTGACATTTACAACTTCATTAAACAATGAAACAAAGTCACAGTTTTTGTGACTCGTAAAACATGACAGCAGTGAAATCCAACCCCAAATTTAAGCAATATTTAGACATTGCAAGAATCTAAGATTGAGGCTTAAGGGGCTTAAGGGTTTTATCTCTGACTCGGAAAGTTAGCAAACTTTGTATTTATTAATATTCATTTGAATGAGCCATGACACTTCATTTTTGCATGACAAGGAAGTTTCAGATGAAGGTTATGCTGGACTCGAAGTTCCCACATGGGGCCGCGTGACCGTCTGCTTTCCAAAAAGACATTAGTGCTCCTTGGAGGTTCAAATGGGTGCAAGCTTGGATCAACCTTCAAATGACAGCGTCTAAACCACACATCCTCCCCAGGTTCACAGACAACGATTCTGCCGGGAAATCGCCTGGCAGCTGACCGCACCATCTCCGGTGACAGCTCAGGTGTGCCGAGGACACTCTGGTTTGTCCTCGTCATCCTGAGCGCTCTGGCCAGGGTCAGGAACAGGTGGGTTCCACAAACACCCAGGCCCGGTCAAAGCAGCACCCGGTCAGCAGGTGGCACCTCCGCCTCAGGCTACATTCCAGAAAGCCGGATGGAAGCCAGGACTGCTTTGGCACATACCCCACGCCTGGAGACAGCGAACCAGGAGGAGACCCCGACCTGGTATCAGGAAAAGAAGCAGGATCTGTGGACACCTGTGGGCCTCAGTGGGGGACTGTCAGGGAGCAACGGTGATATCCCCACAGGGGATACAGACGCCTCCCACCGTGATATCCACACTGTGTGGGTGTAGACGCCTCCCACCATGATATCCACACTGTGTGGGTACAGACGCCT
>NW_022437096.1:1315301-1325136 GCF_009761245.1 Sapajus apella
CCGTGTGGGTGTAGACGCCTCCCACCGTGATATCACACCGTGTGGGTACAGACGCCTCCCACCGTGATATCCACACCGTGTGGGTATAGACGCCTCCCACCGTGATATCCACACCGTGTGAGTATAGACGCCTCCCACCGTGATATCCACACCGTGTGGGTGTAGACGCCTCCCACCGTGATATCCACACCGTGTGGGTGTAGACGCCTCCCACCGTGATATCCACACCGTGTGGGTGTAGACGCCTCCCACCGTGATATCACACCGTGTGGGTGTAGACACCCTCCCACCATGATATCACACCGTGTGGGTATAGACGCCCTCCCACCGTGATATCACACCGTGTGGGTATAGACGCCTCCCACCGTGATATCCACACCGTGTGGGTATAGACGCCCCCACCGTGATATCACACCGTGTGGGTATAGACGCCTCCCACCGTGATATCACACCGTGTGGGTATAGACGCCTCCCACCGTGATATCACACCGTGTGGGTATAGACGCCTCCCACCGTGATATCACACCGTGTGGGTATAGACGCCCTCCCACCGTGATATCACACTGTGTGGGTATAGATGCCTCCCACCGTGATGACATTTCTGATCCCTGATCCCTTATGGAGGACACACTGGGCCTGGAGCCGGCCTGCGGACTCACCACCTTCCATCCTGCTCCGGGGGGGCGGTGCTCCCTGCCACGCCTCAAGCTCAGTGGTGAAAGAGTTCCGTGCAGGGTCCATTCCCATGGCCAGTGGACAATTGGGGACAGAGCATGCCAGTTGCCAAATGTGAGAAGTCGATGACCAGGCGGGGCCCTAAACCGTGCAGGCACAGGGGAGGGGCCCTAACGGGGAAGAGGGCGGCGGCAGGATGAGGAGACGCATGCGAAAGACAGCCGGACCTGGGGTTGTTCAGGGCCAGTGGAGGGTGGTGGGGTGCAGGGAGAGGCCACCCTGGGACGCCGAGGACACCTGAAGAGCCTCCAGGAACGCTGGGCACGGTCGTTCAACTCACGTCTCATCTTCTCTGTGGATTCTGCATACGGGACTCCATTCTGGGTGTTAAGTCCAGAAACTCAGGGAGAGGCCAACTCCAGATCATCACCCACCCTCTGAACCCCATCCCCGGGGCCCGCGGGAGCCGATCAGCCCCTTCCCACAGATCCATAAACAACGGCCCGGCACACCATGGCTCCCTGGCCGATTTCTGAATCTCGGCCTGAAACTGACCCTCCACGTGCTGCACAGTCAGACACTCAACAGCACAGATCCTTGAGGCACCCCAAGGAGCCAGTTTCCGGGAGGTCTGCGGATGAATCTGAGACCAGCCTGGATCTTGGCCACGTGTTAAAGTCGACCGTTCCCACGGGGCCGCGCCCACCTGTTCAGACCCACACTGAAGTTCATCCCATCATTGAAAAGAGCTTCCGGCCTATGGAAAATCTGGCTGTGGCTTCTACCTTCTACCTTTTGATTTGTATTTGTCTTTTGAGTTGAATTTTTAAAGAGGATATTTATCCATTTTATAAAAAACAATAAGAGCAAATATTTAATACAATTTGCAGAATTCCTTCTTGACCATGGACAGGATGAGCTTTGTGGGGGAATACTGGTAACAACAAGCATTTATTGGGTGGTTATTGCAGGCCAGGCAAATGCTATGCTCCACGCCAATCACCCATGGGTGCTTACGGTAAGCCATGGAAGGGCCTTCTATCCCAGTTTACGCTTTGGGAAACTGAGGCAAGGAGAGGCTAAGTGACGCTCTGCAGGCCTCCAGGCATCGGGTGGTCAGGGAAGAGTTGTTCCCGGACCTGCCTGACAAGACGAGGCTGGGGCTTCCTCCTCCTGCCGCCTCCCCTCCCCGTACCTGCCCTTTGGCGGGGTGGGCTGTCAGCACCGAGGGCAGGGCCCTCCCACCCATCGCCATGAGAGCCCCTTGCAGGGGAACTAACTCCCATTGAGTTGCAGAATCTATTTCTCCTCCCTGGACTCTGCTGGGACATTGGACAGCGTGGCCCCAGCAGAAACCTGAAGCTTGCACCTCAGAGCTTGGGCTGTCTTGGTTCACTGGGAGCCAGGAGTCTGGTGCCGGAGCTGCTGCTGGGCAGGCCACAGTGGAGAACTGAGACTGCCCACCTGCTGCTCTTCAGGCATGTGAGGGGGGCCAGCCTCCTCCTCCAGCCCAGGCCAGCAGGGACCCCACCAACCCAAGGACCCTGAGAAACAGCAGCTCTTGTGGGCTGAAGTCCCAGTGTCGGGGCTGCTTGTTACGCACCACGGGTAGCTTGGACGCTGAATGGCATGTGTGCCTCTGGCTGCCACCTGGAGCACAGGGCTTCCCTCAGTTTCTCTTCTTCACCTTCATCTCCTGCTATTCAGGGATCTGACTGGCTCCAGCAGGACCAGCTCTTGCAGATGACGGGGAACCCACCTCCTAACTGCCTAGCAGGGTCTCGCATCCTGAGGCCACTGCGAGGCTGTGGAAAGGAAAGGAGGTTGGTCTGGGTGGGCACTGCATGTAGCCTGGCAGGGCAGGGGAGTGGGCAGACCCCCCCTGCCTGTCAGCGGGAGCTTCTGCTGGGGCCCTGATCTTCTCCCAGCCGCATCCCACTGCTGTCTTCCCCCACATCTTCCCACGGCTGCATCCTGGAAGGTACATCCTCCCTGCTGATTCCCTTGTGCCCCAGGAAATAAGGGAAAGGAGGCCAGCACCATCCTATGCAGCGCAGGCCAGAGGCACCTGCGGGGATGCTTGGTTTTGCTTCCTCCATCGAGTCAGGGGTTGCATTCCAGGCCCAGCTCCTCCAGGCTACAAGCAGGCCCTCCCACGAAGCAGGGGTCCTCCTTGGAGCTGCCTCCCCGGGGTCCCCCAGGGCCTGGCCTCACCATCCTGTCTGCCACCCAGGACTGGCTGCCCCTCTGGCCCCAGCTGGACACCAGGGAAGTGGCCGGGGTCTGCTTCCCATGGCTCTGGGAGACCCAAGAAAGGGATCCCACCCAGGAAAGGCCCTCAGGCTGCCAGCCAACCAGCCCCACGCAGGAACGTTCCTCTCTGGGGCATCAGACCAGGCAGCTCAGACAGGGGTTTGTGCCTAAAGTGAGCCGTGAGGCCCTCCTTTGTAGCAGCCCCAAGTGGCACCAGCTCCCCCTTGGAAGTGCCAGGGCCTGATGTGGCTCTGGTGCCCGCTGGCTCATCCTCACTCCAATCCCTCCCGCACCTGAAGCCTGGGTGCTGTGGCCTTTGCTCCCGCAGGCTGTGCGAGTCCTCACGGGGCTGGGCTGTGGTCTGGGGATGCTGCCCACACCTGAGCAGCCTTCCAGCTTCCATCCCCTCCTTCCGGAGTCAGACACTGGCACCCACTGGGCGCCAGCCCCCTCAAGGTGCGCTCTGATAGAGCAGTGACGGTGTAGCGCCAGGGTTCACGTGAGGGGCTCACCTGGCCTGGACCCCAGGAGGCCCCCAAAGTACACCCAGGTGGCACTCCCCTAGGCTGAGGTCAGCCCAGGGGCCCCAGTCCTCCTGTTCCCTCCCTCTAGCACACCTTGCTCGGCCCCCCAGGTGGGCACAGCCGGCCCTCCTCCCTCTCCAGCTGCTCTTCCTCCTCTGCTGTTTCTTGACTGCCCCGGCCTCCGGCCTCTGGCCCTTCAAGGAGCTGTGACCTTTCCCACCACCAATGTCACAACCTTTCAAGCATTTACTCAGAGCCCACGGCCCCCCCGCTGTACCCAGGGGCTCCCTTCTGTTCCCAGGTACCGACTAAGCCTCAGAGCCTGACTCCTGTGTGGGCCCCTCCTCCACGCGGTGGCTGCCCGGGAAGGAAGGTGGCTCCTGTGGCTTCTGGACTCCAGCAGGGTCCACAGGCTGGTTATGACTTGCGCATGGAGCCCCCCACTCGTGTTTATTTGGCTCCTTCTGCGGCTAATCAGGGAGGTTGAGACCTCCACATGGGTCCCTGGGCCCGCACCATCACCCATGCTCACCTACAGCCCTCGGAGGTGACATCAAACTCTTAAACCTGGGAAGGTTTGTGCAAACAGTGGTGACCTCCACAAGCCGTTGTCAGTAGGGAAGTGCCCACTTTTCCCGAGAGGCCGTCTCCCCGAGTGACTCAGCAGTGCAGTCCCGGCTATTTTTAAGTCACCGGGAGAGGCCCAGTGATTGAATGTGTTATTATCCAATGATGGCTGGTGATCATCAATTACTTAACTGAGAGAATCAAAGCACAAATTGCCGGGTTCGCTCAATTACTGCTAAAACGGTATAAAAGCATTTTAATTGTAATCAGAACGGACTCTCTCCAGTGTGGACATTAAAGGGAACGACAAGTCATAAATACAGTGACCCATTTATCTCCTTATCTGCTTACCAAACAGAAACATTACACCCCGCCGAACGGATTCGAAAAGCAGAACCATGTTAATTAGGTTGACTGAATTAGTGGAACATCTAAATTGGATTCCATTCCAGTGTTTAGTTGAAGTTTATCTTAGCTTGGAGCTGGTTTTCCAGCTGAAGGAGGAGTGTCAAGTGAAGTAATGAACCTAATACAAAATTATTTTCCAAAAAAATTAAAGACCCATCCATCAGCCTTACTTATCTTTTTTTGTCTTTTGCAGAGATGGTTTGAGAACTTCACAGATAATTTTTAGCTCAAGAGCCTCACCTCATTCCACTGTGACGTCAGGGTCCTTTCTTCCCAAAGCGGCAGGACGCTGGGGCTTGTCACTTGTGCCCAGGCCGTGTGGAGGTGTTCGGCGGGTGTGCCTGGGCCGTGTGGAAGTGCTGGGTGGGTGTGCCCGGGCCGTGTGGAGGCGCTGGGCGGGTGTGCCTGGGCCGTGTGGACGCGCTGGGTGGGTGTGCCCGGGCCGTGTGGAAGTGCTGGGTGGGTGAGCAGCACAGCCTCGCTTCACCCACAGGAGCTCCTGGCCTACGGACGATGGGCAGACACTCTGGCCCAGGGGTCTCCAGGTGGCAGGAGTAGACCCAAGCACGCTGCCGGCCTGGGGTAGGGACAGGCCTGACCTGGAGACTCTGGGCCATGAGAAGTCCCCGTCCACACGGGCAGGGGGAATCTGCCATTTTGAAGGCTGAAACGAAGCACAGGAGAGCCCACTCAGGTTCTCACTTCTAGAGAAGAGGCAGCCTGTCTTCACAGCTCCAGCCAGACGTGCATGCGCTTGTAGAGGCTGGCACGCTCTGACAGCCGAAGCCAGAGACGGGAAGCGGGAATTGCCCCAAGGCTAGAGGGACACACAGACCTTTACCCACCGCCTGTCTAAATGCCCCGTGTGTCTGACGCACGCCCACTATGATGGCCAGAAGACGGTGGAGCGAATAGAGGAAAGACCCTTTCTAGGAGGTCACGTAGGGACCTTCTGCTTACGGAAAACCCTCTCCTGGGCCATCTAGGGCAGTCAAACACATCACACACAGAGGAATTCTGCACTTCTGCAGGTCAAAAGCAGGCCATCTACAGAGAAGCATCCTGGAACTGACTACAGGGCTCACCCACAGCAGGACGCAGCAGCAGTGGAGGCTTCACTGGAGAGGAATCACCAGGGCGAGCCCCGAATTCTGCACTGCCGGAAACACAGACACACTCATGCGACAAATCAAGGCTCAGCAAACAAATGGTGAAGCCTCGTCATAAATATTAAAAGGCATTGGTGATAAATAAGAACAAAAAATAACAACATCTGACAAAATAATTGACGACAGTGTTGTGGGTGCTGTGGGCATGGGTGAGTGTGGACAGAAGTTAAATCATGCTAATTTCCCTGTCTCATCCAGGAGGAGGATAGATATACTGAATACTTTTAGATTTATTTTTAAAGATATGCTTAAAACGTAAGGGTAATAAATATGTCTTGTGTGTTTACACAGAAATGTACACACAAAGAATGTACCAAACTGACAGAGGGAAATAAACTGAAAAGAAGAAGAGTTAGCAATTATATAGTTCTTCTTTGCAGTTTTATATGACACTTAACAGACACTAATTCATTTACTCTTCACCCAAATACTATGGTAGGAAGTTATTATTATATCTGTCAAAATTGAAGTCATATCAACTTAGGAAAAATTTTAAAGTTTATTGTCAAACGATTAGAGAAGGCACAGCTCACAATCCAAGAAACTTCAAAGTATAAAAAGCTTGCCTATGGCAGTCACAGCGCAGTTAGTAAAGCATAAAAAGGAAATATTCCAACAAGTTAATATTTCATGATTAACTAGTATATTTTAACTTTTTTTTTGAGATGGAGTCTTGCTGTGTTGCCCAGGCTGGAGTGCAGTGGCATGATCTCAGCTCACTGCAACCTCTGCCTCCCGGGTTCAAGTGATTCTCCTACCTCGTCCCCCCAAGTAGCTAGGGTTACAGGCACCTGCCACCACACCCGGCTAATTTTTGTATTTTTAGTAGAGATGGGGTTTCACCACGTTGGCCAGGTTGGTCTCGAACTCTTGACCTCAGGTGATCCACCCACCTCGGCCTCCCAAAATGTTGGGATTACAGGCATGAACCACCACACCCAGCCCACTTTAACTTTTTTTTTAGCACAAGTAGAGCTGTTTCGTCAAAGGCTGATTGGTGTAATTTCACTGAATCACAATGGTAAGAATGTGAAGCTTACATTTTGTGTTTCATTTATGAGTAGAGCTACAATTTTTAGGGTATCAGGATGATTTGTTTCAGCTATGAGGTTATGGGTGCCTGGTCACAAGGTATATCCAAAGTGTGACCTCCATTTTTATTTCTCTTTAACATCCACATTTCAAAAATATAAAAATGTGTGTATGGATGGATTCTCTCTACTGAAACGCTGGCACTGACTGTTTTTAAGTATGCCTTATGGACACCTGAAGTAAGAAAGGAACATGTCCCATATTTAGATTTAGATGAACTCCCGGAAATGAAAGAATTGGAGATACTGAGAAAATTCCCTAAGTCTCTTTTTTAGTCAAACTGAGTCAAAGCACTGAGTCAAAACCTGCTGTGGTTTCCAGGAGGCGCCTTCTCCCCCAGCACTCTCCTGGTCTCATGGGAGACAGTATCACTGTCACCTAGCTCTCATTCATGAGTTTATATAAATGTATGCAAAAAAAAGTCAGGCTTAGCACTGAATGAATGGACCGTCAAGTTTTCACTACCAGACACGGCAGATCCGTCTGCTCTTCGCCATGTTGAAGAGACTGTGAAGTGCATTTGCAGAAGGAAACAGTAAAAGGTGACAGAGATGAGACCAAAATAATGAGCAGGCAATTCCACTCGTACCCAGAGTGACCGTCATGAGCCAGGGTTCTCCAGAGAAACAGAACCTGGAGGGAATAGATTGATTAGATGGGGGAGAGAGAGAGAGAGAGATATCAGACAGATAGATAGATAGATAGATAGATAGATGATAAATATATTAGATGATAGATAATATAGATAATAGACTAGACAGCATACATTAGATAAATGACAGATTAGATACATGATTGATAGTAGATAGATTAGGTAGATACACAGGTAGGTAGGTAGGTACGTAGATTAGATAGATAATAGACAGATGATAGATGGATAGATAAGATAGACACATACATAGATAGATGATTAGATAAATAGAGAGATGATGGATGGAGGGATTGGATACATGATAGATAAATAATAGGCTCGATTAGATCGGCAAGATAGAATACATTAAATAGACAGGATATATTAGATAGATGATAGATAAGATAGATACATAGATTAGATAGATGATTAGATAGATAATAGACATGATGGATGGATGGATAGATAGATGATTGATAGATAGATAGATAGATAGATAGATGATAGATAGATGATAGATAGATAGATAGATAGATTATCAAGAATTGGCCCCTGTTATTATGGAGGCTGAGAAGTCTCACAATATGGTTCTGCACGTTCAAGATCCAGGAAAGCCAGTGGTATAATTTAGCCTGAGTCTGGAGACTCAGGGGGACCTGAGAACCCAGAGGACCAATGGTGTAAATACAAGTCCAAGGGCTGGAGAGGACGATATGAGATGTCCCAGCTTAGTGAAGCAGGGAAAAGTGGGTGGATTCCTCCTTCATCTGCCTCTGTTCTATTCAGAGCCTCGGGGGCTTGGATGATGCCTGCCCACATTAGGAAGGGCAGTGGTCTCTTCTGAGTCCACTGACTCAAACACTGATCCATCCTGAAACAAACTCAGAGACACACTCAGAAATAATGTTTCATCTGGGCATCCCGCGACCCACTCACACTAACACATTAACTAGCACAGACATCAACTGAACTTTCAGGCACATGTTTCAAAGAGTGAACATACACGTGAGAAGGTCATAGCTTGGAGCCTCAATTTCTCTACGTGCAGAATGGTAGCAATGATTTACAGAGTTATGTGCACTATGTCCATGAGCAAGAATGTCTGGGGAAGTGGTCAGCTCAGTGCCTGAAACAAAACAAAAAACACAGGTGAGTACTCGAGATTCAGGAGCGATGTGCAACCCGTGTGTCTCGAACCTGAGAGTGATACCCACACCAAATGCTAAGTAGGACTTTTCTATCATGTTCCTGTTGAGTCTGAGGCCCAACAGCTGAAGACACTGCTTTACAGGTGGCTACCACCATCCCTGCTAACCTGAATTTGGAACTCTCAACCCAGAGTCCAGGTGTGAAGGAGAAGGCAGGAGAGTCACTGAAAGAAGAGTATGTTCATGGCGTAGCATTGGGTGGCATTTCTCCTTATCGCTACTCGTGGGGAGACAGGAGAGAGATCACTGGTTCCTACTCTGAATGCTGGAAAGAAGGTCAACCTGCCTCTTGAGGCCTGGCTACTGGCTTGATAGCTTGCAGGACATCCCAGAAGAGCCCAGAGAGAGAGTTCTTGGGAAAGCCTGGTGTGACCTCCTGGAGCTGGTAGGGCAGATCGGCTAAAGACTCTGGCCCACAATATGGGCCAGATTTACTGTCTGTGGACAATTATCCTAGGACAGGGCACTGAAAGTTCGGCTGGCTGCAGAAGCCCACCCCATGGCCCCTGAGCAGGAGGAGGCTTCCCATACAGCAGAGAGGACTCCCCTCCAGGGTCTGTGTGGCAAAAACAAGGGGCCTCATGCACGGTAGCCAGGTTAGAGCCCCAGAAAGGCCTTTGGCCAAGAGTACAGTGTGCAGAGAGGGCCTAAGGTGCAGACTGAGGAGGCACAGTGCTCAGTCATGGAGTGTGTGGCCTGCATTTGACTTGCTTCAGAGATGGGGCAGGCTTGAAACATCCAGGGCAGACCAGGTGTCTAGAAGCCCACAGAGATGGCCCATAGGAAGGAGCCAACTTTTGGGCATTCAAAACATGGATGAGAATATTTTATCTTCAATATACATGTTTATCACCATAATCATCATCACTATCACCATCACCATGATCATCACCATCACCATCATCATCACCACCATCACAATCATCACCACCACCATCATCACCACCACCATCACCACCATCACCACCATCACCATCACCACCATCATCACCATCACCATCACCACCATCATCACCACCATCACCATCATCATCACCATCATTATCACTACCATCACCATTCATTATTCCCATCATCATCACCATCATCACCATCACCACCAGCATCACCGTTGTTATCACCATCACCATCATCACTATCATCACCACCATCACCATCATCACTATCATCACCGCTATCATCACCACTATCATCACATCACCATCACCACCACCACCATCACCACCACCATAATCATCACCATCAATAACACCATCACCATCACCAACACCATCACCATCACCACCGCCATCATCACCATCATCACCA
>NW_022437096.1:1330136-1338681 GCF_009761245.1 Sapajus apella
TGGTGGTGATGGTGGTGGTGGTGATGATGGTGATGGTGATGGTGGTGATGGTGGTGGTGGTGATGATGGTGATGGTGGTGATGGTGGTGTTGGTGGTGAGGATGGCAATGATCATGATGGTGACAATGACAGTGATGATGACGATGGTGATGGCAATAGTTAAATCCATGTACTGGGAACTCTACTTCATACTCATTGCCACATTTAAAATGACAATACGACTACTAACCCTTCCTAACACATCCATGGGAAAAGTGAAGCACATGAAGTTAAATCATCTGATTGAAGTTACACAGTTTGACCAAGGAACGAAGACTCAAGCCCAGGTATTCTGACTTCACAGCCTGTGCTTTAGACACCACTGCATATGCAGACCAGGAAATGTGATCAGCCAGAAGACCAAATTCAATCGACCCATGTATTAAAAATGCACGGATTCCCCTCCACGTGAGGCACCTCTGGGGACACTGTCCAGAGTCGGACATTCTGAGCTCTCCAGACACACACCATCCGCAAAGAAACTCCTGAAGTCCTTCTTCCACTTCCCTGCAGTGAGATCTCCTCCCGGGCAATAGGGGACTGACCCCAGCTCCCTGTGACACTGTCCCCGATCCCTCGGCACGTAGCACCTGCCCCTCACTCCTCTGTGCTTCATAGCAGAAGCACTCAGCATCTCTAACTCAAAGAAGCGTCCACCACGCTGCTTCTTTCACTGGGTCAGGAGGGAGGGCCATGCCATGCAGGTCTCTGTGTTCCCAGCTCGGGCTCTGTGTCCATCCTGTTCCGTGGTAAGCCTGCTGAGCTGGGTACAGGGGCCCATCATGAGAAGCTCTGTCCTCTGTAGCTCCCACTAATCTGGAAAACAATGATCTATTCATAACAGCACTTTCCCTCTTGTGACGGATGCCGCCAGGGGAAGTTGTAGCTTGCAACCAAAACTTGAAATAAGAGACCTAACAGCCAAAGGTGATCAGAAGCTTCTCTAGGGAGGGAGCATCTAGGCTCAGCCCTAAAGGATGTGTCAGAGTCAGCCACAAAGAAGACCATGGAGCTAGCACAAAAAAACATTTTGAAGGAAGGAAGGGAGGGGAGGCAGGACCTTGGGAGTGTGGTCTAAACTCTAAGAAGTACTCTGGGCCAGGCGTGGTGGCTCACACCTGGAATGCCAGCACTTTGAGAGGCCAAGGCAGGTGGATCATTTGAGGTCATGAGTTCAAGACCAGCCTGGCCAACATAGTAAAACCCTATCTCTACTAAAAATAAAACATTAGCCAGGTGTGGTGGTGGGTGCCTGTAATCCCAGCTACTCAGCAGGCTCAGGCAGGAGCATCACTTGAACCAGGAGGTGGAGGTTGCAGCCGAGATTGTGCCGTTGCCCTCCAGCCTGGGCAACAAGAGTGAAGTGCTGTCTCATTAAAAATAATAATAAAATAAAATAGAGAAAGAAAGAAGTACTCTGACCCATCCCAGTCTCAAATCTAAGTGATTTCTAAGAGAAAATGAGTTGATCTGGAGTATTGACATTGCTCATATAATCTTGAGTCCACCCAACGTAGGTTCTAACCTCAGACGCTGCCTTTACCTGTGTGATCTTGGGCATGATAATGAAGCTCTGTGCCTGTCAGCTTCCTCCTCTGTAAAGTGGGAATAATAATGACCCCATCCAAGGAGAGTAAATGAAGAAACTCACGTAACAAAACATGCCAAGTACCTGCCACGTAGTAAAACTTCAAATAATAAGAAGTGGGCATCGCGCACCCTTACCGTCACGGGCCTTAGCTGTGGCGAGCCTGCTGGGCAGGTCAATGGCCCTGAGTCGTCACCGGATGTTGCTGGACAAGACGCCGAAGCGGGGCACGGGGACTCGCTGCCATGCCGATGACCCGCAGTGCTTTTTTCCTTGTCCCTGTGGCTTCTGTCTTTATGCGATTTCATGTTATTTCTCAAAATCACCAAGAAGAAGAACCTGGAAGGGGTAAGTGAGTTACAAACAGGTGTGGGCGGGAGGTGGCTTTGCAGGTCACCGGCATCACAGGTGGGTCCCCGGTGACCTCATTGGCACCCAGCCGCGTGGGGCCAGATAGGCAGCACAGGGGGGCGTGTTGCACCCTTTAACTCTGCATTCCTTACACGTGGAGGCTCACGATGTTCCCTTTTGCCTGATTTGAAATGGAAATAATCTGACTGTGGCCGAAGAGAACTGGCTTGAACTGTGGGCTCCATCCCACGCAAGTTTGATGAGTTTTGTTCTTTTCTGTACTCATCTAATTATTCCACAGATGCCTACTGAGCACGTGCTACATGCCAGCCCAGTTCCCACCCATGTGCACAACGGAAACAGGCTGGCCTCATGAGCTCCTAGCCTGGGGAGCGCCCACACAGGAATCCGTCATAAATAAGAGTGAAACACACACAGCACGCTGTAAGGACGGATAATCGTGGTGTTAACCCTGTTGGCTCATAATAAAAGTGTGACATTGGTTAGGTAGGTAGAAGCTGAAGAAGATATGGGGTGGGGATGGAAAACAGCAGGGACGGCACAGCTGCAGAGAACAGTGGGACCCGCTGGGCACACTGAGCAGAAAAGGGGGCTAGGGATGAGAAAGAATAATTAATTCCGGGGGGATGGAGTCTCACGCTGTCTCCCAGGCTGGGGTGCAGTGGCATGATCTCAGCTCACTGCAGCCTCAACCTCCAGGTTAAAGGGGTTCTCCTGCCTTGACCTCCTGAGTAGTTGGGATTACAAGCATGCATCAACATGCCCAGCTTAAAAAAATAAATAAATAAAACTCTCTAGAGGTCTCTGCACAAATTATAGCTCCAGTATTGGAAAGGACATGAAGACGAAATAAACAGCGTACCAAACCTGCGCCATGTGTGAAGAGACAGGAGCCGTACGCGCCGAACAGCTTGGCCGGAGAGATTCCTCACATTTGCCACCGCCGGTCACTTCCGTGATCTTCAGGACGCCGGCTGCCTGTGTGTCCGTGCAGCGGCTGCAGTCTGCAAATTGTGGAAGCGTTGGCTGTCCATCTGAAAGTCCAGTTACTGCTCAGTGGCTGCAATGAGGCTTTCACGGGCTCAATAATAATCAGCTTTTAAACTTTTATCTTTCACTGTTAAGTGGCGTCGTCCACTTAAATTACCACGGCCTTTTTGTGAGGGAACAATTTCAAAGGTCTCTTCGATTATATTGTAAGGAATATAGGAAGTGAAACTAATATAGGGCTTTTCTGATATCAAATCTGTATTATTCAGGGTTCTCTAGAAAGACAGTCCAGTAAGATAATATACCTATATACGAGAGAGAATTTATCAGGGGAATTGGTCCACACAGTTGTGGTGGTTGTAAGTCCCACAACAGGCTGTCTGCAAGCTGGAGACCCTGCGAAGCCGGCAGTGTGGCTCAGGCCAAGTCAAAAGGCCTCAGAACCAGGGGAGCTGCCGGTAACTCAGAGGTCGAAAGCCTCAGGACCTGTGGCCCACGAGGTAAGTCCAGGAGTCCAAAGCCAGCCCACCCAGAGCTCCAATGTCCAGGAGAAGAAATATCTGTCCCAGCTCTCTGAGAGAGACCAGTTCACCCTCCACATCACCTTCCATGTGTGTTCTCTGCAAGCCCAGCCCAAGGGATGGTGCTCACCCACACAGAGGGCACATCTTCCCCACCTCGTCTGCCCAGCTTTAGAAGGGCACACACCGACCTCCCCTGGAAACGCCCTCACAGACACACCCAAACTAGTGTTTTACCACGTTTCTAGGTATTCCTCGGTCCAGTGAGGTTGACACCTAAAATTAAGGCCACCCCTTGTCCACCCGGCACACATATGCGTCTCTTTAAACCATATTGATTTTAAAAATGACAGTAGCAAGGTAGCAGTTCTCCCTAACACAATGCAACTGCCCTACACACAACACACCCTACACGATGCAACTGCCCTACACACAACACACCCTACACAATGCAACTGCCCTACACACAACACACCCTACACGATGCAACTGCCCTACACACAACACACCCTACACACCCAACATACAATTCCCCAGAATTTGGCTTTCAGATTTGAGCCCTTCAAGATTTTCACCTTTTGGGATTGTGACTTTGGGGAATTTAGATGTCAGGGATTTTTAGAGTCTGGGGATTTGGGTCTTTCAGGATTTCAGCATTCACAATTTGGTGTTTGGGGTTGTATCTTTGGGGCTATGATTTGCACCAGTGAGTGTGCGTGAAGGAGAGAGGGAGAAACGGTTAGCTGAAGGGAAATGAGATCTCTGCTCATGGTTGGCCCCATTTCTCTTTGGTCTGTTTCCATTAAGTTGAAGACACTCATGTACAAAAACCAACAGGAATGATCTGGCTGACGCCTTGGCTCTTGGTAAATTATCTGCCTTCACTTAGTTTAAAATTCCACATGGGTAACATTGAAATCATCACACTAATGCAAGGAGCTTTACTAGAAATTAAACACATGTACATCACTCACAGATCTTAGGGGCAGACCTGCAGTTAATGGTGTAATTATTCAGATCATTCTTACCTACCAGACTAAAAACAATACAAGTGCAGGGATGTGGCTCGTAGATATTTTTATTAATTTTAACTTTTAATTATCATATAGTAAAATTGAATGTTTTAGTGTATACTTTGAAGAGTTTTAGCACGTACGAATTCACCCGACCACCACCACAATCAGAATACAGGACAAGTCCCTCACCCCCAAAAATCTCATGCCTCTTCATAGCCACACCCCTCCTCCCCAACCCTGACTACTGATCAGCTTTTGTCTTATTTGGAGCAGCACACAAATGGAATCGCACACAATACGTAACCATTTGAGACTGGCTTCTTTCACTGGACAGAATGGCTCTGAGACTCGCCCAGGTGGTGGGTATATCAGTTAATCATTCCTTTTCATCACTAAGTAGTATTCCACTCCATGGCCCAAGTTTGCTTAGCCATGCATCTGTTCAAGGGTCAATTTGTCTGCCCCTGTATATCCTCTGGTGAACTGTTTGGGGTTTTGAATAATTATGAATCAATTTTAAAACATTTATATAGAGATCTTTATGTGGACAAAAATTCTCAGTCCACTTGGGTAAATCCCTAGGACTGGAATCAAAGAATCATGTGGGAGGTGAAGGTTCAGCTTTAGAAGGGGGTGTGAAGCTATTTTCTAGAGTGGCATCACCAACTCAGAAGCCTACCAGCAATGTCTGTGAATTCCATTTTCTCTATATCCTTGTCAGCACTTATTACTGTCAGTATTCTTTATTGTGGCCATTCTAGAAACTGTGTACTGCTGCCTCCAGATGTTCTGATTTGAATTTCCCAAATCAAATGCTGATAATGGCCAGGAACATACTTTGTTTAACTTTACTTCTTTCTAATTTGTTAATGTTTGTTTTCTGACTGGGGGCACGTGCTATCTTAGGGAATATTCCATGTGCCCTTGAAAATAATGAGTTTCCTGCTGATATTGGAGGATTATGAAAATCATACAATAAAAAAGTTACTAGACAAGAAAAGAGGCAAGACACGGTGGCATGTGATCAGGAGAAAGAACGTATATGACAGAAGTAGAACCACATGTAATTCTTATATTGCAGTTAGCAGACAAGATTTTAAAATAGCTGTCATTACCCATATTTAAGAACATAGAGGAAAATGGATGAAAAAATAGAGAATTTTAAGACAGAATTGGAATCTGTAACAGCAAATCAGACACAAATTGAAAAATACAATAGAAGAAATCTTACACAGTAATATCTAAAAATAGGAAATAAAATAAATGATCCCAATGGTATCTAGCTGGTGACATAATACAGGAAGGGCGGCTACGGCCATCGACATTAAAACACAGACATTCAGCGCGTCATCCCCAGTGAGACCGACCCTCACGACAAGAGAGACGGCAGAAACTAAAGCCTGAAGCCACTGTCCTCATCACTGAGACCGACATTCTAAGGTTCCTACACATGTGCTGTGGGGGAAATTTTGTCAGCATCAGTGAGAAATGGAATTTGGGGCCTCAGTGACAGGAGACACAAACATCCTATTTGTGAAATTAAATAAAGACAATGTAAATAATTGACACAAGAGCTCATGAGGAATCTTTACCTTTAAAAACTGCCTATTCACTGACTGGGTGTGAACCCAGTGCTTTGGGAGGCTGAGGTGGGCAGATCACTTGAGATCAGGAGTTTGAGACCAGCCTGGCCAACATGGCAAAACCCTGTCTCCACTAAAAATACAAAAAGTAGCCATGCATCATGGCATACACCTGTAGTCCCAGCTACTCGGGAGGCTGAGGCAGGAGAATGGCTTGAGCCCAGGAGGCAGAGGTTGCAGTGGGCCGAGATCATGCCACTGCACTTCAGCCTGGGTGACAAAGTGAGACTCCATTTCAAAAAAAAGAAAGCCTAGTCACCAGCTTGGTCTTTTGAAAAGGTCTTGAATCACTGACCAAGTCAACAGCAAAGAGCATAAATCACAGTATTTAAATATCATTCCCATTAACACAGACTACCATCCTTGGAGGAAATTGCTGTTTCCAAGGCTGGGGCAGAATAAATACAAGATGAGCCTAAACATTTTTGGAGGACTGGAAAACAAAGACATAACAAAGACTAAAAATTAGCTGTCAAAACTCTCAAGTGCCAATTATTATCAATGCTAATAATTGCAATGTACTGAAACATGTCAAATATGTCCACTTGCATGAATTCACAAAGGTGCCACAACCAAAATCTCATTGGCCGTCTCCGGAGAATGCTAAGGAAGCTGCTGATTGGGTTGAAATGGGAAATGAAAATAAAGACTCAACATTTATTGTGCCTTTCCTGCTTTGCTGCCTGTTCTAACAGGAAATGGACCAATCCCAGTCCACGCCCCAGGGGCTGGGGATGCATGCTCTAAACCAAAGGTCTTCACCTGGGCCGGGGGTGGGAGGGTCAGTCGTGCCCTCCAGGGGCATGTCGCAATGTCTGGAGGCATTTCTGGCTGCTGCTGCTGGAGGGTGCTACTTGCATTTCATGGGTGGAGACCGGGGTGCAGCTCAGTTTCCCCTGCTGCACAGGGTGGCTCCTCCACAGAGATTACCAGCCCACAGTGTCACCAGCACTGAGGATGACAAGCCCTGCCAGGATTATGCACCCAAGGCACAGCCTGGGGCACCTGCACACAGCAGGCTCTGGGTAAACGCAGAGTTGAGAAACAACACAAGCTCATCACTACATCACGAAGGGCGTTCCAGTCTGAGAAACCAGGCCAGCTAACGAAAGAGGGGGCCAAAGGAGGAAGCGGTTTCAGCCAGTCGGGGATGATCCAGATCTGCAGTCTTCCTTTGTCTTCCTTAACTTAAAGAGAAGCGATGTAATTAACCAAATACTGCCCACATGCTCCTGAGGGCTTCTCTGTGGGGAGGCAGCAGGTTGCCCTTCCGCCCCGTGTCTGCTGCAGCTGGGCGCAGCCCTGGGCCTGGCCAGCCATAATCCACCAAGACTGTCACTGCAGGACGGAGAGCCAGGACCGTTCTCAGCCCCTCTCTGGCTCTGGCTTCATAACATGCTGTGAATACAACCATTAGGCCAGGCGTGGTGGCTCACATGCTGCAATCCCAGCACTCTGGGAGGCTGAGGTGGGCGGATCACCTGAGGTCAAGAGCTTGAGACCATCCTGCCAAAATGGTGAAACTCCATCTCTACTAACAATACAAAAATTAGCTGGGCAAGGTGGCAGGCGCCTGTAATCCCACCTACCCAGGAGGCTGAGGCAGGAGAATTGCTTGAACCCAGGAAGTGGAGGTTGCAGTGAGCCAAGATCGCGCCACTGTACTCCAGCCTGGGCAACAGAGCAAGACTAGCCTCAAAAAACAACATCAACGACAACAAAAACAAAACAAAAACTATTAAACCTTGCTCTCAAGGAGTGTGGCATTCGTCTGGGGGACCTTCACAGATGAAATGGAGCACGAGACAGATGAGAGAGGTTTCAGTGCAAAGCCACTGGTGCAGACAGTGTGTCAGCGGGAGCCAAGGGCAGTGGAGGATTTAACTGCATGGATTTTACTATTATTTGGCCATTCTGACATTTCACAGATCATATGCCTTCACAGTTATGTGTGATTTTATTTTAGAACCATTTAGTGAGAGGGATGGATTATGAGTCTGTAATAGTGGAGACATCACATCTTGGTCACCATAGACAAGTGGTAAATAGCTCAGTCTTGCACTGCCTGCATGTGCTGTCTCTGTTTCCTCCAACATATGAATAGCTTCTAGGGTCTGAATACTACTAGTATTCCGGCAAAATTCATTTGTTGAAATCCTCCCCCACCAGGCTATGGTGTTAGGAGGTAGGGCCTGTGGGAAGGGATGAGGTGATGAGGGTGGGGCCCCCATGAATGAGATTAGTGCCGTTAGAAAACAGACCTCAGAGAGCTCCCTAACTCCTTCCACCACTTGAGGACACAGCGAGAAGACACCATCTATGAGCCAGGAAGCAGGTCCTCACCAGACACTGATCTATGAACCAGGAAGTAGATCC
>NW_022437096.1:1338691-1352663 GCF_009761245.1 Sapajus apella
CACCAGACACTGATCTATGGACCAGGAAGCGGGTCCTCACCAGACACAGTATCTGCTGCAGCCTTGCCTTGGACCTCCAGCTTCCGTAACTGTGGGAACTAAGCTCCTGTTGTGTATAAACCCCCAGTCTATGGTGTTTTGTTACAGCAGCATTAAACGAACCAATACAGTGGCCATCCCCTTTATATTATTTTGCCCTGAAACCAAACTGTGATTTTTCTGACTGTAAAAAGAGTCTTGTAGAGTGAAGACTGTGCAATTCCTAAAGTTAAAAAAAAAATCCAGGCCACTTTAGCCTTCCCTGGCGGCTTTGCAATCAATCCCATCTTTTGCTCAGCACACCAGCAATTCAGCAAGCAGTTGAAGTCATCTCTTGCCTTCTAATCTCTAAATCCATGCCACATCAAATGGGCACAATAAACACGAGCACTTTTGAGCCAGAGACTCAGAGTAATTGCATTCCAGGCCAGGCCAGCCCAAATGTTTGGGGATCTGGGATAAATGAAAAAGAAATAGCTTGCAAAGTGATCCCCAGTGTTCCATTCCTGGGCTGTGCTGAACCCTGCTCTTCTATTTGCATGATTTAGCGACAGGAAGTTTGCATTGATATGTAAACAGTAATGCAAGTAGTTTACTTTGGAAAACAAAAGCAGGGAGCACTGTCTATTATATTTTATAGCCATTTCACTACAGCCTTTGCTGCTGCCAGAAAACACAACAGCAATTATACCGGACCTGCCATTTAAATAGCTCTGCCGCACACAAGTGTTTGAGGAATAACATTTAACAGTGGAATTACTTTGCCATTTGCATATGGCGTTCTTGTTTGAAGGTGTATTCTGAATTTATTGGGCATTTTTATTAGCCCTCAGTGTTGAGCTGGTATGCGCATCTTGCAGAGAGAAAAAGGTCTTTGGCAGAGAAGACTCTAAGTGCATGAAGATAAATGGCGCCCACTGTTTCAGAAGGAGGCTTAGAAGGACGGCTCTGAATGCACATGTTTTATTATTATGGGATAGGGAGGACATCTGTGGCACACTCAGACCTCTGCGAGGGTGTCCAGATGACCCCAGTACTTCTTAGACTCAACTCCTTGAAGAGTGTCGTTGATATGAGCTTCAAGCAAAGCTCTGTGGAGGAGAGGCTGTGGGTACTAAACACCTGTATTCATGACCCAGAGTCCTGTGCCAGCTGCACGAAGGAGATGACACCATTGGTCAAACACCATTGGTGTCACAATTGTGAAAATTGTGACAGTGAAAGAGGTCGATCTAACCCACCTCCCTCCTGCCTTTAGCTTCAAGCCACCTTAATTAGTCCTGGGCTTCGGCCTGGCTAGCTTTGGAAGACCTTTAGGTTATAGTTTAAATGATAACAGGCCTTCCCCAAAGTTCAACAACCTTTGCCTTTAAAAAGCTAATGAGAGAGCTTCCAGCCAGGTGAAGGAGAGGCACCTGAGTCCTGCTAAGATGCAGGCATAAAGGATTGCCCGCCGTTATTCTGGAGGTCACAAGATATATGACTTCACCAATAACTCTTGCAGATAACATCACTAGAGTAGATCCTAAGATGGGCCTTTTGAGATGTCTTTTCAGGATTTTTTGCATGTCTGACCCACATGGTTCCACCTGGAACCGCCAACCAGCCCTGTGGCCCCACCCACAGGCAACTCAGCTCAAGAGGACAGCTCCTGCCCGCCATGATTTCATCTCCAGCCCAGCCAGTCAGCACCAAGCACCCATTTCCCAGCTACCCCAGCTCCCACCCACTACAATTTCATCTCTACCCTAGCCAATTAGCAGCAAGCACCCATTTTCCAACTACCCAGCTCCCACCCCCTATGATTTCACCCCAGCCAATCAGCAGCAACAATCACTCATTTCTCCATCCCAGCCAATCAATAGGAAGCACCCATTTCCCAGCTACACCCCAGCTTCCAACCCCTATAGTATTGCCCCAGCCAATCAGCAGCAAGCCTTCATTTCCCAGCGTCCCCCACCTTTCTTCCAAACTGCCTTTGAAAAGCCCCTAACCCAGGATCCTCAGTGAGACTGATTTGAGTAATGACTCCATCTCCCACATGGTGTGACTGGCCTTACCTCAATTAAACTCCTTCTTTACAGCAAAGCCATGGTCTTTATTTGTGCAGCAGGCAGGAAGAGCCCCCAGGTGGTCACAGCAGCAGAGGGGAGATGCCATCTCAGTGCATTCAGGAGGTCTGCCCCTCCGTGTGTTCCCCAGAACAGCAGAATCAGCATTACTGAGAGCTTGATGGAAATGAAGAATCTCAGGCCCCTCCCCTGAGAGAACTGCTGAGTCAGAATCTGCATTTTTAACAAGGTCCTCAGATGGCTGGTGACCACACTAAAGTTTAAGAAGCCCTGCTGTCATCTAGAGATAATTGCAATATTACCAGGAGTGAGAAATACATTTACGTGGAAGCCAGTTACCCATGTATGCATATGTGATGTATTAGTCCATCCTCACACTGCTATAAAGAACTCCTTGAAACTGGGTAATTTATAAAGAAAAGCAGTTTAATTGACTCACAGTTCCGCATGGCTGGGGAGGCCTCAGGAAACGTGCAATCATGGCAGAAGGTGAAGGGGAAGCAAGGCACGTCTCACATGGAGGCAGGAGGAAGAGAATGCAGGGGACGTGTCACACAGTTTTAAGCCATCAGATCTCCTGAGAATTCGCTCACTATCACGAGAACAGCAAAGGGAAACTGCCCCCCACCCCCTGCATAATCCAATCACCTCCCACCAGGCCCCTCCTCCAACACATGGGGATCACAATTCAGGATGAGATTTGGGTGGAGACACAGAACCAAACTCAAAGTTTAATGACAGATTACTTACTCTTATGACAGCTGATATCTTCCCTCCCACTCCATTTCATTCTGTTCTGTTTTAAAATATTGGAGCAACTTTCTCAATTGATTTCATGACCTACTCATAGATGGTGACCCACAGTTGTGGAAACTAGTCTGGAATCTCAGTTTGGCAATGTGAATATCTGGACTGCCCCCCGAAGACAAAAAACAAATCAGATAAAAAATTTTAATTAAGCGTATCCATTAACTAACAAATAAAGCAAGTAATACCTGAGCAAAAAACTAAAGGGAAACAAGAAAAAAAAAAAGATGGGCAGATATTGAAAGCCAGTTTTTACCTCGAGGTCACTTGTGGTGAACTTGAACTTTAATTGCCATGGCCTTCTAGAAGAAAGATGGCAAAGCCAGACTTCCCAAGATGGGGAACATCATGTGAGACCCTCCGTCCCTAACAGGACCTCGTGGGTGAAATACAAACGCTCAGTCTCCACCAGACAGTACAGGGAGAGGCCTGTCTCTACATCTGCAGGAAGGAAAAGTTTCCCTCTAAATATTCTTCACAAAAAGTCCCTTCTGGCGTGAATTAACAGCCTGAAATGGGTAACTGCAAAGTCTAAACAACATGTCAACGGAGCTTTCATGTTAACAAGGCTCTAGACTATATTTCCCTCCAAATCCCCAAAGTCTTGTCAACCTAAAATAATCAAACTGCTCAGGATGCAGTTGAAAGAGTTTCTTCAAGCAAGAAATATGAGAGTAGCCATCCGGGGACACGGGGAAGAAAGAGTGGTGAACAGTTCTCCCTGCGTGGGGAAAGGTGACGACCAGTTACACAGGCAGGAGCGAGGTGCTGAACAGAATTACAACATTTTCCACCACACAAACGTAAGATTTGATCAGCTATTCTTTTATTTATTTTTATTTTGAGACAGAGTTTTGCTCTGTCACCCAGGCTGGAGTGCAGTGGCATGATCTCAGCTCACTGCAACCTCCACCTCCTGGGTTCAAGCAATTCTACTGCCTCAGCCTCCTGAGTAGCTAGGATTATGGGCACATACCACCACACCTGGCTAATGTTTGTATTTTTAGTAGAGACAGAGTTTCACCATCTTAGTCAGGCTGGTCTCCAACTCCTGACCTCAAGCGATCTGCCCACCTGAGCCTCCCAAAGTGCTGGGATTACAGGCCTGAGCCACCATGCCTGGCCTGATTGGCTACTCTTGATTACACCCTTGGAGGGTTGCCTAACATTCCAGGGTGGAGTGACAATTGTAGCAAGGCTCTACTCTCTAGTTTGGACGAGGAACAGGGAGTTGGGGTAATGTATCACATCTCAGCACACAGGCCAGGAAGCAACAATCATGCCCCAAAATGAGAAGAAAAACAGCTATATTACGATTCCACTTCTGGGGCTTAACCTTTCCCCTTGGCATGATGAATTTGGAAGGTCCTAAAATTTTACTTTCTTTTTACAGAGACAAACACGAATTCTCTCTGGAGTACACCACTTCCATCCCAGGGCTAGGGAACATCCCATAGGAAAACTTTCAAAACAGTAAGTACTTCCTGGGGAATAAAATCACAAAGTGGACAAGGAAAAGGGGGCAGTGAGCAAAACCTGGCAGAAAAAATAACAGAGAATTACATAATAGTAACAGACCCAGACCAGTAACATGTTCCAAGAGATAAAGACAGATTGTGAAGGTGAGCACCAAGCAGGCAGAATTTGAAAGAAGCGAATGGAACTGCTGAAAGTGAAAAACAGCCGCTCTCAGAATTAATAATTCACAGGACAGATTTAATGCCTGATTAGGCAAAGCTGAAAAGGGGGAGAATGAGGAAAGGAGGGAGAATTAAACCAGAATAAATTATACAAAATACATTAAGACAAAGAGATGGGGGTTAATAGGGTCAGGAAGCACAAAGGCGGAGTGAGGAGGTTTAACACCATTTAACTGGGGCTCCCAGCAGGAGATGAAAAGAGGCAGACAGAGCATTTTAAAAGATGGTGGCGGGTCAATTTCCAAAAAATAAGCCACAGAAAAATCAATTAATCATATCACTGATTCAAGAACGCTAACTAATTCCAAACAGAATACACATGAAAAAAATTTACACAGAGAAACATCATGGTGAAATTATAGATCATCAATGATAAAGAGATCTGAATGTAGCTGGGGAGAAAAGAGAGATTACTTTCAAAGAAGTTTCAGCCCAAACGCTGATTTATCAGCCTCAACAGCAGAAGTAACAATAGTGGAATGATATACATAAAATAACTGTGAACACAGAAGTCTCTAACTGGAAATACCATCTTTCAACGAGGATGAAATATAGACTTTTCGGAAAACCCAATATATACATGGTATGCACCAATATACCCTATCTAAAATAGGTATGCAATTACGTATACATTTCACACAGAAGGACAGCATTATCAGAAGGAAAGTCTGAAATGAAAAAGAAGAAAGAAGTACAAACAAATTGGCAAATGTGGGATAAGCTTACCTCTGCAAAACCATAATAATTATGTCTCATGGAATTACAAAAAAAGAAATATTGAATTTTTGACAACTAAGGTAAATACCTCAGAAAGCGTTGATTAGAATATTCTGATGTTTTTGTAATACATGAAGAAGGTGTAGAGATTGACTGATTTTATAATCTGATTAAGTGTATGAGTGACATAATTTGTAGACTAACCACCAAAATAATAGAAATGTAGTGTACAATTCCAAAATCGTTGGAGAAAATTTTTAAAGAGAAAAAAGCCACTGCAGAATAAAGTAAAAATAGAGGGAAAACAACTAAAGAGAGATTGGAAAGGAAACACAACCTATGAGAGTGATCATACCGTCAGATCCATTACTGACTCACCCAGATGGACACAGCACATAGCTCCATCAGAAAGACAAAAACACTCAGGCTGTAGTCAGCAAAATTCAAGTATATTTCGCTAACAAGAGTATGTTCGGCCATTCTTGCATTGCTATAAAGAAAGACCTGAGGCATAAATTAGGCAGTCCCAGCGAATCGGGAGGCTGAGGTGGGAGGATCACTTGAGCCTGGGAGGTCAAGGCTTCCGTGAGCTGAGATCATGCCTCTGCACTCCAGCCTGGGTGACAGAGTGAGACCTTGTCTGAAAAACAAACAAAAAAGAAGGCAAAAAAAAAAGAGTGGAAGTAACACACACACACACACAAAAAACAATAAGGACAGCTCTAGAAAACAAAAGCACATATAGTAGATATTAATCTCACTATATTAATAATCACTTTAAACATCAATGGTCTAAATACATCAATTAAAAGACAGAAACTGTTACAGTACTTGAAAAAAAAAAAAACAAAGACCCAAGTATATGCTGTCTACAAGAAACCCACGTTATATTTAAAGGCATGGATTAAAAGCAAATGGGTGGAGAAAAATCTCCCATGCTAACACAAATCAAAAGAAAGCTAGAATAGATATATTCATTTCAGGCAAAGCAGACTTTATAGCAAAGAAACTTACCAGATAGAGGGGGCATTACATAATGATAAAGGGCTCAGTTTTCCTAGGAGATACAATAATCCTTACTTTGTATATGCCTAATAACGAGCATCAAGATACGATAATCTTTCACTTGTATGTGCCCAATAATAGAGCATTGAAACACACGAGGTAAAAACGGACAGGACTGAGAAGACAAATAGAAAGAGCAGTATGCATCCTTATCTCACACAAGACACACAGATTAATTTGAGATATATTACACACATAAAGACAAGATGAAACTATAAAGCTATAAGATAAAACATAGAACATCATCATGATTTGGCAGTAAATAAAGGCTTCTGACACACTACTTAGAAAGCAATAACATAAAACACTGATAAATTGGAATTCTTGAAGAATTTCTGTTCATCAGAAGACACTGCGAAGTAAATGATGCAGAGAATGGGAGAAAGTACGTATAAAATATATTTCTGATGAAGGATGTGTATCTGGACTGAAACACACACACCTTTCAATAATAAAAAAAGACAAGTAATGAAAAATCAGCAAAAGATTTTAACAGACACTTTGCACAAGAAGCTCTGTGAGTAGGCAACAGACATTGGAAAGGGTGCTCCAAACCATTTGTCTGGGAAATGCTGTGTAAACTACAGTGAGTTACCATTACACACCCACTGGAGAGGTGCATACAAGGAGACTGACACTGTCAAACAGCAGCAAAAATCGGGCACTAGTACGCTCACGCATCACTGACGGGGATGGAAAATGTCACACTCACATTGCAAAAAGGTTTAGACATTTCTTATAAAGCTAAGTATTAATATATATTTTTAGCCCAGCAATTCCACTGCTAGGTATTTATCCAAGAGTAATGAAAATATGTTTACAAAAACACTTCCCCACAAACATACATGGCTGCTTTATTTACAATGCATAGTTATCAGTCCAGCACCATTGTCTATCAATGGGAAAACAGATACAATTAACATCTCAACGTATGGCTGGGCACGGTGGCTCATGCCTGTAATCCCAAGACGTTGGGAGGCTGAGGTGGACGGATCACCTAAAGTGTTTGAGGCCAGCCTGGCCAACATGGCAAAACCCCGTCTCTACTAAAAACACAAAAAATTAGCTGGGTATGGTGACGCATGCCTGTAGTCCCAGCTACTCAGGAGGCTGAGGCAGGAGAATTGCTTGAGTCCAGGAGGCGGAGGTTGCAGTGAGCCGAGATCACGCCACTGCACTTCAGCCTGGATGACAGAGTGAGACTCTGTCTCAAAAGATAAATAAGTAAACAAGTAAATAATAAATAAATCTTAAAGTATGAAGTGTCTGCAAGGATGTGAAGCAACTGGAACTATCTGTACACCGCAGCGGGAGGGCTCTGGAACAATCACTTCGGAAAATAACTTGTCCTTGACAGATAAGGTGCATTTGAGCGTGATTTCTGTTTAGGTAATTCCATGTCTAGATTCAGGTACTGCCACATCTCTTGTCTGTATATAGCAGGAAATACACCTGAAAAATCAGAAACCTGGTAGCAACCCTGATGTCCATCCATCACAGAATAAATGAATCAAATGTCTGTAGAGTCATGCAAGAAACACTTTCTGTATCAGTGACAACACATACATTGCAGTGATAGGAGACAGCGTCCCGGGTTATAGAAGCCTTAAGAACATAAGCGAGTCTTAGAAATGGTTCCATTTCATACACTACGGTTCTGTTTTATCAAATTCATGAAGCAATGTACAATATGTTGTTATAACTCTATATGCAGACACATGATAAAATAAGAAAAGTAGAGGAACAGTAAACAGCATTCAGGGGACTTCTTGTTGCTGATGGGGAAGGAAGGCTCTAGGATGAACCTGTGAAAGACTTTACAGGTAACGCTGGCATCTTAAACCAGCTGGGGCGGCATGGGTGCTCATCACATTGTCATTCTTGACAGCATATATGTAGTCTATAAGTTACCCAAAATTAAATAAAAACAGGCCGTGTGCAGTGGCTCACGCCTATAATCACAGCATTTTGGGAGGCTGAGGCAGGTGGATCGCTTGAGTTCAGGAGTTCAAGATCCGCCTGGCCAACATGGCAAAATCCCGTCTCTACTAAAAAAAATTCAAAAATTAACCAGGTGTGGTAGCAGGTGCCTGTAGTCCCAGCTACTCAGGAGGCTGAGACAGGAGGATCGCTTGAACCCAGGAAGTGGAGGTTGCAGTGAGCTGAGATCACATCACTGCACTCCAGCATGGGAGAAAGTATGAGACTCTGCCTCAAAAAAGTAAAAATTAAAATTAAATAAAAACCAGTTTTTAAAAATCTGCTCTATATCTTTACTTCATTTTCCCAGTGAAGGGAGTGGCTCTGTTGGCCAAATGATTGACCAACAAATTTCCCTTAAACCTGTCTGGTCTTCGGCAGCAATGCTTCCTATCTAGAATGGGGAGCCTGGCATGGGAGAGGAGAGGAACCAGAAATATTCTTGTCCTGCAGCATTTCATGTTGATTCAGCTGGGAGTGCTGAGGACACCAGGTGTCAGGACTGTGGAGGGTGGCCGAGTGGCTCAGGAGGTGGAGTTAGGTGTATTTATCAGCCATTGCTACATAACGAGCGGCACACACAAGAAACACTTACTTTCATTCACACACCTGCAGGCCCTTGGGGGGTCCTGCCAGGCTGGATTGCGCTTGGCCATGGCTCCGTCCTGGGGCCAGGTCTGCTCCTCATGGCCCCCTTCCTCCTTGGCCAGCTGCTACTAGAGGAAGCACATTCCTCCCGTGATGAGAGAGGAGTGCAAGACAGCTAGCCCAGCTCACAGGTGCCAGCCAAGACTGCTCATGCCATGCCCCCACCATTCCACTGGCCAGAGCTAGTGCGGTGACCAAGCCCACATGGGTGGCAGGAATAAAACCTACCCCACCACTGTGATGGGTAATTGCAGGTGTCAACTTGGCTGGGCTAAGGGGGGCCCCGACAGCTGGTAAAGCATTATTTTTGGGTGTGTCTGCAAGGGTATCGGGAGAGACTAGCGTTTGAACCCATGGACTGAGAACAGAGACTCTGTCCTCACCCGTGTGGGTAGCCACCATCCAACCGTGAGGCCCCATCATCCAACAGAAGGAAAAGGCAGAGGAAGAGAGATTCTCCTTCTCTTCTAGAGCTGGCTCACCCCTCTTCTCCTGCCCTTGGACTCTGGAATTGACACCAGATTCTCAGACCTCTGGACTCTGCCTCATACCACCAGCTTTCCTGGTTTCCAGCTTGCAGGCTCCATAGAGAAAAAGTCTGTGGGCAGGGTGCGGTGGCTCACTCCTGTAATCCCAGCACTTTGGGAGGCCAAGGTTGTGGATCACCTGAGGTCAGGAGTTCAGGACTAGCCCGGTCAACATGAAACCCTGTCTCTACTAAAACTACAAAAATTAGCCAGGCATGGTGGTGAGTGCCTGTAATCTTAGCTACTCTGGAGGCTGAGGCAGGAGAATCGCTTGAACCTGGGAGGCAGAGGTTGCAATGAGCTGAGATCGCACCACTGCACTCCAGCCTGGGCAACACAGCAAGACTCTATCTCAAAAAAAAAAAAGCTTGTGGCCTCCGTAATCCTGAGACAATTCCCATGACAAATTTTCTCTAATATATATAGATAATTGATAGACAGACAGATAGATATCATCTATCTATCCTATTGGCTCTGTTTCTCTAAAGAACCCCATTTGCAAAGCCACACGGCAAAATAGGTAGATACAGGAAAGGCGAAGAATTGGAAATAGTTCACCCAACCCCACTCACCTACTGAGAAGCTAACCATCTAGAAAACAGCACCCCCAGCCTTGGCCAGCCACACGAAGGGGTGGGGAAATGATGACACCATCCCTCTGTCTCCACCTCAGGTCCAGGAGGTATTTTCTTTGCCTGCTGCTGACTCCAGAGGCTGTGCTCTGACCCGCCCTGCCTCTGCACGGCACTGGCTCCAAACCACATATGCCAACTGCCTTGTTAGTGCAGAAACGTGCACTTCCTGAGCACCTGGTGTATGCAAGTTGCTATGCGTCATGCATGCCACGCTGAGCTACCAGCGGACCCACCGGCCCAGCACACATGAGCCCCACACGTGCACTTCCTCATCTGCTTCATCTGCCCAAAGTGCTCCCATGCTCTGACCTCAAGTCAGCTCCACTTCCATCTTTTCTTTGAAATTCCTGATCAATCACATCCCACAGGCCAGACAGACCCTCCTCCCTTTGTGCCTATAACGTTCACTCACCTGTTTATTCATCCCCTGGACAAGTACGATGCGGGGCCGACCTGCCTCTGCCCCTGTGCTGAGTGCCCCGGGGACCTGGCCGTGAAGTAAGCAGACCGGGCCCCTCCCCTCTCGAAGGATTGACCCAGTGGGGAGAGAGACATTAATCCAATCACGTGATTAACAACTCTGGCTCATGTGATGGTGGTAAGTCAGGTAGTTCTGAGAAAAAGGAATGCATCCTGGCCGGAGGGTAAAGGTAGGCTGAGGAGGGACAAGGACCTGGGAGAAGAGCACAGTGGATGCAAAGGCCCTGGGGTGCGGGAAGCAGACAGACAGACATTCACCGGCCGGCGTGGGACACACACTCTCCATCGGCTCCTCTCAGGCCACCAGAACGTCGTAAAATACACAACAGCTTTGGGTTTCCAGGGGTCTTTGGACGTGCAGATTAGGACCCAAAGGTGTACACAAGTTAGTCAGGATTGGGACCAGGGTTCTCTCAGAGGCATGGTGGTCGAACCTCCCTGCATGGCCCTCCATGATGCTGGACAAACCTGGCGATACACCAGGCCACGTCTACCCTCCCCCAGCATCTGCTCCAGGACCTCAGAGGGGCTGGGGGGTCCACTCTTTCCTCCCTGTGCTCAGCAGACCCAGACCTACAATGCTGATCTCCCAGGCAGCCCTGTCTCGGTCTTCTGAGGACTCAATCTCCACGATTAGACAGGGTTTTGAGATGTGACTGATGCCTCGTGCTAAAATCGGGGTGGGAGGTTCTCTTGAGGACGGTTTCTAATGGCACCTTCTGGTTTAGAATCTCTGCCACTGAATTTGTAAAATTAAGACATTTTATTGCCTCCTGGGAGCATGTGAGCTTGCCATCTGCACTCTTCTTCAGCACAATAATTCTCTTTTTGTCAGGTGTAATCCCGTCTTGTCCTCTAATTGAGACTTCTGGGGGAACATGCGTGTGGAGGGGTGGGAGTGGGGGCTGTTACTTGGTGGAAATGGACAGGAAGGGTACAGGGAGCCGGGTGGGGCCACATCACCTCGATTCCAAGCAAGGGTCATCAGAGGCAGGCTGGGCCATTCTAACAGAGTTCTCCAAAGACTGAGGTGAAACTCGGTTACGGGAGCTATGCACAACTGCATATTCAAATTACCCACTGATCTCCCCTTAACTATAAGTCCACCCCACTTTGAGAAGAAGAAACAAGTGTCAAGTTATCTTCGTGTTCCCTCCATCCAGCCTTGGAGTAAAGTATCAACTTGTTTCTGACTTACATTTAAAAGGCAGACACTGACCTTCCGCTTCTACTGTGCGCAGCAGGTTCTGGGTGCAAAGGGCTCGGTTCTCAAGTGGCACAGAGAGCCTCAGGGGCTGCCTGCAGGTGTCACAGACGCTGTCTCCAGGCCCCCAAGCCCTGACCTTTGAGCCCTCGCTGGCCCTCAGGGAAGCAGCTGGTCAGGGATGGAGTCCCCTGCAGGGGGCTGGCATGGCAGAAAGGCTCCAGGGACCCGATGGCTCTCCGGGATCACACAGTGCTGAGCTGAGAGTTCACACCAGGCACAGGTGCGCTCAGGGGTCTCTAAGGCACCTGAAGCTGAATGCATGTCCCCCACCACAATGGCGGCTGGTGTGCACATATGTGCATGGATTGACAAACTATGGATATTTCCACACTCACACACAGAGGTAAAGTGTGCCTGGGTGGGGGCATGCATGGCACATGACATGCTGTCCTCTGCACAGCCTGTCGCTGACCCAGGGTGGCCAGCAGCCACCGTGAAGGGAGGGAGCGGCCGAGCAGATGACTGACGGCCCACGGCATCCACAGAGGACATTTGGTTTCACTGCCAGGACAAAGTCAAAACAAAGGGATTTCTCCAGATTCCACAGCCTCTCCCCGGGCTACGCAGGCACAGGACCCACCTTGCAGGGAAAATCGTTGAAAACCATCAAGATCTCATCACACACTGAGGTCTGTTGTGGGGGAATAGGGGAGGGACAGTGGGGGCAAGGAGGGTGGGGAGGGATAACATGGGGAGAAATGCCAGATATAGGTGACGGGGGGATAGAGGCAGCAAACCACAATGCCATGTAGGTACCTGTGCAACAATCCTGCATGTTCTGCACAGGTACCCCAGAACCTAAAGTGCAATCAAATATATATTAGAAAAAAAAAAATCATCAAGATCAAAAGCACAGGAGTGGCTCAGCAGCAGCTGCAGATGCCGCTTCATCTCAGGTGGAGGGAGCCCCGGGACCCACCTCTTCCCGACTGCTGACTCGGCTGGTGGCACCAGGGGGGTTCATCCCCAAGAGATCACCCAGGAAGCACAGCTGGCCCCACCAGGGAGATGGGAGAGAGCACGGCCTCTGAATCCCCCCCCACCCCCGCTCTCCACCTTCCACACCGGGTCTGCACCCACCCGTTTTCATCAGAAGCCCCTGGGACCAGCAGAGCCTGCAGAGGCTCTGGAGACCCCACTCCCGGGGTGGGTTGCCTCCACCCCTTGAGGACGTGCCCAGGGGAAGGCCTGAAGGGAAAGATGCAGGCATGGACCCGCCTTGGCTGCATCTCCCCACACTCAGGACATCTGACAGCCATGGGATGATGATGGGGTCTGTCCCTCCCACCTCCTGGGAAGTTCTCTGTGGGGCCCCAGGAGCCTCAGCTCCCAGCTCTGGCCACGGTGAGTTCAGAGCCTGGGCCCAGAGATCCTGAGAACCCACTCTGTGTTCAGGAAGAGAGCCTCCCTGGGTCCAGGTGTGAGGCTGACCAGGCCCTGTCCCCAGGGTTGGAGGTGGGAAGGGTATCGCACAGCAGGGGGCGGGGAGGACCTGAGGTCCCTGACAGGTGCCAGGTGCAGCAGGGGGCTGCTTCGAGATCAAGGCAGGACATGGGCGCCATTTGCTCACAACGGACACATCCAGGCAGGGAGAGGACGGAGCACCAGGGAGGGGCAGGAGGCTGGGCCTGGGAGTGGGCGGTGGGGGCTGATGGGCATGAAGAGAGCCCCACCAGCCACTCCTGCTGGGGGACAGAACCCATGGCCAGCCCCGTCCCCGACCCCCTAACCGACCCCCTCCCCGACCCCCGAACAGAAGTTCCAGATGCAGAACGTCTTTCCAACCGGCTGGGGCAGGGACCTGGTCCCCCTGCTCCCCCCACCTCCCAGCCTGGGTTCCTGGAACCCACCCTGCCAGGAAGCTCAGCAAGGCTACCCAGGACCCCTGGTCCTCCTCAGGGTCAGGCTTCCCCTAGCCTCCCCACCCAGAACTCCTGGGCTTCCCTCAGGATCTGGCTTCCCACAGCCTCCCAACTCAGGGCCCCTGTTCCCCCTCAGGGTCAGGCTCCCAGCAGCCTCCCTACCCAGGGCCCCT
>NW_022437096.1:1352673-1368012 GCF_009761245.1 Sapajus apella
CCCAGGGCCCCTGGTCCCCCTCAGGGTCAGGCTCCCAGCAGCCTCCCAGTTGGACAGACGAGAAGCAGACAAGTGCCTTAGCAGGAAACACAGGCCGAGAGGGTGGACGCAGGAGAAACGGGGTGTGGCGGGCGGCCCCGGGCACATTTCCGGCTGCTCCTGAGGCGCCTGAAGGAGGCTTGGAAGCAGGGCCCAGGGGAAGCCCGAGGCAGTTTTCTCCACAGGCACCTGAACTACCTGCCTGGGAAGGATGACAGGCCACCTCAGGGACCTTCTCACCCCACACCTCACTGTCGCCAGCAGAGCTGTGCACGTACAGAGCCGGAGGTGGCCGGCCAAGCTCACACCATCGCTAGACGGTCAGGCCCGGCTCACACCGGCCTGTGGCTCCCCAGTGTCCCGGACAACTCTGGTCCCCCCTGGGAGATGGGATGGCACCTGGCCTTTGAAGTTCCTTCCTTTAAACATGCATGCATTTCTCCTATTCAAAGCCATGTTGATTCTAGAGAAATCCGGCACCGCAGACACAAAGGAGGCGGCCATGGCCCAGGGCCCTGCTGACGGCCTCGGCTTTCCCCAGGGCCCCACCTCACGTGAGGATCTGCGACAGGTCCTGCCCGCCCAGGTCCATCTCATGCGTTTTTCCAGCTCCGCCTGCCCCGCACGTCGGCCAGCTCCTGCGTTCTCCAGAATGTGTGCCGTGTGCATGCAGGCAGGGGCCCCGTTAGCGTCCAGCACCCCCACTTCTGGGAGAAGCAGCATCCCCCTCCTTGGGGGGCCCACGTCCCCTGCCCACCCTGTTCGGAAGCAGCTGCAAGTTCAGGACTCACATTTCCTCTCCACACATCAGGAGGAGGCCGGGAAACTCAGGGGGGCTGGCGAGGAAAAGGCTTCTCTGCAAACAAGCTTGCAGGGGACGCGGGAGAGCGGGATCCTGGAAGCCCTTCCTGCCTTTTCCTAGAGAGAACGCCCCTCCCCTGACCCCAGGCCAAACGGTGTCTGCTCTGCAGCAGGAGGAACCACTTGGCCCGGGCAGCCCTAAGCGGCTTGATTTCCAGTCTTTAAAAATCTCAGCTGAGCCCAGTTAATTACAAACTAGTTCACACTCTGTTATTTTGATTTGCCTCCACCTTCCAGGCCGAGTGATCAGGCGGAGACTTTCAGGAGCAGCAGAGTGTGGCCCGGGGTCCGGGTGTGCCTCGAGGCTTGCAAATGGGTACCAGCAGTGGGCGGGCTCCATCCAGGCCGGGAGCCGGGTTCAGCGCACCAGCCCCCACATTCACGCCTGGAAAGTGTTACAGAGACATAGCCCCACAAATTAATTAGCAATTAAAAACTTTATTTATAAAATCAATTCATGGATACACATCTTGTTAAAATGCAAACTATTATTTCCAGATGACTTTTAAATAAGAAACGAACAGAAATGCAAGAGGCTGACAGTGCACCGTGCCAAGAACATCTTCAACAACAATTTGCTGAATATTAATGAACTGAAAATGTCATTTCTGGTCCAATTACTAGAAGTAATTAGTTTTTTTTAATTATGGAGGAAGTGGAATTTTAATAAGGTCAGTTTTACAATTACAGTTTTAAAAATACTAATTGTATTGTCATCATGTCACATAATAAATGACGTTAACTTGCTAACATCTGTTGGTTTTAATGTAAATATAGCAAAAATATCATTGTATTGAGTTCTGTAGGGAGTGACATTTTATTAATAATGAGAGCGATTGTATACAGCATGGGAGACAAGCTGGACCAGGTGGGATACCTGAGAGGCAGCGTGACGTTAACACGGAACGCCTCCTGCCAAAGCTTTCTGAATGCTCTCGTCGGCCGCCGTGGAGGAAGGAACTGTGCGTGCTTCTTCTGACATGTCATGGATGTAACCCTCTACAAATACCAACTTCAGGCTCACACTTGAGCCTGGGCTGAAGGCCAATAGCAAGATCCCGCTCTGACCTTCGTGCTGGCTCCCCCTGCGGGAAGTGACTCCTGAACCTCTGCCGTACACGTGCCCTGGTTTCCTATCCGTCACCAAGCACACAAACGAATCCCGTTTCTCCTCCTCCGGGGCTCAAAGTGATGAGGTGGAGGTGCCTCTCCTCCGACTGCCACGGCCTGTCTTCCTCAGTCACAAAACTGCAGGAATCCTAAATCCAAAAGTCCCTAAATACCTTCCCATCCAACTGACCCTCCACAGCAGTGCTCTGTTCAGTCAAGTTAAGTCACTTTTGCCCCGAAATTGATATTCCAATGGCTTACGCTACCCCCTCCTCCATAGTCCCACCCTTCCTGATGTTAATTCTTTTGATTCCATGGAATAGGAAGCAGAAAACCTCACTCAGCCCACAAAGCTCGTCTGCCTCCAAAGCAAAGACCTATGCACCAGCGTGTCCTGTTCAGTGCTGTGCACCACAGGCTCATCAGGGCCACACTGCAGCCCGCAGGAAGCCACTGCTCAAGTTTAGATGGTCCCGTTCAATGTCGGCATCAATGCTAATTATAAAGAACTCTACGTTATTAATAACACTCGTGTCGTATTGAATAACAATGATAAACATAACTTACACTTACTCAACATCTATTTCGGTAGATCTGTTTCGAGTGAAGGGGAGAATAGGAGGGAGGAGGGATGGGTCTTGACCTCCGGATTCTATGCCTGATCCAGCTCCTCTGTTTTCTCTGCCACACCTTTCCCTACAAAGCCCCTTTCCGTTTCACTCAGGGACAGCCATCTGGGGTTACTGCCCTCCCGTCACCTCCTAAGAGTGGCACTGTGATGACAGCCATGACAGCTCAGCCCACACATGTCATCCAACAGCTGGGACAGTGGGTCCCACAACAATTCTCAGTGCTGCTGAATAAATTTGTGCCCCTTGGTCTCTGGCCACCACATCTTGTTAGACACTGGGCTCCCGGCCTTACCCAGAGCTCTCACTGCTCCCATCCCCTCTCAGAGCCCCCAGCTCTGTGGGAAACCCAGGAACCACAGGCAGCAGGTTCGCCTCTGGCTGGAGGCCCGAATCCTGCTGACTCATGAGGTTCAGATTCTAGTCCAGGTGGGCTCCCCATCCAGGTGTGAGGCACCGTGCCATCTCAGCCATGCCTGAGCTGACTGCAGACGGGAAGGAGGCACAGCAGCCCTAGGGCATCCTGTGATCCTCCAGTCACCGAGAGCGCAGACCAGTGCCCCATGGCCTCTCTGCCCCTGCCATGGCACTGGTGCAGGCTGACCCTGAAGAACTTCCACGGCCAGTTGGTGGAGCGAGGGACAGGACCGGAGGCCACCTGAACAACAGTCCCCGACCCCCAGCGAGTGCAGAGCTGGAGGCCCAGCTTCTTCTCTGACCTCCCTGGCCACCTTCCAGGACCACATGCCCTCAAGGTAGCCCCGAGGTGTGTCCCATCATTGCCCCATTTAGAGCTGAGAAACATGAGGACCAGAGAATCATGGCTGTCGGAGCCAGAGGGCGCCTCGCTGGCCCCCGCCCTGAAGCAGCAACCCCCTTCCCTGGTCATTACTGACCCCCAACCTTGGCGACCCTCCCCACTGCCCTACGGAAGACCCTTAGACGGGGGCTGACAGATGCGGCACGGTGCAGGCCAGCCTCCTTCCACCACAGTGTGAAACATGGTTGACCAGAGCTGGAAAGTTCCGTGCATCCTGGTGTCACCAAACACCACAGCAAAGAGCCAGTGACATCAAGCCGCAGCCCTCCATGCCTCCTCGTGTGACCTTCACAGCCGCTGGCCCTGCGCCTGCATTGCAGGTTTGCAGGAGATGTCATCCAGTGGATAAATGTCCACAGAAGCGGGGGTCGCCCTCCCAGAGTTTTAGCACCTCAGAGGAGGCCAGCAACTCACCAAGCCATGCCTGTTCTCTGTCCTGCACCGCATGTCACCTTATTAAAGGATCCGACGCAGGCTCGTAAAATATTTAATGAAAACATGCCTCCAGGTGCCCGTCTTGGAGGGGCCTGAAGAGGCTTCCCGCCAGAGTCCTTCCCCACCAGCACCCCACCCCGGGCAAGAACACTTACCTTCAGGGGAACAGCTTGTGGTCGTTAAAATGGCTTGTGGGTGTTTGCTATATCCTTGGGAATGTCTTGTTGAATTTTAATTACCTAGATTAAGATCTATTGATATAATTATTGAGATATATAAAAGTTTTATTTAAACATGGATAGGCCAGAAATGAATGCTCCAGGGACAATAAATGACTTTACTGCCCGGCTCTCAGAATTGCCTGTAGGGCGGGGCGGGGAACATCGCAGCCCAAGGACACCCCTGGAGCGTGACCTCTCCTGGGCCCAGAGGTCCCGGAAAGCCCCTCTGTTGACTGCATGTGGGGTGTAGGGCACAAGCCACAGAATCGGTCCACACGGCATGCGCTGGCACCAGGATTCCGGCTCCTCCTGGGCTGCCAGTTCATCCTCCTGCACCATCCTCCCAGGCTTGCCTCAGTTCTCAATAGAGATCACTGCCATCCACAGAGAGCACCGGCATCCAGAGAGGGCACTGCCATCGACTCCCTCTGTGGGGAGCACTGGCATCCGGAGAGAGCACTGGCATCAACTCCCTCTGTGGGGAGCACTGCCATCGACTCCCTCTGTGGGGAGCACCGGCATCCAGAGCAGGCACTGCCATCAACTCCCTCTGGGTCTGCACTTTCCTCCCATTCCTCGAAGCCCAAGATAGAGAAGGTGTGCAGCACAGGCCCTGGGCAGGAGGACTTGAAAGCACTTCCGTGGCTCACCCCTCACCAGGCTCTGAGCTGAGGTCTGACCACAGAGGGGTGTGCGGCGGGGGTGTGCTCTGCTGAGCAGGACTCAGGGCACCGTGAGCCCCAGGTGGTGCCCTTGCCCTGGAGGCTCAGGATCCTGGAGCCAGGCAGGTATGCGAGGTGCTGCAGGGGTGCTGTGGACCTGCCCTGCCCTGCTCTTCCGCTCCAGGCCCAGCACCAGTGGTGCAGCCTCAGAGTTTCCCTCAGGGAGGTCCCAGGGTGGGGTGGGGGGCGTGAGCAGGGAGGGCTTCCTTAGGTGCCCACACACTAGGAGGCAGCACAAGGTGTCGGAGCTTCTCGTTCTTATTCTCTTTTTTCTTCTGGTTCAAGGAAAGAGGCCACCTTTTTGACAAACTGTTTTATGCGGAGGCATCATCAGCTGGAATGGAGATGTCCCCACCACAGTGAGAGTAAGTGATGTGCTTTTAGGGCGGCTGAGCTTAACAAGGTAAGAGCATGCCCCCGCCCGCACCCGGCATCAAAGTATTTCCATTTCGCTGGTAGACCTCAATTCATCTTGCAGACCAAGTTTAAAGACAGACATCACTGGAGGCCCGAATGCTATGACCATTCACATAAATAAATCGTTTTGTTTCAGCTCCACGGAGCGGCGCCCAGCGGGGCAGGAGGCCTGGTAATACATGAGGCTCTGCTAAAGCCCCACACACGGTAGATTAACATTTTCACAACAAAAGAAAAAGGAAGGAGGGAGTTGGGTTCTGTTTTTATTTATTTTTTCTAAGGTCACTTATGACTAAAGAGCTTCAGGGTTGACTGAAAACACACATGCACATGTGCATTGTACACATGCACACACACGCATTCTCACAAGTGCACACACATGCATTCACACAGTGCACACACATGTATTCTCACAAGCACACACACATGCATTCACACACACACGTACACACATGTGCACACACATGCATTCACACAGTGCACACACATGCATTCTCACAAGCACACACACATGCACACACATTCATTCACACACATACACACGTGCACACACATGCAGTCGCACAGTGAAAACGCATACATGTGCATTATCACAAGTGCACATACATGCACACACGCATTCTCACAAGTACACACACATGCATGTACCCCATGCATGTGCACACATGACCCTGTGGCCATCCTCTGCTTGGTTTCCCCATGCATGCACACTCACACAGGTGTACACACACACATATCGCATGATTGTGCATGCACACACCACGTTTCCACAGGCACACACATGAGTGCACACATGCACATACCACACAACTGTGCACACATACACACATATCTCATGCATCCATATGCACACATGGGTACGCACATGCATGCACACACCACACACACGCACATAGACAAACAGTCTGTCAGAACACACCACACTGTTTTAAAATACACAGCTGCCTGCCGAGCGCAGCGGCTCATGCCTGTAATGCCAGCACTTTTGGATTACAGTTTGGGAGGCGGGTGAATCACCTGAGATCAGGCGTTCAAGACCAGCCTGGACAACATGGTGAAACCCCACCTCTACTAAAAATACAAAAAAAAAAACACCCAAAAACAAAAAATACAAAAATGATGGCACGTGCCTGTAATCTTGGCTATTCGTGAGGCTGAGGCAGGAGAATCACTTGAACCAGGGAGGCAGAGGTTGCAGTGAGCTGAGATCACATCACTGCACTCCAGGCTGGGCGACAGACTCCATCTCAAAAACACGTAAAACTAAATGAATATATACACAGCTGCTGACTGCACAGCACGTGGTGGGGAGGCGGCCCTGCAGACCAGAGCTCTGCATTTTGCAAATGCTCCCTGGACAGGCCTGTCTGAAGGGCTCTCTGTGTACCTACGAGTCTTCTTGTCCTCACTCCCACTCTGCTCCCAGCTCTCTGGGATGAAGGTGACACACCTCCCTGTTAGGAAACTTCGTCTGCTTCTCCCGCTGCTCAGGTTCAGGCAGTGACCAGGATGCCCTATGGTTCTCAGAAGGAATGGCCAGGGGCACAGGACACCACGGCCTCTCTTGCATTTTACCCCAAATTCAGAGATCCCTGCCTGCTGCCACAGGAGGTAGTGTCAGTGGATTTAAGGTAAGGAGCACCAGAGGGCACTGACCACACCTCCCCACCCTCCACATGCTGCCTAATGTGCCCAGCACAAGGCTGACCCTGGGGACAGCAGTAAGAGCTGGAACAGGACAGTGTTGGGGAGCTGACATTCCACTGGAGGGGCCAGTGCAGGGGCTGCCGGACAAAGGGTGGTGGCTGGAGTCACGGCCAAGTGCACAGAGTGCCCAGAGCCTCTCCTCGTGGACACTGCCTGGCCACAGTCCCACGCCCACCCCTCATCTGCTGCATCTCATTCACAGCTGACCATAAGTGGGAGGTCAGTTCCATCTTTCCATGATTTGCTGACAGTCACGCAAGCCACAGGCAGCAAGGCCAGCATTTGAATGTTGGTCTGTCTCACTCCACGGCTGCCAAAGCGCTGAAGGTACAACCCGATATGAAATTTGCAGTTAAGATTCTGTTTTCTGGCACAGCAGGTAGCTTTTGAATGAGGCCTGGACAAACTATGTGAGTACGTGGACGTGGGGCACGCATTTGAGTTTGTGTGGGAGGCATGTGTGTGCACCTGCGTGTACAGGGACCAAGCTCTGCGCCATTCATGATGCAGGACGTGGCTTGCTCTTGCCTGCTGCGGTTTTACAGGAGGCTGGCATTTGTTATTTCTGGGAAACAGTTTCTAAATCCATCAAGCAGAAATGGCATTCCAGATTTGGACTTGTCACATCAGACACACAAATAAGTAACAATTGATGAGAAAATTTAACCAATTCTTCTCATTTTTCTGGTTCTAATTGGCATTTCCTGTCGTAATGAATGCGACCGTATCTGCTCACAAACCTAAAACCCACCTAATTGCCCTCTTTCCACCCTGACACAGAAAAATGTCAAACGCCGTTTGTCGTAATGAACCAAATAATTTATAAATGCCAAAAGTCAGGCTGTTTGTATTTAACGCCTCTTAAAGGACTGATCAGCCATCAGATTTACACTTCTTTGGATATGTACATTTTTCCTTTCCTGAATTTCTTGGTATAAATAACAGCAATTGACATTAAATGCAATGACAACTCCTCAGTATTTCTCAGGGTCAAGACATGCAGAGGACAGAGTCAGGGAGTGAAATGGGTCCAGAGGCATCTGCACACCTGCGTGCATAGGCAGATGCGTGTCTGCACATAGGCACATGCACAGACACGTGCGCACATGCAGCTGTGTGCATGCATCCGTGTGCATGTGAACAGACAGACACACAGATCAGAACGAGGCACATGTGGGCCTGCGAGGATGCTGGTTTGTGCGCCTAGGAGCACAGACCTGTGCACACACGCACGTGCAGCTCTGTAAACCAACAAGGCCCTGCCCAACGTGGCATCACTCAAACGTCACTGGGGAAGTCTGGTCTGTTCTGCTGACTCCGTTCTGTTGGTCTGAACTTCTGTTCTGACAACCTCTGTTCATAACTAGGTGCCCTCTGGCCACAGGGTCTGCTCTGCTGACTCCGTCCATGGCTGGGTACCCTGTGGCCACAGGGTCTGCTCTGCTGACTCCGTCCATGGCTGGGTACCCTCTGGCCACGGGGTCTGCTCTGCTGACTCCGTCCATGGCTCAGTGCCCTCTGGCCACAGGGTCTGCTCTGCTGACTCCGTCCATGGCTCGGTGCCCTCTGGCCACGGGGTCTGCTCTGCTGACTCCGTCCATGGCTCGGTGCCCTCTGGGTCTGTTCTGCTGGTTGTATGGTCTCTACTTTAACACCAATGCTGCCCGGCTGCTGTCTGTGCCATGAGGCATGTCTGACCTCTTGTCTCACTGTGGCTGGGAACTCAGTTTCTGAGGTTCCTCTGGGATCCCCTTGGTCAAGACAGGGTCTGTTCAGTCTGTTTGGGAGCTTAGGATTTTATTTTTAGTTCTCAATGTGAAGATATTTTAGCCTAATTTTTTTTTTTTTTTTTGAGACAGAGTCTTGCTCTGTTGCCCAGGAGTGCAGTGGCTCGATCTCAGCTCACTGCAACCTCTGCCTCCTGGGTTCAACTGATTCTCCTCCCTCAGTCTCCTGAGTAGCTGGGACTACAGGCATGACCACCATGCCCAGATAATTTTTGTATTTTTAGTAGAGATGGAGTTTCACCATGTTGGCCAGGATGGTCTCAATCTCCTGGCCTCGTGATCAACCCCCCTTGGCCTCCCAAAGTGCTGGGATTATAGGAGTGAGCCACCGCGCTCGGGTTATCCTAATTTTTCATACCTAGTGCTTTAATGAAATGAAAGGCCACAAGGAAGGGGGCTGTGCACATGCGCCTGCAGTCACATCCTCCACACGCACCCGGCAGCTCCTGGAGAGTCTGTGTTGCTGCATGGAGCAGCCCCTCTGCATCTGGGCACAGAGGCCTCAGTCCTGACCCACAATTATCTCAGTTTCTTACTAACGAGGAAGGAGGGCAAAGGCCAGTGGCATATAGGCAGGAGATGGCACAATGGGCAAAAGCAGAAAGTCGCCCCAGCTCAGATGAAGATTCCCATGCTGCGGTCAGTCACAGCGAAGGAGCACATATGTTCCGGCTTGGCGTCTGCTTGCATGAGTCCTGTTTTATCTGTCATTAAGCACTGGTTGCCAGTAACGGAGTACAGCTGACGGCAGCTTCAGCCCCGGAGAGACAGGTGTGGGCTCTGAAGCAGAGTGCAGCAGGTGACGCCGGGCTCCGGGCCAACTGCCCAGGGTCCCTCGCCATGCTGTGCAGCGGGTCCCTCCCAAGCCCTTCTCCACACAGCCAACGGTGCCCGGTATCCTCCAGGCCATCTGTCACCAACTCTGACACAGGCAGGGGCTCAAGAGGGCTGCGTCTCCCTGCAGGTGGTCGGGGAAGCCTTCCCTGGAAAGCGGACCCTTGGGCGGACAAGGGCCAGCCACAGTAGTCCAGGTGGGAGAAGAGGATGGCACCGTAGGAACGCGGACCACAGAAGTGTCCTGGAGGGTGCAGGAGGCAGAGCCCGTGGGACGTGGAAGTAGTGGGGAGAGACGGGGTGGACTGTCTAGGGAGTGGAGGTCCAGTGTTGATCACAGTGAGCCCAAGACACCCTGGAGCACCCAGGAGGGCTCCTGCAGGTGCTGTCTCCAGAGTTTGGAGCTGTGGAGGGTGTGGGAGCAGCCGAAGGAGAAGGACTCACGGAGGCCGGGCTGCACCCCCTCCCACTGCCCACTTCTCTTCAGCCCTTCAACTGACACCGGCGCAGGCCCTTTAACTCGCTTTGCAAAAGCTGCCCCCAGCCCATCTGGGCCATTATTTTAGGTGTGAGTGTTGTCTTTGGCCTGAAGGTTGAAATATTTATTTAGTTAAATCAACCTTTTCTTCATTATCTGGAAGCTTTAAAATGTGTCCATCCTACACAGATGCAAAACCTGCAGCACCTTGGAGGTTTGTTTTCCAGAACCTCGTACTCACTGTAACCTCACGCATCGCCACACTGCAACACCCCCGCCCCGCCTCGGGTCCTGCCCCTTTCAGAGCCTTGGAGTCCTCTATGGGACCCTCTGTCCGGGCCACCTGGGTGGAGGGAGCTGGGGGAGCGAGGCTGAAGGGGGTGAGCGTCCCCCACACCCAGACCCCATGGCTTGGTAAAAAGTTGGCGACACTGTGCTCCCGGCCACCACACCTGCAGCGGAGGGAGCGAGGCCTCGGCCTCGGGGGCCACAGAGCAGCCGTCTGGCTCTATGGTTGATGCTGAGGTGCCGTGGCCACGCCCGAGGGGTCCCACAGCCCCCACGCTGCTGACTCTGAAGCTGTTTGGCCGCAGTGAACCCTGCCCCTCCCTCTTTTGTTAAGTCTTCTTATTTACGATTTGGTCTTAGGATTCTCTATACTCACCTCTGCAGCCAACGTGTTTTGACCTCTGTTACTACCTGACTGACAATAACTTAATTTTCTTGACAAGCTTAACAATATTTGTAAGAAAAAGACTCCACATCGGAGCCTCCCAGCACTGGGAACAGAGGAGCCAGAGCGAGGCGTTCTCTCCGTCCTTGGCAGCATCTTCATTAGCCTGCGTGTGGCCGCTCCGAGGGCCCGCACAGCTGGCCTGTCCCCACAGGAGTCCTCGCGTGCCCACACAGCCCCATCTGCCCAGTCACGCTGGCATCCTGCTCAGCGTGACATTTAACGAGGTATGTAGGGTCAGGCCGGTTAAATGTGAGAAAATTAATTTGTATCACGACACACAGCAACCACAGGCGCACACAGGCTTTAAGGACATCTTCTATCGTATTAAGTTAACAGATTTTCGTAATCCCAGAGAGTGGAGGAAGATGATTCCGTTCAAGGATTTACTTAGGAGCCTAGAAGGGATGTGAGTACACGTCTGTGGTACTTAAGGGACTGCTAATCTCTTAACCTCTGCAGTAAGATATGCTTCATTATTCTTGAAATTGTAGCTGACACAGTACACCTGAAGAACCACTTAATTCCTTTCTTCCTCTTTTTTTAATCTGGTCTCTCCCCGCAGCCATGAGGTGCCATGCAAGCAGGAGCAACGATCCAACCTGCCGGCCTTTCCTTGGTTCGAAGCACATTTCATTTTGCTAACGATATTTGCTGTTTGATAGAGCTCCTCAAGGTAGACCGTTCAAAACACAGAAGCTGGGGGTAATTGTCTGGCTTCGTGACAGTTTTCCAGCCCTGTGTATTGCTGTTACCAAATTACAGGAAGCAAATGGCCTTCTAAAGAAAACGTTTATGACAGCCCCCAGTGCACGGCAACATTAACCTGGCGCCGGGCGTTCGAGGCATCCCCGGAACTGCACAGCCCTGAGGAGCTGCCAGGCAGGGCCGGGACCGCAGGGACGCAGGGCCGGGACCGCAGGGACGCAGGGCGAGAGCTTCGCAGGCTCAGTCTTCCTTTGGTTTACATTTTCGTCCTCATTTTTCGCTGGCATGATTTGATATGCACCTTCCAAAGGACCAAAGAATACCGGTGCCAAATCATGGGGACGTGGGACAGGACGCCTAGTCTGCATGTGGAGGCGTCCCCAGTGTTTGGAAAGAACGGAACTGAGTGTGAGGGACGTGGGGCGGGACGTGGGGCGGGACGCTCAGTGCATGCGGAGGCGTCCCCCGTGTTTGGAAAGAACGGAACCGAGGCCTGGCCCTTTAAGAAAAAGACCCTGATGGGGATTCTGAGCAGAGACCAGGTCAGACACAGGGGGCCAGGGAGCCCCAGAAGGGGGGACATGGGCCATGGGAGCAGGAGCGTCCTCCAGGTTGGGAACAAGACTGCAGCCTCAGGAAGCCAGGGCTGGGCGGTGAAAACTGCGTGGCTGGCAGTTTGGGCCTAATTACAGGACTGGACACGGGAGACGCTACCAGCAGGCTGAGGGATTTCCGTGTTAGGTTTCTAGGAATCCAGGAAACGCCGTATTGGCATAAATACGCCTGCGTTTACAGATTAAGTCGGAGGAAGAACAGGACTGGGCCATCGTGAGGCCCTTGGATTTGTTTGCAGGAAACTGTATCTGCTTGCAAATGGGCAAAGATAACACAAGAACAACAAAAATCATAATGTACTAATCTAAGAATCTAGACACATCTACCAGACTCCTGATTTCCGAGAACCAAGTGAGGAGGAAGCCCCAGGCCCTCCCCTGGTGAGTGTGAAACGGGCTAAACCGTGGCCTGGAAGACCCGGCTACAGAGAGAGGAAGAGGAGCAGAGCTGGGCAGTGGCTGAACTGGGAACAGCAGATTTCACTCAGGCCTTCCTGAATCGGGGAGAGAGACGGATTCAGCTCTGAAGACAGCAGGAGTCCGGGGGTCACAGCCCAGGGGCAGCGTGGGGGCCGGATGGGAAATTAACAAGACAAAACACCGGGCTCAGGAGCCTCTGGCAAAACCAACCTAACAGGATTCTTGCTGAAGACAGGCGGTGAGCAGCAGCACCTGGGGACAGCGGGGTCTCCTGACCTGTTATCTAGGTTGGGGGTTCTTGCCAAAAGCTGACAATGCAGAGACAAGCACAGAGGCCCCAAAGTCAAGATCCCACTGAAAGTGTAGGGGCCTGTGTGGAGTTTGGTCAGGGAGAGGATCTGTCAGGAATCTGATCCCTGGGCCCACGGTTATCAGGTGTTTCTAGAGCAGGCTCCATGAGCGGAGCCTCCTCACCGCCGCACCGTCCCCACCGTGATGGCCTCTGTGCTCCTGCAAGGAAGTTTAAAGAAGGGGAGCCGAGGGGCCTCAGTGTGGTTTAGATGCAGAGGTAGAGGCAGCTCCTCGGTGACTAGATGCTAAACAGACATTCCTGAAGAAGGCTTCTAACAGTAAACACGGGCCGATGAGAGAAATGTGAATTCAGGTCCGGTTATAATGTAAGATAGTTTTAAAATCCCTTCGATCTACACTTTTAAAAGATACTTTTCCCTGGCTCTACAGGGCCACCTGTTTCTTGTTTCAGTTCTACGGCGTTTCATTTAATAAGCATTTATAACCTTTAATAAAAGCAATCAGTTACTTTAAGTCAGACAAAAATGTTTACATTAAATTAATTTCACAATTAAATAGGGTTAAAAGTGACCTGATTATCAGATTCTGACCAGGTGACCCTCCCCATGCCGCCCCGTCCGTCAGAAGGTCTGGGGAGAGGAAACAGAAGAGACACTGGCACTTGATAAAATGGACGGAATATACCAGCCCACAGATTTAAGAAATTCAGTAAACTCAAACCCGATGAATACACAGAAAACTGTTTATTTCCATCATAATCAAACTGCTGAAAACAAAAGGAAATCAGTACAATCTTAACAACAGAAAAAAAACCAGCTTGGGCAATGTAGTGAGACCCTGTCTCCACCAAAAAAATATATATATATTTTTAATTAGTCAGGCATGGTGGCACACACCTGTGGTCTCAACTACTCGTGGAAGGGGAATCACTTGAGCTGGGAAGTCGCGGCCGGCGGCCCATGGTCCCGCTGCTGCACTCCCTCTTCTCCGGCACAGCTGGGACCCTCTCAAAACACAAGCAGACCAACAATACAGTTCACAAAGAAGACAAAAAGGCCTCTCAAAAACTCATCAGATGAATACAAAGTTGATCAATTCTTGTTTATATTCACTTAGAGGGTGAATATAAATTTGATCAATTCTTATCTGAAATATTACAACGAGACGGAAATATGCTTAGACTAGCTAAAAATTGTTGACATCGTTAAGAACAAGCAAATACAGAAAAAGACAAGAGAATCCACGCGGAACCTCAAATGGAGCTGGAACTGCTCTATCACATGAGCAAAGCAAATTTGATAAATATAGATTTTAGTTAAATATACCATTAGGCAAATTGATAATTAAGCCAATTAGTTTTAGGTGATTTGATAGTTAGTGATCTGGCTTAATCCCAGCAGGAGAAGATCCAGAAAGCCAGACTTAGAGGTTATGGAAGACAAAGGTGGGCAGGGCCTTCCTCTGGGGCTTCTGAGAGTCCCACCCCCAAGGGGATGAGGAGCGGAGTTGGGGCCTTTCTGCAGGTGGCTGGGGTGTTGAGACCCTGCAATCAGGCAGCACAGAGTCTGGACGAGCAACAGAAAATGCAGAGGACTTGCCATTCTTCCCACCCCCTATCCACCATCATGATGTGACACCTCCGGCCCTACCAAAGGGAGCCCCAACACGACGTGGCCCCGCGGTGAGGCATGGAGGAGCCACCCTGGAGGAGGTGCCGCCCTCTCACGACTGCCAAAGCCAGCCTTCTCCCAGGGCAGCAAAACAAGGCCACTATCCCCGTCCTGCTCAGTTCTGTGTTTAAGCCTCTGGACAACTGAGGGTTGATGGAGACATGTCCCAGTTCATCTTCTCTTCCTCTCCATCATTAGCTTCGGTATGTGCCTGCCAGGACACCAGTAACAAAGCACACAGGCTGGACGCCTTATGGCAGCCATTCACTTTCTTACAGTTCCGGAGGCCAGAAATCCAAGATGAAGGTGTTGGCAAGGCTGGTTTCTCCTGAGGCCTCTCTCCTTGGCTTCTCACTTTGTCCTCACTCCGCCTTTTTCTGGGACAAGAGCCCCCTGCTGTCTCTTCTTCTTCATGTAAAGACATCAGTCCCATCAGATCAGAGCCCAACCCTAGTGACCTTATTTCACCTTAAATATCTCCCAAAAGCCCCATCTTCAAGTACAGTCACGGTGGGATGAGGGCTTCAATGTATCAATCTGGGAAGCAGCAGAGTTCGGTCCCCAGCAACTTCCCACACCCACTGTTCCCGCAGCCTCTGCAGGGACAATCTCGAATCCTCTCACCAGGTGGCCCCAGCCTCCGATCCTGGCACGCACACAAAACGAAGAGAGACGAAGAAGAGACCCGCCGAGGGAGAAGCTGAAACATGGAAAAGAAAACGGAACGGACTGTGTAAAATTCAGCAGTGTGTGTGCCCCCTAACAGCACTCTGGCTAGCGATTTTCAACTGTGTTTCCTAAGATTAAAACCATCATTTGGAA
>NW_022437096.1:1373012-1386371 GCF_009761245.1 Sapajus apella
CTGTGGTCCAGAGGGGTCGCTGACCCTGCCATCCTCCTTGTTCCCAGCCCACTGCCTGCTGCCCTGTGTCCGCACACTTCCTGACCCCCAGGCCGCCAGGTGGGCACGTGGTCATGGTGTCATCGCATTGCCGGCTGACCCCGCCTGGGCCCTGACCCTGACCCTGACCTCCTGGGGGCGGTCACAGGGAGAGGGTTGCAGGGCTCTCGGTGGTGCCGTCCTGGCCCCCTTCATGACCCCGCCTGGGCCCTAACGCTGGCCCTGACCCCCATCGCCGAGGCTGCTTCTCTCATAGCCCACCTGCCCCGCCACCCTCTCCCCATGACTGTCCCCAGGAGGCCACCCTTGTGGGGCCACCAGCCCCTCCAGCAGCTCAGTCTCCGAGCCTGGCCCCGGGCACCTGATTGCTTTCCTGCTGGCCCCTCTCTAGTTTTAGGCTCCAAGAGGCCCAGGCCAAGCTGAATTTGGTTTGACTTTTTTCTCCAGAATTTTCTTCTGTTTTACTTAACAGTATAAAATACTTTTATTAAAAATAGTTTAAGGATCTCATTGGATCTTAAGAACATAAATTCAGGCCTCAGTAAACATGTCTGTCTCACTCTGCAAGATTTGGGGTCCCCTGTGGTAGCCTCCTCGTCATAAGACCTTGAGGAGGTCCCATGAGCTCACTCCCAGGAAGGAGGCCACAGAAGAGATGAAAAGGTCAGCTGCCCTGCAGAAGGAAACACACAGCTCACTGCTGATGCTCAGGTGAGCAGGCAAACTCACAGGCATGGCATGGAGGGCTCTACTCAATACACCAGCATTTTAAAAAGAGAAAGAGGTGTCGTTTGGCAGTAGCAGCCTGCTCTGAAGAGCTCCCCATCAACAAAGTGGCAAAAACCAGATTCTGCAGGAGAAAGCCCTGCCTTGGTTTGGAGCCTGAGCTGGACGACTGTCCCCAGTAGGATGCCTCTACCAATGAGGAACAAACAACACCGACTCATAATGGCCTGAACAATAAAGTGTGTCCGTTAGATTTTGTTGTGTAACAACCCATCCCAAAACTTAGTGGCTTAAAATAACCACAATTTATCATATCTCATGAATCCAGGCTTCCTAGGAGAATCTTCTTGCCTGGGCTTAGGTATGTGGCTGTGTTTAGCTGGCAGGTTGGCTGAGAACCATTCTGGAGGATGAAAGACCCATGGAGGGGGAGGGTCTCAGCCAGCAGAACCTTCTCCACGGACCTTCCATCCTCAGAGACACTAGGTACGACTTCGTTATGGAAGCATCTAAGACACAGGAGTAGAGAGGCCTGCAGGTCCAGACTCAGAACCACACAGTGCTACTCCCACCACACTCTAGGAGTCAAAGCAAGTTGCCGGCTGAGATTTGAGGGTGGGGAGAAGACCCTAAGTCTTAATGAGAGCAGCAGCAAAGAATATAGGACCATATTTAATTTACCACAGAAAGTCAGCATCTCAAAAGACAGGAAGTTCAGAGGTAAGGTGGATTTCCGGTGGCCAATCAAGTAGCTCAAGGCTGGGAACCCAGGTTCAGGTCCTCTCCTCTGCATCTTCCATGTGGGTTTCATCCTCAGACTGAGAGAAAGATTGCTGTAACAGTTCCAAGCATCACATCCAGATGCAAAACACTCAGAGATTGAGGAAGGACTGTGTCTTCCTGTAAGTCTCTCCTAGGAGAGAGGAAACTTCCTTGAATCCCTAGAGTAGAGCTCCCACCATTCTCACTGGTCAGCAGGTCACGTGCCCATTTCTACCCAACAGCAAGGGAACTAGGGTCACTTGGATCATTGTGCCTCATTGCTGCACCGAGGTGAGAGGTTAGCTTCCCCAGAGACGTTGGCTGTGTGGATAGCTGAACAAAGTCAGGATCCGTTGGGAAGGGGGGTGTGGGAATGGAAACTCAGCAGGAGGGTAGCCAGCAGTGTCCCCTGTCTGAGCCTTTTTTGGGAGCTTTTGTTTAATCCCAAGTGAGCAAAGTCACACGATTGGCTTAGGCAATCGGCTTTACAGGCAGAAGATAAGATCTGTAGGGATACTTCACACCAGATGGACGTTGTCATCTCCCAAATAAACGCCACACGTATCTGAGAGTGAAAAGTTCTGATTTTCCTGCTCAGATCCCCATTTAGCTTCAAGAGTTGTAAAACGTAATTTAATTTGACAGCCCCTACCATCTCCGGCTCTGAGGATGCCCCAGGGCACTGGCCTGCCTTCCAGTATTATCTGTGATTGATGCTGAGATAATTGTCTCCCCAGTCACATTTCTGCAAGAGTGAAATATTTGCAATGTGGAAGCCAAGGTTCTTTTGGCTCAAATGGTTGCATGTTGGAGACCCACCATCAAAATGGCTGTAGCTACGAGTGTGAACGTGGAGCTCAGTCACCACAGTTACCTTCACATGAACAAGAAAGCTGGTTTAAATCAGGGAGCCAACAAGAGGTATTTTCAAGTTTTGTGGTTCGTAAACCTCAGGGTTGAGCACACGGATGCAGAGCAACAAAGACGCGATACCTAAAGAACTGGAAACGCGCCCATGAATGTTCGTGGCAGCACCCTCCAGAACAGACAGCTAAGAGATGGAGACAACTCAGGTCCACATGCAAGGAGGAATGGACAGCAAATGTCGCGTATTCAGACGATAGCATATTATTCAGCAACAAAAAGGAGTGAATTGGTGATGCACGCTGCAACACAGATGAACCTTCAAAAACTTATGCTAAATAAAAGCCAGTCACCAAAGGTCACATACTGTATGACTTCATTGATGATATGAAATGTCCAGAAGAGGGAAATTTGTGGAGACAGAAAGTAGATTACTGTTTTCTTGGAGCTGGGACTGGGAACCTGGGGTGAGCAGTGCAGGGAGAGGGATTGCTAAAAAGTGCTCGGGGTTTCTTTCCAGGGTGATGAAAAGATCGTCAGATTTACCTGTGGTGAGAGTCGTGAATATCTGTGAATAAACTGAAAACCATGGAGTTGTAAACTTTACATGGTTGAATTATATGGTGTGTGAGCTACGTCTCAGTAAAGCTTATAAAATAGCAAGGATAGGTCACATCTCACTCCTGGTTACTACTGGATGTCATGTGTCTACCACGTCAACTGTGGAACTGGGGCAACTTCGGCCCCTGGAAACTCAGGGAGGGATGGTAGGGTCACACTTGGACACCCCAGTCAGCCCGTCTGCATGGGCGGGGACCCTAGGTCTCTGCACCCCCGTAGTGTCAGCCGCGGGCAAGTGGCAGCTGGCCCGATGCAGAGTTGGGTGGCTGCCTGCAGACTGGGCTTCTCTGACCCACTCCCCTTCTCCCTTTCCCAAAATCTCAGAACTCCAGAGTGGGGCTCTCCTCTGAAAAGAGGGCTACTCCCCTTAAGGCACTTGCTGTGACTTTGCAGTCCTCCAGCTGACCCGAGTGAGCTCAGCAGCCAGAGTTTGTGTGGCTCTGAAATCACTGCACAGACGCTGCTGAGAGCACACGGACAGCATTCTGAGTTTCCAAAACGCTGGATTCCGGCCAGTTCTCCTGTTTAATATGCAGCACTTTGTAATTAAAGCCATAGGCTGCCGGACTGGGTGCCAGCCGGGGAGGGGAGAGAGACGCAGTGGGCTTCAGCATTTTCTGGTAGATGTCAGCATGGAGGAAGTAGGGGATGCCTTGGGACCCACTCTGGTGGAACTGTAGGATGGGACTGAGAGGCTCACAGAGCAGCGGAGGCCATGACAGGTTACCCAGAAAGCACAAGGCAGGGGTCTGGGCAACAAGAGAGGGACAGAGAGGCCATCGTGGGCCCAGGTTCTGGCTGCTTCTGACCCTGGGCCAGGAAGGGCTGCTGTGGAGAAGCAGAACTAGAGCCAGATCCTGCAGGGTAAGTAGGAGTGGCCCAGATCAAGGGCAGAGGGCAGGGTGCGTGCAGAGCACCAGGCATGGAGCCCGTGGCCATGGCCACCTGTGCCCTCGGATGGCCTGGTCTTCCTCAGGTCCTCCTTGTCAGTTCTGAGCCCTGCCTGCTCCTCCTGTGCCCAGCCAGGCCTTGACCTCTTTTTATCCCCATCTGTGCCATCCTAGACAGTTCCTTCATTTGTGCTTGAAAGTCTCCCTCTTGAGCTTCAGATGCTCACAACTTCCTGACCCACACATGCACTTGAATATTTAAAGGACAGCTCCAATTTGATGATGAAGCCACAAAGAAAGTGCCCCACCCGCGGCCTGAGACGCTCTCCCCTGGGCGTGCTGGTCTCCCTCAGCAGCCCCGTCCTCTCCCGGTGCTCAGCCACAGCTGTACCCCTCAGTCCTCTCCTCACCCCCAGGCTCAGCCTTTCTGGGTCCTTCCACACTTGCTTTTCTGTCTGGTCGGAATTTTCTGTATCATCACATGAGTTTGTCCTTCCCATCCTGCAGATCTGGACCTGCATCACCTCCTCAGCGGTGCCCTCACTGACACCCTCGCCAGAGCAGCCCCTCCCGCATGTTGTCCCGGGACGTCATCATCCTTAGCAGCTGCTGCACAGCTCACCACCTGAAAATTAAGACACTTCATGCAAAAGCTCGAAGTTATGTGGGCAACACTGAGGCTGGGTTCAGCCGGGCGGTTCTTCTGGCCTTGGCTGCTGTTCACACAGCCTTGCACCCCCAGCAGGCTATCCCCATACACAAGGCAGAGAGGAGCAGAGGGATGAGGCCTCCAATGTGCACCCTGCCCTTCCTCTGTGCTGTTGGCCAAAGTAGCCACAGGCCCCCAGGCCCAAGGGGTGGGGAGAGTGACCCCCCGATGGCAGAGGCTGCAGTGTCACCTCACAGGGGTACAGGTTCTGGGAAGGCGTGACCTTTATCACTTTGCAATTGACTACCGAATTCTTAACATTATATGGTTTGGCTGTTTATGAGTCTCCTCTCTGTCTCTTCCCAGCAGATCATAAGCTCCTGGAGGGTAACAGCTGCATCTCAGTCATCACCCTTGCCTCAGAAGATGCTAAAATCATAATGGCTGTCGTTAGCTGACTGTCCCCTACGGGCACTGCAGTTCTGCTCTTCCAGGCTGTCCCGGTTGGACTGGTGCACAGAAGGGGCTCCCATGGTGCAGGGACCACCTGTGTGGATCCAGCTCGTGGTGTGAGGGAGCAGGGACCCTCCCTCCTTGCCAGTGCCCAGGCCCCAGGGAGCCTCCCTGACAACACGGCAGCAGCACAGGCCCTCGGAGGCGACTCCTGAGCCTCACGGGGTGCCTGCTACACAGCCACGAAGCTGCAGCCGTGGCCTTCCTCTGTTCATATCAGCGTTTCAGGAGCATAAGACAGAGCTGGCGGGCTTGGGTGGTCGCAGCCATGACAGAGGCCAAGGATGGGCTGTGGCCGCCAGCGCCTGCAAGCAGAGTCACTGCTTCCCTTGTCCTGCATCTGAATCTGTGACAGGATGGAATGCTGGGCACTGAGCCTTCCCTCATGCCTAGGACGCCATGGGGGCTGTGCCATGTCCAGTAATGGCACTCACTCCTCTGGAACCTGTGAACAGACCTACATCCAGGACGCACAGTGTGGGGGAGCGAAGGGTTCCCCCGGGCCACGGTCCCCCTCATTAGCCCTGCTTGTCTCGGTGGGACCCAGAGGCCCTGCTGTGCCAGCCCCTCTGCCCGAGCTCACCCACTCGCCACGGAACGTGGCCAGACTCACCAGCTGCTACAACTGCCTGCACTGTGCAGGCCCCGCCCCTCCCCCATGCTTGTTGCAAAGCAATTAGCTTGTGAAGCTATTTCCCTATGACACCACGGATCTAAAGAAAGTGACAGGTAACCGGATGTGCTGACGGAGGCCCCTGCCCCAGGGACCCCCTGCCTGTCCGCTTCCAGGAGGGGGTAACACAGGATCCCGGCAGGAGGCTCTGCAGGCAGGACGGCGCCCCACAGGGAGATTTTAATTGTGTGCGGCTTGCTGAGTGCCACGTAAACACAGCACACGTGCCTTCTTCCGTTTGTTTTTCTGCTCAAGAACCAGTAAACACGGAGTTACTCCTGTACTGAGCTGAGTAAAAGAATCTGACTAAGAGGATACATTGGTCTCAGTTTCGACAAATGCATTTGGCACCAAGTTCAGCGAGGGCTCCTCAAAGCAGCTGGTGGGGGCCACCTTCCAGGAGCACACACCCCACCCAACACGTCCTGGGCAGCCCCGTTTGGGGTACAAACAGTAGGATAGCATTGATGCATCTTTCAAAATCCAGCAGGAGGGAGCGGTGGGCTGCGGATGCCAGCTGGGGACGCCCCTCAGGCACAGCCCGATGGGCAGGGAGGGGCAGGAGGGCTCAGCCCCACACAGGCCGCCAGGCACCAGGAGTCGCAGGCCTCAGCCTTGGGATGTCCTGAGAGTCCCATACCCCCGCTCTTGCAGAAACAGCCCAGCAGGGTCACGGAGGGGCTGTGTGGGGCTCAGCTGCAGGAGGGATGCCAGGGCCTGCCCTTCTCCCCCGCAGTGACCTTGGGCAGGGCACCCCTTCTCTTTGGAGAAATTTCCTGGTTGGTGAAATGAAACCACGGCATGGCTTCAGCCACAGAACGTTAGGCAGCTAACTGCAGCCCAGGCAACCTCAGACCCTGAGGAAAAGAAAAGAGGGGGGCTGGCTCCCTGCGCAGGTCCTGGCCTGACTCAGGACACCCCTGAGGGCCCGTCACCCTCCCATCCTGAGGCTCTGCCCTTGTGAGGCCCCAGATGTGCTCTTGTCTCTTCCCTTTCGGTCCCTCAGCCAGCGGGCAGCACACGGCCACCCAAACCCAAGAAGGCGGGGACCATGAACCCTTGCGAGTGAAACGTCTCCCACTGTTGATTCTGATGGGCGCCCCGGGCAGTTCACGGCTCAGGTGGAGGCAGACAGGTGCAGAGCCACAGGGCCAGCAGTGCAGGGTCCAGCCTTCGCTGCAACCCTGGGTGCACCCACAGTTACCAGGGACCCGGCGCTGCCTCCCTGCACCACACAGCTCTCCACAGCAGCAAATGGGGCTCATTATGGATGAACGGGGTGTGGAGCCAGGGCCCTGCTAGGCCTGGGGCAGCCTGTGGAGGGCGGCCCTGTGTCAGCTGTCAGACGCACGGGGAGGCACCTCTGACGGCTGCAGGTTTGTGTCCCCACAAAGATTCATATGTCCATGTCCTAACCCCCAGCACTGCAGAATATGACCTTATTTGGAAATAGAGACATCAAAGATATCCTTGGCTACACTAAGATAAGGTCATACTGGAGTAGAGGGGCCCCTAGCTTAATATGACTGGTGTCCTGAGAAGGAACCGGGACCCACAGGGAGAATGTCACAGAGGAGTGGAGGCAGAGACCGGGTGAAGCTTCTCTCAGCCACGCAGAGCTGCCTGGAAGAGACCCTTCCCTCACAGCCCTCAGAAGGCACCCACCCTGCCCACGCCTTGATCTCGGACAGCCTAGGCTATGAGTTCCTGCTGTCTGAGCCTCCCAGCCTGTGGTCCTTTGGTGTGGAAGCCAAGCAAACTCCTGCAGGCCCCGTCACGGCCGTCAGGACGGGCATCGACGCTGACCAGGGCCCCCATCACCTCCGCACCTTCCCACCACTCCCCAGACCAGGTGCCAAGCTGCAAAAGCAGCCTTAGAAAGAACACGAGGTCCACAGCTCCTCCAGCGGACCGGGCCAGCCCCAAGCACACCCAGAGAGGTGGCTCCTCCACCTGGAGGCTCTCGCCAAAGCCGCACAGCGACAGCACCGTCCTGGCTCGCTCACGCCTCCCCGGAGCCTAAGCCCGACCAGACGACTCTGGACAGTGAAGTCTTCCCGGCCTTACACACTGTCTAGCCTGTCCAGCAGAACGCTGAGCAGCCGCGGTCAAAGCGGAAAGCCCAGCTTTCTCGCCAGTCTTGGCGGGTGGAAGGTTGGCACTTCACGTTAAGATACTGGCTGGTGGTCTTTCACAGATGCCCCTCATCGGATCCGGGAAGGCTCCTGCTATTCCCAACTTCTGATATTTTTTTAAATCATGAATCAGTGTCAACATGTGTCAAATTCTTCTTCTGCATCTACTGAGGTAATCATAAGGGGGCTGTTTTCTCCTTTATTTTGTTACTGTGCAGAGTGACACTGATTGATTTTGAAGGTTAAACCAAGCTTACTTTCCTGAGAGAAACCCCACTTGGCCATAAGGTAGGATTGTGTAGATATTACCAGAATTGGATCTCATCGGTCAATATTTTACTAAGCATGTCTGCATCTGCGTTCATGACGCTGGCTTGTCTTGTAATGTGCCTCTCCGTTTTCGTACTGTTGTGCCGGCCTCACGGTGTCAGGAAGCGGTCCCTCCGTTTTCTGAAAGAGGTTGTGTACCCTGGACAATATTTCTTCCTTCAGCATTTGACAGAATTTACAGCAAAGTCATCTGAGACTACACTTTTCCTTATGGGTAGTTTCGTGTTTGTTTTTTTTATAAGTCCAATATTTTTCACTATTTGTTTTATGTTTTTTCTTGTGACAGTTTTGACAATCTGCACTTTCAAAGAGTCTGTCCTTTGCATCTAAGTTGTAGGATTTATCAGGATAGAGTTGTTTGTGATGTTTCTTTTAATGTAGAGGTGCTGTTTATTCTTGTTATTGGAATTTTTGTTTTCTCTTTTATCTCCTTCATCAGTCTTACCAGAAATTTATTTACCAGGTCACTCTTTCTTAAAAAAGCGCTCAACATTGTCAATTTTCTTTTTTGTCTAATTCTTATTTTATTAATCTCTGTTCTTCTCTGTCATCTTTTTGCTTCTACTTTGGCTTAATTCCTCTTCTTTAGCTCCTTAAGGTGAAAGTTTAGATCCCTTATTTTATGCCCTTCTTCTCTTCTAAAACAGGCATTTTAGAGCTGTAAATTTTCCTCTAGCCACTATTTTAGTTGCACACCACAAATATTTATATTTTGTGTTTTTATGATAGTTCAAAATATTTTCTGATTCTACCATGATCCACAGGTTTAGAAATACGTTCACTAATTTACAAATATTTGATAATTTTCTTATGATAGTTTATTATTAACAATAATTAATTTGATGTTATTGTACTTTAAAACTTATTCAGACTTATTTAATGGCCCATGATATGCTCTTAGTAAATATTCTGTATGCACTTGAAAGAAAAGTGTCCCCCATAGTACCTGGCTGTAATGTTCTACGAACATTGATTATACTGCTGTTCAGATCTTGGATAAACTTACTAAGTTTTATATCAGTATGTTCTATAAATCAGTAAGACAAGGAGCTGAAATCAACTATAATCGTAGATTTCTCTGTTTCTAACCTTAGTTCTGCCAATTTTTGTCTCCTGTAGTTTAAAGTTGTTATTGGATACATACACATGTAGAGCTATTTGGTCTTGACCGTTTATCATTATGAAATATTATCCTTTATCCCTGGTCATACTCCTTGTCCTAAAGGTTGCTTTGGTATTCATATAGTGCGTCCAGCCTTCTCATCCTTAATAGTTTCATGCTGTGTCTTTGGCTGTCCCTTTACTTCCAACTGTCGGTATCTTCAGAGTTAAAATGCAGATCCTGAGAAAATCAGACAGTTGGGTCTTGTTTTATTTTACAGTCTTGATAATCTTTGCCTTTTTGTGTGCAATATTTAGTCCTTATATTACTGTGATTACTTGTGGGGTTCGTTTTAAAACTGTCATCTTGGTATTTGTCTTCTATTTGACCGATTTGGTTTTTTTGATCTTTGTTTTCTTTTTCTTGCCTTTTGGGATTAAGCGCATTTAATTTCCCGTATTATTTCCTCTATTGACTTTATAGCCATGCCTCTTTGTGTTATTATTTTAGTTCTTCATTGAGAGTAGCTATTCCGAGTAAACCTTCTCTGATAATTGTGCTGTTCAGTACAGCCATTTAATAGTGAAATGTGATTACTGCAGCTGAAGAATTTAGCTTTGAAAATTTTCACTTAGCTATTGGCTAGTCACTACCCTACAAAGTTTCAGAGATTATAGCATGGACCTTTGGCTGATAAAGTCTACCTTCAAATGATTTTATACTACTTTATAATGTAAAATCCTTGTAACAGTAAAATTCCATTTTATCCCTCCCAAAATTTTATGCTCATATAGTCATATATTTTAATTCTACACATGGCATAAATCTTTCAATGCATTATTACTTTTTCTATAAAGAGTCAAATATTGTTAAAAGTAAGGCAGGATGGAGAGAGAGAACTGTAAAGAAGTCTTTGTATTTAGTCATAACTTATTCTGTATTTTGCTCTTCATTCATCTATGAACATTCAAACTTCCATGTGGTATTGTTCTTCTTCAGTTTAAAAACATCCAGATCTGTGGAAATTAGTAAGAGACCGAGGAAGAAAATGTATGACTTTTGGAATTACAAAGACGTCACATTAAGAAAAGTAGCATTACCTATGATCAAAAAGATGCTTTAAAAATTTCCTGACACTACAAATTGAAAATATTTACTCCCTTTCAGGCAAAATTAATAAATAAGACCAATATTTAAGCATAAATGGCTGATTTATTTTATCCAAGAATATAAAGAATATTTTAATTTCCCAAACAAAACAAACATGTTATTTCTAGAGAAAGAAAAATCTCATAGGTATGAGTTTCTTATGGCAATTGACAAGGCAGCTACAGCTACCAAGCTTGCAGGATTATATCTGTGGCCTCCGAATTCTTAACCTCACAAAGGTAAGTCACCCATGAATGAAATGCAGATGCATGAGCATGCAGAAGCCATTCTACTCACATACTCTCTTAGAAAAATATACTCAAAGACATTTCTATCGATTTGAGACCTCAAGATAGGACAAGGTGTGGAATAAAACAAATATCTTTGTAAACACTGATGTTAAGAGAGGAATTGGCTTACAGATTATTCAAGTTATAATTATGTAGATATCAAATACTCTAATCATAAAAGATAACATTAAAACCTTAAGTACACAATAAACCAATATAACCCTGAAATAAGTCCAGAATGTTCAGAATGGACAAAGCATGGTTTGTATTCTCTAGTGTATTATCAGAAGCGCCCACCGAGTAGCTTGTGTGCCCGGTTCAATGAGCACAGGGTGGTGTGGTTAACGGGGAATAAGCAGTCACCAGGGGAGGATCCCCAATATTGTATCAAACCACGTTACGGAGCATTCCCTCAATACCCAGCACAGTGGTGTCGTGGAGGTCACAAGCATCTCAGGGTGTGTGGGTCCAGAGAGTTAGAGAGATCCACAGAAAACGTAAACCAGGAGGGTCATTGCAAAGATCCATTCGATGAATAAATGCGTATGAATTAACCACGTGTCAGGGACATTGCTAGCCCTGGGATGCTGGGGCGGTGCTGTGGTTTGAATGCTTGCTTTCCACAATTCAGGAGTTGGAGTGTCATAGCCAATGTGATGGTGTTAGGAAGGGAGGTCTTTAAGAGTTGATTGGACCATGAGGACTTTTCCCTCATAAATGACATTAAGGCCTCATATAGCATTCATCCCTTTGTCCTTCCACCGGCTGCCATGTGAGCACACAGCATTAGTCCTCTCTGGGGTACACAGCAACAAGCTGTCACCTTGCAGGCAGAGGGAGCCACCCTCACCAGACAAGTGAACCTGCTGGCTCTTCGATATTGGACTTCCCAGTGTCCAGAACTGCGAGAAATATGTTTCTGTTCATTGTCAACTACCCAGCCTCAGATATTTCGTTATAGCACAACAAAACCGACTAAGACAGGCTGACATTCTTATATGGAAGACAGATTTCTAAATCAAGTAAACAAAATAAAGGTAACCAGGTAGGTCTTGCTAAGGAGATAGCTGAGCGAGACAGTACAGATGAGAGGGCTGCTGTGTGTCTGGCGCCTTCAAGAAAAGGCTTCTTGGGGGTGAGGATGTGACACTGAGACCCAACGTACTGAAAAGCCCAGGAGATCAGTGCAGCAGAAGGCAGGAGGGGCTGAAAGAAGGTGGTGTGGCTGGAGCACGGCAAGCCAGGGGGAAGACTGCACCCAGTTACATCAGAGGTCACAGTGGGAGACAGAGTGTGCCCAGACCACGAAGCGGGAGAAGCAGGAACAGGGGAGGAGGTCTGCAAAGGAAGCACCTCCATAAAGATGAAAGTGGCATTTGACACACTTTGGAATTTCTTAAATAACACCACATTTGGGGACAGAAAAATTTGCAGTTGTTGAAAATGCCTACCTTGATATTAATTCTCCATTTACAACTTAAACCTAGAGATGTGAGTTGAAAGGCTATAACATTATTAGCTCCTGGGCTGACATCTTGATCCGTGATATTTTAGCCTAGAGCAGAAATTTTACTGCTGCATTATAAAGTCTTTAAAATTGTGTTTCTCATAGATGTACTTGACAGTAGCTGCAGAATTTGCACAAGCATAATCATACTGCCAAAGACTCCTGGTGAGGGCATTTTAAAGTCAGGAAGCAGTTATTTTCTGCTGCTATTTTCATTTCTCTTTAAATAAATGTTTACGTGTCTCATAAAACCAGCTTCCAGGCAAATGTTCGTGCTTTTAGCTGCAGAGGAGACACCATCAGAGACAAGGGTTTGGGCAGTGCATGCCAGTCTCCTCTAGGTGAAGCCAAGGTGACCTGGTCCACGGTTGAGTCTACCCTGTCCACTGTCAGTGTCAGCGGTGGTCTTGGTAGTGCTTCTGTGCTCAGGAAGGTCAGATAGCTGGGGTGGCATGTCCATAACGAGGAAGTGAGTTGCTCAAATGTGTGTCTGGACCAACGAAGGGAACAAAAATGCTCCCTCAACATCCTTTAAGAGTCGAAAATGTCTTTGATCTTAAATGGAATTGAAATTTTATTGGGTCTCACTCATGTGGAATTGGGAGCCCATTATTTTGAAGTTTGGGGAAGTACTTCTGTCTCTCCTCTGCAGCCCCTACAGATCTCCAGTTTCCTCGAGGAGACCTGTTTCCTCCTGTCCATAATATGACTTCTAGCATCATCATCATCGTCTCCATCACTCTGATTATCACCACAGTTGCCACCATCACCATCATCATCATCATCATCCTAGTCACCACCACCGCCACCACCATCACCATCATCTCTACCATTGTCCCATCATCTCCATCATCAGGATTGTCACCATAGTAGCCACCATCACCATCACCATCATCATTATCATCATCATCATCATAGTTATCACCGTCACTGCCAGCTCCATCACCATCTCCACCATCATTCCATCATCTCCATCATCATCATGAGTATCACCACAGTTGCCGCCATCATCTCCACCATCACCACCATCATTACCATAATTATTGTCATTACCACCATCTCTATCACTATTACCATTATCACCATTTCTATCATGCCTATCATAATCA
>NW_022437096.1:1386471-1390472 GCF_009761245.1 Sapajus apella
ACCATCGCCCCATCAAGATCATCACCACCACCATCGCCCCAACAAGATCATCACCACCATCGCCCCATCAAGATCACCACCACCATCACCCCAACAAGATCATCACCACCATCACTGCCCCATCAAGATCATCACCACCATCATTGCCCCATCAAGATCATCACCACCATCACTGCCCCATCAAGATCATCACCACCACCATCGCCCTCGTTTCCACCATCATCATCATCGCCATCATCATCACCGTCAATGTCCTCATCGCCTTCCTCTTCATCACCATTGTAGGATAATAGTAATAATGGCTCCTCTTATTGGAGATCTTGCTGGGAGCTTTCTCACATGATATTATTTAACCTGCAAGCAGGGAGCAGTTGGGATGCTGGAGAATTAGGACTAGTAGGTGCGTTAGTTCATTCTTGCATTGCTATAAATACCTGAGACTGAGTAATTTACAAGAAGAGAGGTTTAATTGGCTCACAGTTTCTGCGGGCTGTACAGGAAGCATAGCAGCATCTGCTTCTGGGGAGGCCTCAGGGACTTTGACTCATGAAATAAGGTGAAGTGGGAGCAGGTGTCTCCTGGTGAGAGCAGGAGCAAGGAAGCGGGGGAGGCGGGAGGTGTCACACACTTTTAAACGACCGCATCTCGTAAGAACACAGAGCAAGGACTCACTCGTCGCCAAGGGGATGGTGCTGAGCTGTTCATGAGGGATCCACCCCCATGATTCAAACATCTCCCACCAGGCCCCACTTCCAACATTGGGGATTTCAATTCAACATGAGGTTTGGGCAGGGGCGGATTTCCAAACTCTATCAGTCGGATAACACGTATGAGGTGCCTGGGACACAGTAGGCTCAACTATAAAAGATTTTGTTATAAGTCCCTCAGCCTGGGGCGACTTGAAAGCTAAAATTACGAAGGAAATCAAGCATGCTTCTGCCAGTTTCTCCTTCATTTAAAGCACACACCCTCTCCTTGCCTGTCCACTAATTTCTCTAGTAGTCATTGGCTAACAGTCACTAAGCACTAGACGAGGTTCTGCCAGACGCTCCTGCCCACCCGTCAGAAGCTCCCCCCGAAAGAAACTTCCAGCTGGAGGGCATCTTAAAGTTCAACTCTCCCAACTCAGTTTTGCCAAAGCTGAAAAAAGTGGGACCCAGGGACGTGAGCCACCTCTGGCTGAGATAGTCCAGCACACACGAGTACCCACCAACCCCCACCTGTGTGTGGTCTCCCCCCGGCTCCAAAGTCCCACCTCCGTGGAAGTCCCTTGGGGTCTCAGTCACCTTGCAAGGACCTCTCCCTGTGGCTTCTCCTCAGTTCAGTCCCACGGGTTTATCGAGCACCCTGAGAGCGACATGCATGCCACTCCGTCCAAGACAGAGGGGAAGCAATGGAGGAACAGGCCTGCCCTGAGGACTTGTATAATTTGGTTGGTAAAACAAGACATCCCTGCATGAAAATTTAACCACCACAACAGAACAGAAGCCACAGGGCAGGCTGTGAATTCATGCCGGGCAGTGGCAGCCTCCACAGCCACCATGTGACAGCCACCCTGGGTAAGCGGGTGTTTATCCCGGCCTGAGTCAGGAGCCACCCGCTCACTTCCGGGTGGGCTCCCCTCGCCCTGTCCCTGCCCCTGCACATGGGCCACACACCACTGTCCTTTCACATATCACTCAGGGGCTCGAGGCTCTTAACGCCAGGCTCTGTCTTCACTGCGGAAGTGACCACGGCAAGGAAGTGAGAGAAGACGGTGGCACTCAGAGGGGCCGGGCAGGCGTGATCCTCCCAGGGATCCTCCCCGGCCCTCAGCATCCTCCATGGGACCACCACCCCCCCATTTCTCCTGCCGTTTCACCAGAGCGGTGAAGGCCCCATGTGAACACGGAGCAAGCGTGATGAGGACACTCTGGTGGGGGGTGGGGACAGTGGCTCCAGGGAGTCCCACCCTGCAGCAGCCTATGTGAGAGCACAGCACCGCCTCCCAGCAGCATCCAGGCCCCTGTCCAATGTGAGGCCCAACTGGGGGAAGCCTGTGGTGAGGTGGGGAGGGCACAGCCACCTCTGCCCCAGAGCTCTACTTGTCCCAGCCACCATCAATGCTGGAATCCTCAGGAGAGCCCGGGACCCAGCCCTGCACCCTGGGGCACGTCCTCTCCAGAGGGAAAGCAGGGGCCACACGGGCAAGGGCCCCAGACGTGGCACCGAGAGTGGATCCTGGGCCCTGGGTGGTCTGCAGCTGGGGGTCCCTGGGCTAAGAAGCATCTCTGAGCTGATGCACATGCTGGCGGGGGGAGCAAAACCGGTCCAGCAGGGAACAGGCCCACTCTTCACTGCTTCTCTGAGTGTGATCCATCAGACACTTATTAGGCACCAACTGTGTATCCAGCGCTACTCTAGGCACTGAGGACTCAGAGCTGCCGGGACAGGATCCCTGCCTTTACATGGGGACAGGCAGGTGACACTGGTCTCCCTGGGACAGAGGTAAGGCCCAGGACCCTCCCTTCATCCTCTACAGAGGGATCTTGGGGAAAAGAGGTCGGGGCCACACAAAGGCCATAACTGCAGATCTGCCCCCGGACAGGAAAGCACAGATGCTGGGCAGGAAGATTGTTACTGGAGGCTGAGGGTGCGCCAGCTGCCAAGCTGCCGTGCAGACGGCAGCCTCCTCACCAGCCCTCAAGGCCACCAGGATCATCGGAACAGAGCGTTGAGGTCACCGTGACCAACGTGAACTGATAAATGTGCTTCTTCCTTAAATTTTATGGACTACATTCTCCTTTAAGCTCTGAGAAATTATTTAAAGTTTCAATAAAAAAATAAGCTCCTGAGGTCAAAAGTGAAGCATGGCAAGCTAATAAAGTGGGATTGTAAAATTGCCTGGATTCCCCGTGCTGCAGAGACATGGCAGGCAGGTGGCGCAGCCTGGATTCCCCGTGCTGCAGAGACATGGCGGGCAGGTGGCGCAGCCTGGATTCCCCGTGCTGCAGAGACATGGCGGGCAGGTGGCGCAGCCTGAATTCCCCCTGCTGCAGAGACATGGAGGGCAGATGGCGCAGCCTGAATTCCCCCTGCTGCAGAGACATGCAGGGCAGATGGCACCGCCGAACTCACCATGAGTGAAACCCTCCGTGGAGGAGCCAGGAGTGTGCTGCCCCCCAGCTCCTGCTGAGGCACCTGCTGTGTGCTGGGCACCAGGGTGAGTGAGGCCACTTAGCTGAGGCAGGCGACCACGTTCAGAGGAGCCCCCAGCACCCCCCAACCAGCAGCACACGTGGAAGACACTCGCCGGAGCCCTAGGTGCACAGCCGCACCGGCAGGCAGGCATGTGGGTGCACTACATGCAGAGGCCGCCCTGCGTCTTTTTTCCTATGGTGCAAACCCAGCCCTGTAAGGAGCTTCCAGGACCCCAACTCCCACTGCTGGACAGAGACCCCCAAGTCACTGAGCTCCCAGGACCCATGTCCAACTGCTGGACAGTGACCCCCAAATCACCAAGCTTCCAGGACCCCACATCCCACTGCTGGACAGTCACCTCCAAGTTGCCAAAATCCCAGAACCCCAAGTCCCACTGCCTGATGGTAACCCCCAAGTCACCATGTGCATCATCATCAGACACACACCACGCAGGTGGCTGCCACCCATCCCTGAGCACTCCAGCCAGTTGTCTGGGGCATATATGGAGCAATAAAGCAGGTTTTACAGAAATAAAAATGCAAATCAGCATCTGTGTGTTTTCAACATCTGACAACGTAGATGTGGAGGCCTGGGGGAGAGGCTGGCACCACCCACATCCCACGAGCAGTGTGACCCAGGGCCAGTCATGAGGGATAACAAGTGTGGGGAGAAGTCCTGAGCACAGGGGGCACTGGTGCACATGCCCCAGGCTGGCCATAGCCCCGCCCCTCCACAGCGGTTGTGGTCATAGCCCCACCCCTCCGTAGTGGCAAAAGCCCCGCCCCTCCTCAGTGGCAAGGCCTGGGCAGGTGGTTCTGTGG
>NW_022437096.1:1390482-1399825 GCF_009761245.1 Sapajus apella
CCCCGCCCCTCCTCAGTGGCAAGGCCTGGGCAGGTGGTTCTGTGGTCGTAGCCCCGCCCCTCCTCAGTGGCAAGGCCTGGGCAGGTGGTTCTGTTGCTCCAGGTCCTGGTCTCCTTATGAGTAAACTGCAGACAATATGTGAACCCTGCTTCATGGGGCTTCAGCCGTGCAAGGCATATAGAGCCTGAGCCAGTGCCCGTCAGGGGTTGCATCATGCCAGTTCAGGGTCTCTACTGCCAGGAAAGAGCCAGCACTACCTCCCGCAGCTCATGGTGGGGCAGGAGCAAGGAGGCACATTCGTGTGATGTGCTCATCTCATTCTATTTTGCTCTGTCCTTGTTCTTCCCAGAGAAAAGTATGCAGCCACAGGCGCCCCTCACCAGTGCGCTCACAGGCTCAGCCTCGGTCCCTCCGGCCACACCACCTCTGAGCCTCGCATGCCTGGCACCGGGTCCCCAGGGCTGTGTGGGAGCTTCCTCACCTCCAAGCCCCCATGCCTTTGAAGCAGCAGATATCAATGTCCAGCACTCACACCCATTTCCAGGCGTGTGGAGCCATTGCAGGCCACCCATTTAGGGTTGGCTAAAGAAGATTCATGATAATTTTTTTTAAGACAGAGTCTTGCTCTGTCACCAGGCTGGAGTGCAGTGGTGCGATCTCAGCTCACAGCAACCTCCACCTCCTGGGTTCAAGCCATTCTCCTGCCTCAGCCTCCCAAGTAGCTGGGACTGCCAGCATGAGCCACCATGCCCGGCTAATTTTTGTGTATTTTCAGTAGAGATGGGGTTTCACCAGGATGGTCAAGCTGGTCTCAAACTCCTGACCACAAATGATCCACCCGCCTCGGCCTCCCAAAATGCTGGGATTACAGGCGTGAGCCACCAAGCCCGGCCAACAATTTTTAATAGTAAATTTTAAAATGCATTTCAATGTGTCATAAGGGGAACGGCCTGCAGCACCCTCGGTTGGTTCTACTTTCCCCAAGCACGCCTGCAGCTAGTTGGACACTGAGCAGTTTGAACAGCAGGTAGGACTTCATGGGATTTTTTTCTCTATTTCTACTAAACTGGAGCAGCCCACTGCAGGGTTTCGGTTCCCGGGCCAGGGATGCCGTGTGCTGGAGAGCTCCCCCACATCACTCTGGCTGCTTGCACTTAGCACAGACCTGAAGCTACAGGGAGGTTTCCCACTGAAAGCCACTTCAAGCTCCACTTCACCTGCAATGTAGACACCCTGGTAAAGGTGGTCGCTCCCACCTACAGGCAAGAGAACCAGATCAACCACATTTATAAGGTTTCCTGGCCTTCCGGTATGCTGAGCTCTGAGGACAACCATCATGCCTAAAATCCACCTGGGGCAGGCCCCTCTCCCTGACAGAGCAACAGCCCAAGAGCAGCCAGGGAGGGGTGGCCACCATGGCGGTGGCATGAGGAACACAGACTCTAGGCTGAGTGTGGCCGTGGGAGCCTGGGTGCTAGAGTGTTCACGGTTCACATCCACACCTGGGATCTTCCAGGGACTTGCCCGGTGAGTTCGACAAGACAGACTCAGACAGGGCAGGAGACCGCAGGACACTGGCCAGGGTTATGCAGGTGGGCGGAGCCCCCCACCATGCCAGAACCCTCCTCTATCTGGGCAGGAGACTTTAGCCACAGAGTGGGTTGAGCACACCTGCCTGTGTGCCCACACATCGCTCTGAAGATCCAGCAGGTGCATCTGCAGCGGGGGGGGGGGGGAGATGCAGCAGGTGCATCCACAGCCGGTGGCGGGGGGGACCGCCTCAGCTCTTGCTCCCTCCACCTGCCTGGCCTGCTCCACTGCACCCACACATGCCCACCAGCCACCTGTGCCTCTGTGATTCCTCTCTAAGCCCAGCCTTCCCAAACGAACCCTGAGTGGACTGAGGGGCAGGAATCATTCCTTACAATTTACTTCTTAGAACCCCTTCTGTGTCCTGCAGAAACCCCCTCTGCGTTGGTCCTTGGTGACCAGCAGACCCTGCACATTCATCTCCACCAGCCCCACACCCAGCGTCCTCCCACGAGCACATTTGACATCTCGTGGGAACCACAGACACAATGTACCGACAGCCAGCATCTCTCCATGCCTGATCCGTGCCCCGTACCCAAGGATGGACAAAACCTGTGGCCATGGAGAGCTGAAGGACTGGCACAGAGCTGCCCAATTCTGCCACGGGACCGGACGCTAACGAGCCATCTTCCCACACCCCTCGCTCTGTCAGCCACATCTCATCAGCCACCAGGCCAGAGGCACCTGCCTCTCCAGTGCTCAGGCCACTGCCTCCCTGTCCAGGCAGCAGCCTGGCTGACGTCCCCACTGCAGCCTCCTGACCATCGGGATGGCGACGGGACGCTTCCCTGGCTCACCTGTGGTCCTCACGCCAGCCGGGCTGCACACACCCACCCCTGGGTCTGCAGCCTCCTGTTTTCCTCAGTGGCTCGAGATCCCCTCCTTCCCCCGCAGAGCGAGCCCAGCACTCCCTGCCATAGCAGCCAGACGGTGATGCCCAGCTCTCATCCGTGTTCAGATCCCGACAGCCTCAGCCACAAAGCACACAGAAGCACGTCCCGGGCCCAGGGCGGACTCCCAGCGCACAGGAGAGCTCCAGGACCCCATCCCCTCAACCCTGTCCCCAGCCCAAGGCAGACTCCTAGTGGATAGGAGAGCTCCAGGGCCCGCGTCCCCTCAACCCTGTCCCGGGCCCAGGGCAGACTCCCAGTGGATAGGAGAGCTCCAGGGCCCTCGTCCCCTCAACCCTGTCCCGGGCCCAGGGCAGACTCCCAGTGGATAGGAGAGCTCCAGGGCCCGCGTCCCCTCAACCCTGCCCTCCCGCCCTTGAGGGTTTTGCGCCACAAGCATCGGAGTCCTTCCCGGGGCCCGGCTGTCGACGCCATCTGCTCCTGTGCCAGCCTGCCGGGTCCAGTCATCCACATCAGCGCTCTCTGCAAGACGCAGCAAGCCCCTGCGGCCGCCTCCCTCTGCACGGCCTCGCAGAGAGGTCACTGCACGGGCCACGGAGTTTCTCCTCTGTGCAGAGGACATTCGCCTCATGCCAAGGGAGCTTCAGACTCTTCTGGGCTTAGAAGAAGCAACGTCCAGGAGCCACAGCTTCGGGCCCTCACCTTCAGGCTGCCTCCTGCTAGAGAGCAGCGTCCCGAGGCCCCGCTCCTCAGCTCTAACTCAGGGCCCTCTGGACCAGGAGAGCTGAGCTTTCAGAGCCCATGAACACAGCCTCCTGTGCACGAAACCAATCACTTCTCAGCCAAAGCCCCAACTCCTGGGAGATGCTGACTCTTAGAGCTTATGGGGCCTGCTTCCCGCTGTACCAGCCCTATGAGCCCCTCCACCCACTGCCCTCGGAACCCCCCGTGGGTCCTGAATCTCTCCGACCTGAACACTCCCATCCTCCCCTGGAGTGAAAGTTAGTTTTGCTTCCAGGTTTTTCTCCATGACGTTTTCCGTGACCCCCAAAATTTAGGGCTCAGGTCCTGACACTTAGCCAGTGTTCACCTACACAGGTTGTCAGAGCTGGGGGGCGGGGCATGCAGGTCTCCCCAGGCTGAAATCCAGGTGTGGGCCGGGGCTGCGGGCGCATCTAAAGCTTGGGGTCTCCTCTGAAGCTCACTCGGGGGTTGGTGGAATTTGGTTCCTTGTGGTGACAGGACCAAGGCCCTGGCTTCTAGAGGTCCACCCTCCCTCCCCTCGGCATGGCTGCGGCCTCTTCCAGGCTGGCCAGGGATGGAAGCGCCTCCAGGACCCGCCCTGCCTGTAAATGCTTTCACCTGATTGGGGCAGGCTCACCCAGGATGACCTGCCCGGACTGCAGCTGGGGCTTTGGATGCGTGGGAACACCGTGAACGCAAACATGTGCTGTGCACCTGGCCCAGCAGCCCACTCAGTGCAGACAGGGGCCAGGAATCAGCCTTGGAGGCCTGCCCGAGTGCTCCCTGGAGAGGCAGCAGGAGGCCTCAGATGCTGTCCACAGGGAGCTGCAGAAACGTGTGGCAGAGAAAGCGGTGTCACACTGAGGCATCACTCCAGGGCTGCCCTGCAGGGGACGAGGCACCCAGCCCTGCCCCGCAGCCCCCAGGTCCCCGCGCAGCCGCGCGGGGCTCCCCACACCACTACCTTTCCAGGAGACGCTGTTTGGAAACCTCCTGCGGCTATGCCCCAATGCCCACCGTGCAATTTTCCAAGGGGAGACAGGGATGGTGGGCACTCACTGAGCACATCCAAGAGCTCACATCCCCTGCATTTCCTAGGCTCCCACAAGGGGCCCCTCCGAGCCACCCCTGACTCTGGAGAGAAGCACGGGGTGACCCTCTCTCCTGACGGCTGCAGAAAACTGGGCTTGACTCAGTGCAACCGTGAGGCCCAGAACAGAGGCAGGGCGGCCAAGCCTCTCTCTGCAAGGGGACGTGGGCCCTCCTGGCGCCCAAGAGCTTCCTCTAAATGTGCCAGTGAGGTCCCAGTTTCCCCTCCTGGCCACCTTTGGGAAGCCCCAGCATGATGGAGTTGCAGGCATGGGAATGACATCTTGAAAGTGGGGAATAACAGCATTAAATGCAGGAATTCTGCATTCTGCTTAACTTGACTGCCCCACCCCCAAAGGCCATGTCCCCCACCGCCAGCCTCTGGCTTCCTGCAAGCACATGACCCCTGCGACCAGGAGGGCTTCCCGCAGAGCAGGTCCTCGTCCCCTGACACCTCATGGGCCACGCACCTACCTGCCCGCCTCACCCAGGCATCTGTGGAAGCCGCAGTGAGCCCCTTCCTGCCACGTCCCGCAGGCAGCCGTGCTGAGTGAGTGCCCCCTGCCTTCCCTCACAGCTTCTGTGACGACCGGGGTTTCAAAACCCGCTACTGGAGCTTGTCAGCCCTTTCCAACAGGCGCAAGGAGCTGAGCAGCGGAAACGGATGTGGGTTCTCAAAGCTGAACCGTCAGGATTGCTCTTTCTTCAGCTGCCGGTGGCAAAAACGAAACGTGACTCAGAACTTCACACACCCGGGCTCTGGGCCAAGACCCGACACGGAGCCGCCAGTTCCCAGAGCGCCTCCTTCATGTGAAAGCAGGGTTTTTAAAAGCAGGAGCTGGAGGTGGGCTCCCTGGACCGCAGTGAACGGGCACCAAGGTAGCCACAGAGGCTCTGCTCCAGCTGGACGTCCCGAGCCCAGCTGTGTTCACAGGCAGCACGACTGCAGCTGAAAGGCCCTGTGCTCTTCACAGAGGTCTGGAGATGTATGCTCCCTAATTCTTAAGTATTGGGGTCCTCAGGACTTCTATAGCATGTGCCTCAATGGCAGTGAATTAAATGTAGTTAAATAGCATTTTTTTTCCAGAAAGGTGAGCCACTGTGGTCCATGAAGAAGGGTCCACATTGGTGGAAGTGGGCATGGACCACGAATCTTTAACACTGCGGCAGGGAGGCTCCATCTTCTGTGCTGTGTAGAGGGGGAGACGGGGGCAGACAGACAGGGTGATTTGCATGAAGTCTGCCTGGAGGGAAGGAGGCTCAAGGGCATGAGCCCACCTGAGGCCAGGGACCACCCACCAGCCGTGTCCACACTGTGTCCCAGCTCCGGCCTCCCAGCACCCGTCCTCTAACTGCAGGGGCTGGACAGGTGGCCGCAGACTGACCTGGCCACACCTTCAGCATCCATCATGAACCTGACCCTGCAAGGGAGCCCAGGCCGAAGCCTTTTCTGGAATGAGCCTGCCTGTGGGCAGTGGCGCCCCATGTCTTGGGAGATGTCTGTATTTCTGAGCTGTAACTTTACCTCTGAGGCAGTCTGAGTGCAGCATAATCAGGGCCTCCCTAAGGTTAACAAACTCTGAGGAAACTGGCCCAGAAGAGAACACTGAGGCACAGGCCCCTCCCCCCCACACCCCTCCAGCCTCCGTGGCCACCAGGCCCCCCCCCCCACACCCCTCCAGCCTCCGTGGCCACCAGGTCCTTCCCCCCGACACCCCTCCAGCCTCCGTGGCTGCCAACAGCGTTTATCCACCTTCACCTCGCTGTTTATTAGACATGTTAGATGTAAGCTCGGTTTGCATGTTGGATCAATTTTTTATCTTTCAAAATTGTTTCAAGACCTTGGGTTGAAATACAAGGAATCATTTTTCCCATTAAAATTAATGGAAATTTTTTTTCATTTCGTGATTTTTCACTTCACAGTTTCAAAGATAGATTCGTGGTGGACATAAAGACAGGAAGCTATTCACCACCCACACACACACCAGGGCAAGACACAGAGCACCGGGAGCCTCCAGGAGCCAGTAACCGGGAGCCCAGCCCTGCGAAGCGCCACCCCATGTGGCTACATCCCAGCTTGTCCACCTGCAGGCCCACGTTCTTCATGGGGCACGTTCTGACCCCAGAGGCTGAATCCCCCGGCCTCTGGGGATGCACAGGGGATCCCCGTCTCCCCTGGCACTGTCTCCCACTCTGAAGCCATGGGGTCCCCTCAGGGCTCGTTGCAGCCTTTAGTTCAAGGCTCCTGGGAGCAGCAGGGCCCAGCCGGCAGCAGAAACACCTTGGTCATCCCCACAGCGCCCAGGCTCTGAAGGACGCAAGGGTTCAGGTCCTGTCACTGTGAGGGAGACCCACACACTGGCTGCCAGCCCTGACGTCCACCCACCAGGAGGCCACAGAGCAGTCCCCAGCCCTTGGCCGCACCGAGGCTCAGTGGAAAGTCTCCAGGGCCAGGATCATTGGGGGTGCAGAGATGATTACATCCGTCCCTGGGGATCCTTGGGGAAGTGGTTTCGGGACCCATCCCCCCCAGATACCAAAATCCACAGATGTTCAAGCCCCTGATAGGAAGCGGTTGGCATTTGTGGTAACCCACACACATGTCCGGACACTTACGCCATCTCTACAATGCATCTTATACATTTTCCCCTCACTCACGTATTTGCACGCGTTTGAGACAGGACTTGCTGCGGCAAATTCAAGTTGTGCTTTGGGGAACTTTGTGGAATTGTTTTTCCTGATATTTTCTATCCTCGGTTGAATCCACGGATATGGAACCCACGGATACAGAGGGGTGGTGTGAGCCCCTGGACACCGGGGTGTACGTGGATCATGGGGCAGCTCTCTGAGCCCGGGAGAGGAGCAGGGTCAGGATGTGCTGGGTCTTTGCTGAGAAGCGGGCGGTGGTGTTGAGGCAAAGGAAGAACTCTGCTGCTGTCCTGGGGCTGCTCGTGGGGGCTCTGAAGGGCAGAGAAAGAGGACAGACTGACCTGGGACATGGAGACAAGTCCTCAGTGTCACCGAGGCCAGAATGGGCAGGGAGAGAGCCTCTGTCCAGGCAGAGAGTGGGGTGGGCAGGCCAGGCCTCCTTGGGAGAACCCTGCAAGGTGGAGGAGCCCCAGGAGCTGGGAGGGGACCAGGGCCTGGGAAGGGGCAGCTGCCCAAAGGTTACTTTAGAAAGTGGCTCTCGCCCGGGGACAGTGGCTCACGCCTGTAATCCTAGCACTTTGGGAGGTCAAGGCAGGTGGATTACCTGAGGTCATGAGTTCAAGACCAGCCTGGCCGACACGGCGAAACCTCAACTCTACTAAAAATGCAAAAATTAGCTGAGTGTGGTGGTACCTGCAATCCTAGCTAGCCAGGTGGCTCAGGGAGGAGAATTGCGTGAACATGGTGGTTGCAGTGAGCTAAGATTGCACCACTTCAGTCCAGCCTGGGCAACAGAGCAAAACAGGAAGGGAGGAAGAGAGGATGAGAGGGAGGGAGGGGGGAGGGGGGGAAAGATGGGAGGGAGGGAGGGAGGATGGGAGGAAGGAAGGGAGAGAGGGAAGAAGGGAGGGAGGGAGGGAGGGAGGAAGGGAAGGAGGGAGGGAGGGAGGTACTCCTGGCTTCAGAAGAAGAAATGCCTATAGATTGTCCTGAGCCATCTTTTCCAGAAGAGAAGTGAAGGAGACACACAAACATCCAAAGCATTTTGTGCAGATAAAAGTCCGTTTCTAAGCTCAGTCACGGCATCATCAGGAACCTTTGCAGAGAAAACCGGTGAGTGACGGCTCCCAGGGTGCCCGAGACCCTCTCCAGACGCCGGAGCCTCCACAGCCAGCAAGTGCACATGGAGGCTGCATGGTGCACACCCTTGCCCTCCAGCCTGTGGGAGGGAAGCCAGAAAGGTGCGGACGGAGTACAGGAGCCCCGGGGCCCGAGGGTGGCCGGGCAGCAGCCGCCCTCATGGTCACAGTGTGCAGTTTGCACAACACACCCTCCTGCCCATGGAAGCTGCCAGGCTCCCGGGCAGTTTGCTAAAGGATCCTTTTCCTGGCCCCTGGAGTCCACGTGTGTGGCAACCCTCCCCACGTGGCTGCCTGCCCCAGCCCCTCAGTCCTCACCTGTGAGCACCTGAGAGCCGTGCCACAGCCCAGATTCACAAGAGCCACGGGCTGGGAGCTTGATTAAACATCCACACCTAATTTTCCATTAACAGTTCCTATGGTGGCATCTTAAAAAGAGTGGAAGTTGATTTCGGTTCAACATCCTGTGGGGAAATTAGCTCATTTTGCTAACGCATCTTAATAATTACAGTGACATCAAGGTTAATTGCTTAATCTGGATTGCCACAGTGCAGGCCGCCGAATTCCCCACGCAATCTGTGCTATAATTAGTACCGGGGCGTCCACATTTAGAAGACTTTCACCAGAATGCAGAATTGGGCAAGGTGATCGGTGGATGTGACCAAGAGGACACAGCTGCGGTCACAGCCCCGGGGTCGGCTCTGTGAGACCATCGGCCAGGGAGCGTGTGGGGAAGTGTGTCTCTCCAGACCATGGGAAGTGGCCGGCTGCCCACGCAGGGTGGCCAGCGCAAGTGAAACTCTCCCAAAATTCCTTCTGCAGGCTCATCTCCCCGCAGCCAGGACGGCAATGACCTGTGCCAAGAGTCCGGGACACCCAGCTGACCACAGCTCAGGTCCGGGCGGCTGGGCCCAAGACTGCTGTGAAATGGAGCCTCAGGCAGTGCCTCGGAGTCACGCCAAGGACTGTCATGGGATCCAGGCAGACAGGAGGGCCCTGGAAGGGAACCGGCCAGCGCTGGGGACAAACAGCTCCCAGGGGCATGGAGACTCGGCTCAGCCAGGCTTTGGTGTGAAAGGGGACGTGGACACACCTTCAGAGGCACAGGCCTGGATGAAGCTGAACGGGGGAGCAGCTCCTGGGGATACGCTCATCCCAGAGGCCTGGAAGGTCATCCTGGGAGGAGCATCACACTGGCTCTCAGGGCACACATCACACTGGCTCTCAGGGCACGCATCACACTGGCTCTCAGGGCACGCATCACACTGGCTCTCAGGGCAC
>NW_022437096.1:1404825-1433522 GCF_009761245.1 Sapajus apella
CACCCCCCCCCCCCCCCCCCCCCCCCCACACACACACACGGGATCTCAGCCGGGTGTGAGTCGTGCTGCACCCTTTCCAGGATGCTCACCAGAACCCAGTTATCTCCCTCCAATGACCCTCCCTTTTCTGAAATTCCACAAGCTGGCTTGGGAGGATGAGGAGGGTCAAGAAGCTATTCTTCCGTTGTAAGCAAACTTTCTGATAGCCCAAAAAGAAGTTCTCTCCTTCCAATGACTGGCCTTGGCAAATCAAAAGCACTCTGGATTTCCAGCTGCTGTATGTGCTTTGACTAAAAACTCTTACTTTTGAAAGTCAGCGCTGACTTCTGGGATGGAGACCGGCTCGACCTTCCTCTTCCTTTCTAGGGGACAGTGTCTGCACAGCAAGCAATGTGCAGTACAGGAGCAAGCCTTAGGATCGGCATGAGGGTCAGGATGGAATTAAGAGAGAAAACTCACTGCAGGCAGGGGGGAGACCTCAATATATGTTTTGGCTTTCCAGCCCAAGACGATGTGGGTCATCCACCTATTTATCCACCCATCCATCAATTCACTATTCATCTGTCCATCCACCCATCCATCCACCCAACCATCCACCCATTCATTCATCCATCCAATCACCCATCCATCCATCCACCTATCCATCCAAACATGCACCCATCTACCTATCCATCATCCATTTAGCCAGCCACACATCCATCCATCCAATTATCCACTCATCCATTTATCCATTGATCTAACCATGCACCCATAAATCCATTTATCCATCCATTCATCCACTCATCCATCCATCCATCCATCCGCCCACCTATTCATCCATCCACCTATCCATCCAACCATGCACCCATCTACCTATCCATGCATCCATTTATCCAACCATCTATCCAGTCATCCACTCCTCCATGCACCCATTCACTCATTCATGCACCCAGTCCACTCATTCATTCACCCACCCATCTATCCATCCATTCATCCACCTATTCATCCCTCCATCCCTTAAATCTCCCCATACACCCATCTACCCGTTCATCCAGCCTTCCATCCTTTCCTCCATCTACTCATCTACCCATCCATCCCCTATCCACCCATCCATCCCTCCTTCACTCATCACTCCATCTATCCATCAATCCGCTATTCATCTGTCCATACACCCACCCATCCACCCATTCATTTATCAGTTCTTTCATACATCCATAGACCCATCCCTCCATCCATCTACCCATTCATACAGCCATCCATCCAACAAACGTGCAGAATTTACATGCAGACAAAGCATGGCAGAAGGGAGAAGGTTGGTGTTGTTCATGGAGCCGCCTTCTAGGCCTCATTCCTGGGTAGATTCAGTGTAAGCCAGATGACAGTCCAGATTCTTGTCTGGGTTGACCCCCTGGGCAGACACACCCCCTGGGCCTCATTTGTCTAGAAGAGAAGAGGAAGTTGCTGCTGCCTCCAGAAAGCCGTGTCCCAGCAGCAAACCCCCATCGGGGAGTTTCAGCAGCTGTTTTGTTGATGGAGACAGACACATAGCCCAGGGATAGTGGGAGCTTTTCCCGGCAGTATCCATGGCAACAGAAAGCACAAACAGAAGCATCATTCTACAGCCAACAGAGAGTTCATTTTAAAAATCACCATTGTCGGGTGGGGAGGGGTAACGAGGGCAGAAATACGATACAGGTGATGGGGGTGGGGGCAGCAAACCACCTTGCCAGGTACGCACCTATGCAACAATCCCGCATGATCTGCACATGTACCCCAGAACCTAAGGTACGATAAACGAATGGAAAAAATAATAAGATAGAAATCACCGTTATCTTTTCAGAGGTTGGCATGCTTCTGGAGCCTCCAAAGCAGAAATGACCACATGCATTTAAACAACACCTTTGCCATACTCCTTTTACATGAAAAAAGCCACTAAGAACCTAAAATGACTGGCACGTGGAAACTCACTCGTAACTAAGTGTATCAAGAGGCGTGTTCTTTGCCGAGGCCATGGCGTTGTAGATTTAGTGCAACACCAAGATAAAGTAGCCGGTGAGCACCATATTCCCAGGGCGCAGTCTGAAAAGACCTCTTTCGGATTGGAAAAAGCCGTGCAGCCTCCTCTCTTCAATATGAAAGTAAGCGATCCACCCGTGTTGCCTACATTGACATGCTCTGAGCTCCACATGGCTGGCAAGATAATCACCCACCATGCCCTCACCGGCCCACAAACACATCTCCACACGCTGCGGCTGAATCCCCCCAGTGTGGTTCACCATTTAGGGAGCCAGCCACCCTCTCCTCCGGGACCACTGGGCAGGGACAGTGCCCTCCCCACAGAGCCCAACCTCGGCACGCACGGGGTCTTGGCCTGCAGGTTTCCTCCCTCAAGGCAGCACCTAAGGAGAGAGCTCTCTCCGGGGAGCTGGTAGAGAAGATGTTGGAGGGTGGTAGGCAGCAACGCAAATAGCCACCGCCCTGGTCCCGGGCAATGGAAGTGAAGAACAAGAAGGACAGGTGAGTGGGGTTGGCCTTGTGGGGCTCACGGCGGCCTCTTGACCTGAGGTTCTCGAAGCTCCAGGGCTGAAGAACCCTGGGACCATACCCAGGCCTTCTGTCTGCAGCCATGCAAATGGCAGGCACCTGCCCGTGCCCGGCTGTACAAGGCATCCCCATCTGCCCCGTGCCCAGCTGTACAAGGCATCCCCATCTGCCCCGTGCCCAGCTGTACAAGGCATCCCCATCTGCCCCGTGCCCGGCTGTACAAGGCATCCCCATCTGCCCCATGCCCAGCTGTACAAGGCATCCCCATCTGTCCCAAGCAGCACAGCCTTAAAAAGCAAATAACCCAGACTCAGGGCAGTTTCACTAGGTTTCAGGTGCTTTTACACAGTGGAATTGCTCAGCAGGGCTCTAGTTTGAGGCAGAACCTGGCGTGGTCCCTGTGGCAGTGGACATGGGCCCCCCCTGACCTTGTGCAGACCCTGGGCCCCACCTTGGCCCTCGCTCCACGCTGGGTGTCTGTCCACTGCAGCCCTCCGAGGCTGCGTGTTTGCCATGGGCCATTGATGTCTGCACGTCACGTGTGTTTTCGGTTCTCACTTTCTTCACATCATCTCGCATCATAAATGTCTGGAGCAGAGAAAACTCTCAAAGCCAGCACGGCTCACAGCACTGTCTTGAACACAAGTTAGTTTTTAGTTGAACATAAGCAATGAAGCATCCAGGCCATTTAAAGGTGACAAGCAGCACAGCACACACAGGCCAAGACCCCCGAGGACTGCCCCAAAAGAAAGAGAAGAAATGGGAGACAGTAAATAATAAGAAAACATAAAACAGTGTGAGGCCCAAGCCACGCACTTCTGTTATCAAAATACAACTAAAAGGCAGAGACTCCCATTTAGAGAGAAAAGATGAACTGGCTGAGTGAAATCAGGCAGAAAAAGGCACGGATGCCATGGGTGAGGGAACGTGCGGGGCACAGGCTCTGGGTGGCTGCGCTGGGGCCCCATACGGCTGCTTTGCCCTCGGGAAGTCACCTGTTCTCTGTGCCTTGGTTTCCACGTAAGGAGAACAGGAGTCACAGCAATGACAATCACGTTTGTCCACATCGTATCGTGACTCAGAGGCACTGCGGGGCCACGCATTCATGTGGGTGAGGTTCCCAGGCTGGGGCCGGCTCTGGAGGCACCTGTGCTGTCGGGGTCCTGCTGGTGTTAATCATGGTGTTATCCTAAGCTACTGCAGAGGCAGTCAGAGGCCAAAGCACAGAGGGAGGCCGAGGGTGGAGGGCAGGCGGCAGCCACTCAGGGCAGCAGAAACAACCCACAGAAGAGCCAGAGCCGCCGGGCGTGAGGATAAATAAGGTCCACAGCACCGTGCGCACAGTGGGGAAAGAAACTGTTTTACCATGACACAAGGGATGACTCAAAGCCAGCGCACAACCACTGCAGGTCTCGGCAGGCTGAGGAACGCCGTGGAGAATCCACGACAGAACATTCAGGAAGTGTGAGTGGCTCAGGAGTCAGCCTGGGGGAGGCAGAGACGTAGGAAGTCCCCTCAGCCGGCAGACGGAACGAGCCAAAAGTGAACAAGGAGAAAATCGAAACGAGGAACCACACACCTGCGGTGTGGAGCCAACACGCCGGAATCTTCCAGCGCGGAAGCCCGCGTGAGCATCGATTCCAGATGCCCATAGGACACATGAAACCATGTATCCTGCCCATGAAATGAGGAAACGTCAATAAACATCTCCAAACATAAAACCGTACCAGCTTTCTCTGAGCAAGACTGAGCTGTACACAAAACTGCACCACCCTGGAGCTTCTCAAAATGCAAGGCCACTGGCAGTGTTTGCCGAGCGCCCTGCCACCCCCAGGGTCAGGAAGAGGCCACTGTCGTGCCTTCCGGCTGAATTCAAACCCTAACACTGACCCTAAGGAGTTGGGGCACCAGCTAGCCAGTCCCTCGTCTGAAACTGGGGCGGCAATAGTGCCTCCCTCGCAGGGCTGTGCACGTGAAATGACACGGGCATCTGCTCCAGCGCGGCCGCTGCTCGCTCTGGATAAATACTCGTTCGCTGTCAGTAAATCATGACCCCGGAAAGAAGGCAGTCTCTCTCTGAATCCGTGATTCCTGAATCACACGGTCAGTGCATCCTGGACCTCAGGGGCGGCGCCTGCTTTCTGGAAATGAATTAAGTGCTCACTGATAATAGTGCGGTCCAGGCCACTCCTGCTGGAAGAATTTTTTTTTTTTTTAGTTTGTTTCCACTTAAATTTGTAACCAAGTTCCTGTCTCATCCATTTTTAATGTTTGGCTGTGAAGAAAACCATGTTAACGGTTCCTCATCTAATAAGAAAGGTGTAACAGCTGTCCCATCAGCCTGTTTCCTTCCGTTCCCGCTCCAGCTCACATGTCACAGACACCTGGCAGAAACTTGGAGAGCTAAGCTGGGATTGTATTTCTGCTGCATCTAATTTAAGCCATTCTTCTCCCAGCAGGAAGATGAAGGGCAGTGGGACTCGATGCCTGGACCTGGACCCGCGGCTGAGCAGGCTCACTGGGGCAGAGGAGCGGGTCAGGGAGGAGGAGGGCTGTGCCCTCTGCACGCGGGAATCACCTGCCCAGGGCTGAACCGTGGCACTGTGGCTCCACACTCACGTGGCCCCCTTTTCTCTGTGGACCACACCTGCTTCGGTTGTTAAAGGCAGAGCTCGGACCTCATCAGCAGCTTCATCAGCAACAAGAACAACAGTGATCTAAGCGCCTCAGTTCACTCGAGTTGCTCTAATAGATCATTGTAACAGCCGAGGCTGGGTGATTTATAGAGAAGCAGGTTATTTGGTTCATGGTTCTGTAAGCTGTACAGGAAGCAAGGCACCCACACCTGCTCCTGGTGAGGTCTCAGGGAACTTCCACTCCTGGTGGAAGGGGAGAGGGGCAGGCGTGCCCCACTGTGAGAAAGGGAGCACGGGGAGGAGAAGCAGGTGCGCCCCACGGTGACAGAAGGAGGGAGGGAAGGGGGAGCAGATGCGCCCCACGGTGACAGAAGGAGGGAGGGAAGGGGGAGCAGGTGCGCCCCACTGTGAGAAAGGGAGCAAGGGGAGGAGAAGCAGGTGCGCCCCACGGTGACAGAAGGAGGGACGGAAGGGGGAGCAGGTGTGCCCCACGGTGAGAGAAGGAGGGAGGGAAGGGGGAGTAGGTGTGCCCCACAGTGAGCGAGGGAGAGGAGGAGGAGCAGGTGCACCCCACGGTGAGCGAAGGAGCGAGGGAAGGGGGGGTAGGTGCGCCCCACGGTGAGAGAGGGAGCAAGTGGAGGGGAAGCAGGTACCGGCCCTTCCCAGTGACCAGTTCTGTCGGGAACCAAGCGGCAGGAGGAACCACTCATTCACAGGGAGCCTCTCTTGAGGTACTGGGTTCCCACCCGGTGACCCAAATGCCCCCCACCAGGCCCCACCCCCAACATCAGCAATCAAATTTCAACATGAGATTTGGAGGGGACGGACATCCAAGCCGCATCACCAAGCAAAGGCTGCGCATTCTACAGTCTGGAACTGCACGTTCTGGGCTGAGGTGCCTGGGACCCACGCATGCCAGCCAGCCATCAGCGAAAGTGCCCTCTGTGCCATGACTCCCAGGGATGAACTTTTCACAAACTGGGCCTAATTGGTTGGGTTTTGTTTCTTTTTTGTTGTATTTTTTTTTTTTTTAAGAACCAAGCATTTGTAAGAGAACTCCCATAGGGTGGATTTTAAAGGAGCCTCAGTTGAGAAACACAAAGTGTTTTGTCTCTTTTTTGCTTATATCTGCAGCATCATCCAGACTGTCCCAAGGCTGCCTGGCCTCACCCTAAAGCCAAGGAAGGAAAGTGGGGCACCCGAACGCCTCTGGCCTGACCTGTGGGAGCTGGAGCCTCGTGGGGAGTGAATGAGGCAAGGGAGGCAGACACAGAAAGACACTGCCCAGCCAGGCCTCTGGGCTTCTGGGTGCCTGGACTCTGGAGTCCCGGGGAGCCTGATGCCGCCCAGCCCGGCTTGCAGCTCCTCTGGTAACAACAGAAGCAGCTGGAGAGACCCCTGGGAACCCATGTTCCCGCGAGGCTGGGGTCCTTCCCAGCAAAGACCCCACCCCAGCCCCACCCGGACCCTCTACCCAGGCATCACCCTGGCCTTCCTTGCCCAGCACGTCGGGAGGTCTTCAGAGATGCAACACACTCCCCTTGTTTAGCTTCCTGGGAGACATATTAGCAAGAAAATGTCTATGAGCCAAGTTACAAACAATCTGTCTTTCTAAGAAGAATAATTAATCGAATGCCAAATAGGAAGCACCAGAGTTCTGAATAAATGCAGAGACAGTTAGAAGAGCAAAACATTATCATTTGTCCAGCATAATTATTTTCTTGGAAACTGTCGGTGATTAATAAGGTGCATTATAAATATGCTCTTGTGATCACGTTCTCTCTCTCCCATCTAATTAACATGCTGGGGAATTGCTCTTTTGGTGGGTAAAGACATTTAAAATATATATTTCATGAAATCTGAGCTATCTGTCATAACCTCCAAGAGGAACAAATAAAAAATGGAGAATGCTACAGTCATTTAAATACTTTATTACATGGCAGTGTTCACATAAATTAGTTCTTCTGGTTCTGCAGAAGATTGTGTGCCGCAGGACCTGGAGGGTGGCGGGCACACTCTGCCAGCCCCCGGACCCAGCGTCCGCTTCCTTCACGTCTCACAGGTTCAGTCCAAGCAACACACACACGCAGCCACCGAGACCCGTGTCCAGAGCCCCTGCAACACCAAGTCCCTCTCCGGGTCCACACGCTTGCCCTGCAGAGCCTGGGGAAATGCCGCCATCCGCCCCCTAGGGGTGGGGAAACTGAGTCGGGGCTGTGTTTATCACTCCCACACCGAGAAGAGAGCGGGATGGGAAAACCCGATCGCAAGTGGCCCACGTGCAAGAGATGCACCGTGACAGTTACGCAGATGAGCCAGGCCAGGAAAGACTATAGTCCAACATCACGGAAAGATCGGGGATTTTACTGGGGAACTATCGCTCAGCTTACTTAGGTGAAGGAATTTTACCTATTTGAGTGATTCAAAATCAGAGAGCGTCCCTCTGTGAGCTACCCCACACTGGGGCTGTCGGGGCTCAGTGACAGAGCCCCGGTTTCTGCCACAGACAGGTCTCATTGCCCACACACAACACACAGCTCCCTCCCTCCTCCTCCAAGAGCGCCTGGCCAGCCGCACGTGGCCTGCCCCCTAGAGAAATGCAGAGTCTCCGTGGCCCTGGAGACCCGCCCCTCACCAGAACCGGTACAGGCCTGGGTGGTGACTCTGGCGACGAGAAGGGGCAGGCTGGGGCCGCCTAGTGCAGTTTCTCAAGGATCTAAAGAGAAACCCAAGAAGAACAATCCATGGCTGTTCTTCCTGCCTTTGGATATTTTAATGGGATACAGGGCCCATGGGCTGCTGCAGCCACCTTGAGCTCCCAATGGGACTGGCCGTGGGAGAGGCCGCTGTGCTGAGGCAGATGTGTGCCCTGGGGACACCTGTGTGAGGGAGGGCCACGTGGGGCCAGCGGCCAGTGGGGCCTCTTTATTTCCTCCCCTCTGTCCTCCAGCGTGACCAGTGCCCGAATCTTCGTGCAGGAGGCCAGAGCCCTTGATGTGAGACACTGAACACTCCCTGCTCCACCCAGTGCCCTGTGGCAGGTCGAGGCCAACACACACAGGGGCTACACAGCGGGCATTCCTCCCCGCCTCACATCCCTCCTGGGGCAGTGGTCCATGTTATGTCGTCTGAAAACAGGGTTCTTAGGCTCCCCCAAAACAACCCAGAGAAGGTGGCGTCACCTGACAACCTCAGATCCAATGCACTCCCAACGCTTTGCTTTTGTTCTGATGGAAAACCCTGACGCTGACCTCCACCAGAACCTTCGAAAAATGGGACTGGGTGGGCCCTCGCATAGAGGGCTCTGAAGGGAGACGAGTCTGATGCAAACAGACCCATGCAGTCCAGCTGGGGAGGCTGCGGGGTGGGGGCAAGGGGGGAGGCATGGGGCAGGCGGGGTAGGGGGTAGGGAGGCGGGGGGAGGCTGCGGGATGGGGGCAAGGGGGGAGGCGTGGGGCAGGCAGGGTAGGAGGTAGGGAGGCAGGGGGGAGGCTGCGGGGTTGGGGGTAGGGAGGCAGGGGGGAGGCTGCGGGGCAGGGCAGGACCCCCAACTCCCTGGAGGTCTGCAAGGCAGGTGGCGGCTGACCGCAGACACCTCACATCACACTGGACATCTGTGCACAGATGCAGGAGCCGTGCTTGAGTCCCGAAAACTGCAACAAAATTGGAACTAATAAAACTGACAACCACCATCACAACTTTTTTTAATCAAAAATCACAGGGAAAAGAGGGGAGGAGGAGCTGAGACCAGACCGTCCTGTCCTGGTGACCGTGTGTCTCAGCTCCCAGGGGCCAAGTTTAGTGAAGACAGGCAGAAAACTCCAGGGGTTTTCATTTCAATGTAAAGCATTCTACATAAAATGACCCCATGACAAGTTTAGAATCTGGAACTGGTTATGCCTTCTAGGACCGGTCACAGCAACTCCCTGACCCCACCCTCAGGCCCCGTCCCAGGAGGAGTCCCCACAGCATGATGGACAGGAGCCCAGCACGCAGACATCAACTCCACCCTCTATGGGGCAAGGGGGGGCACCTACTGGGGTTCTGCTGCCTTCAGCCTGCCTGGCCCCCAGGACTCCCCGAAGCTTCGACACCCAGTGGGGAGGGGGAGGGGCACACGGGGGCTCTGTGGGTGAGGGTGGGAGGCACCCAGCACGCCTCCCCTCTCCACTGGCCATAGCACAGCCACACAGCCACACTGGGCCGCAGGAGGCTGGGAAGTGTGGCCCAGCGGATGCCCGAGGGGCATAGCAGCCCTGGCCCCTTCTCTGTCACAGGCGGGCAGTCACGCACAGGGCAGGGAAGGAGCCTGGGGGCCTCACAGCCTGCGCGCTCTCAGGAAGGTGCCCCTCACCTTCGCCCCTGGAGATGGCGGACTGGACCCGGACCTCATTTGTTGGCGGTTAGCAGATTTCTTAGAAAATTCTGGTGGGAAAAGCCAAACCCCACTTCCGTTCCGTAGCTGTAACACATCAGTCCCTCTCTTTTTACAAGAAAGCGCTTCAAAGGCTTCAGAGAAAATTCGTGTCGCAAAACAGAAAGTGCCTGCAGGAAGAGCTCAGGGCTGCTCCGAGGATTCCTGCCATGGCCAGCTCTTGACCGAGAGCAGCCTTCTGTTCCCACAGGAGGAAAAAGCACCACACCTGCTGCACGGAGCTTGCCTGGAGAGTCTCTGCAGGACGCAGCCCACTGCCTGGCGAGTGCGCTGTGTTGCCGGCTTCAGGTCCGCGGAGATCACTTCTGACATCATCAGCACTTGGGGAGAGGCCATGTGGAGAGCCAGGCAGGCCTCACCCAGGTCTTCAGCAGCTGCCCCAGTGGCATAGGCAGCTCAGCCGCGGGAGGGCCAGCTGTCACCTTTCTCACATTGTTGCTGCTGCCACAAGTGTTCTGGAATCCGTAGTGTCTGGGGCCAGGAACCTCGAGCCCCCACGTCCCAGAGGCTGCCTCTTCATTCCACTTTGCTGTGTTAGCTCAGGCCTTGCAGGGAGGAGGGGGGCGTGGCAGGAAGGCAGTGCTGGTCAGTAGCCTGTGCTTACCTACGTCACTGAAGTCCTACTGCCTCTTTCATGAGCCAGCCCATGTGATAACACAGATGTGGGCTTGCAGACAAGGCATGAACCTGTGAAAGGAAGAACAAAGTGCCCAGCACAGTGGCTCATGCCTGTAGCCCCAGGATTTTGGGAGACCAAGGTGAAAAGATCCCTTGAGGCCAGTTCAAGGCTTCAGTGAGACACAATGGTGCCATTCCACACCAGCCTGAGTGACAGGGCAAGACCTTGTCTTAGAAAAAAAAACAAATGCTAATACTGTTATTTTTTTATGCCATTGTCACCCAAAAAAATCAGCTGCAGTCCTGTCAGAACAGAGCTGGTACTCCCCAAATGCTGATGACAAGAACACTGATCCCCACCTGCAGACCATTTACACCCAGCAACAGAACACAGTCGCTCGTTAGAAAAAGGCATCAAAAAGCCCCACTTGTGATTTCAACAAAATATCAAATACCAAGGAGTAAACTTCAGGGGAAATACACAAAACCTACAAGGTGGGAAAAGGCACAATTTCACTGAAGGGCATAGCAACCTATGAATTATCCTGTAGATTGATGGAGAAACTGGCCCAGTTCCTACCCAAAAAGATTTAATATTATGATTCTTTGCTGGTTCATCTATAAATTATAGGCAACTTCTATGAAATTGGCAATGGAAGTTTGAGGGGACTCTCAAAAAATGATTGCCCTTTTCATTGGTGAGAATAAAAAGGAAAAAAGAGGTAAAAAATAAGAACAGTGAATAAAGACAATTTTACTATCACATTTACAAATGACAAAACCAGGATAATTTTGAAATGTTGGTTATAGGAAGGAATAAATAGAATAAAAAGGCTGGTGTTAGGGGGACATATGTCGGACCATTCATTGTGTGAAAATGTGGGGATTCTCATCATGGGAAAAAGAACAGCCCCCACCCTGCCAGGTCCTCCCTGCTTAACAACTGAGGCAAGAAATAATGCACTTAGATGCTCACCTCACACCTGCACTAAAATAAAATCCTAATGGATGGGCAAATGTTAAGGATAAAACCGTTAAATGAAAAGAAGCACTTCGTCTCATATCCTGCAGGCATTGATTCTCCTCTATCAGGTAGAGACATAGAGTAAAGCAAAGATGATGGATGTTTTGGGGAAAAAATACTACTCATTTCTCCAAAACAAAAGGAAATGGAAATAAAACCTGGATGAAATATTTATAACCTATTTGACAGCAAAATTCTCAATACTCTTTATCAATAGAAATGGGCAAACTGCATGAACAGGCAGTTAACAAAAAAAGAACTATGAGGGCCCAAGATCAATAGGAAAATAAGTGTCCCTGTTTATCAGAGGAATAGCAACTAAAACCATTAGGCTTTATGACACTTACAGTATAAATATTAAATTGAAGAATAATTTAAAACCACAGTTGTCCAGAGCATGGTAATCAGCACCATCATGTGGTAGGAAAACAAACAGATTCAAGATCACATGGTGCAAATTCGATTGGGTAGATTCAAGCCTTAAAAAGTGTTGATCTATTTGGTATGTTACTTAATTTCTGAAAACTTATTTTAAGCAAATAATGAAATGCAGTGATTGCCATATAAAGATGTGGGCATCAACATCATGAAGAAAGTGAAAAAACTGAAACCACACTTCAACCAGTGAATACAATTGGTTTTGCATCTGTTATTAAACACTGGGTTTCTTATAAAAGGACAAGTTTTGCCTCTCTTGCATCTCTCTCTCTTCTATCTCTCTCTTTCCTTTCTCTCTGTTTGTCTCTCTCTGTTTCCCTCCCTTTCTCTTTCTCTTCCTCTCTCTCTCTCCCCCTTCTCTCTCTTCCTCATCTCCAATCTCTCTTCTCTTCCTCCTCCTTTCTTCCTCTTCTTCTTTTCTTCTTCCTCTCTCTCTCTCTCTCTCTCTCTCTCTCTCTGTCCCCTTCCCCCTAGCTTATACTTTCCCTCCCCACCCTCTCCCCTCTCACCTTCCACCGTGGACTGACACAACAATATGGCTCTGACAAGATGCTGGCCCCTCAGACTTACAAGTCAAATGCACAGCAACAGAAACTTGTTAAATAAATTCTTTATACATCCACATGATAGAATAAGACCCAATTATTTTATGTGTTTAACAGGAAAACATTTAATAAACATAAAATGATCACATATATTATCAATAAAAAAAACTGTATGAAATAGTACATTTCTCATAATTCTCATTTTGTAAAAATAAAGTACTTATCTCTGGACACAATGAGAAAATGACTAGAAGTACCAAGAGTTTAGCCATTAGCTATACCAGTGGATTAGAAGCAAATTCTGTTATGTGCATGTACACACCTGTGCATGTTCACGTATTCATACATGTTTATATAATTTTTCAAATTTTCTTTTATAGACAAGCAATAGCTTTATGATCACAGTAAAAATAAGTGAGCAGCCAGGCTCAGTGGCTCATGCCTGTAATCCCAGCACTTTGGGAGGCTGAGGTGGGCAGATCACGAGGTCACCAGATTGAGACCATCCTGGTTAACATGGTAAAACCCTGCCTCTACTAAAAATACAAAAAATTAGCCAGGCGTGGTGGCACGAACCTGTAGTCCCAGCTACTGGGGAGGCTGAGGCAGAAGAATCTCTTGAACCCAGGAGGCAGAAGTTGCAGTGAGCCAAGATCACGCCACTACACTCCAGCCTGAGACAGAACAAGATTCCATCTCAAAAAAAAAAAATTTAACAACAAAAAAGTGAGCACATCGTTTGTGGTATCCAGGCACTAAACCCGTGGACACAGTTGGTTTTTTGTCTGCCATACTCTTAGTTCCATGGTGCGGGTTAGCAAGGTGCCTGTCCACACCTCAGTCTGAGATGAGTTGGGGCTAAGGCGCCCCCAGGCACTGCTTGAATGCTGTAACACTGCCTTTTTTTTTTTTTTTTTTTTTTCCATTAAACACAGCAGACAAAGTAACACTCTTCCTGATGACACAAGGCTGCCTTCTGTTTGCAGCCCTCAATGTCCCCAGATAGCAGGCCTGGGAACTGAGCCCCTGACCTCTCACTGCCCTTACAACTGGCTTTCAGAGAAGCCCCCCAAGAAAACAGAGGTGAGGCAAAGTCTGGAGTTGGGTCCCCCATGGGCAGATTTCCAGCACCCAGCTGTGTCATGGGGAGCACGGGGCTTCCCCACCTGAAACATGGAGCCCTGCCCACCACCCCAGCAGCCACCAGCCTCAGGTTGGAAACCCCCAAACCCTGACCCTGCAGACAGAGCCTCTTGGTGCTGGGCACCTGCACGTGTGAAAACGTGAGGGGTGGAGAATCACTGGAGGGAACACTGCTTCCCAGGGAGACCCAATGTGGAATTCAAAGTTTTGAAATTACATTTTCCTTTTTGAGGAAGCAGCAGATAATATTTGTAGAAAATGTACTGCACTGAGCAGAGTATACAGGATAGCATGGAACTCATCTGTGTTCTCCAAGCCTGCTGTCACCAATGTAAATATTTTGGTGTGATTCCTTCCAATCTCTTTTCTTTACGTGCTTTTAAGTTAAATGCGAATCACACTGTAAAAACGCCTGGCGTTCTGCTTCTTCACTGCTGCCGCGTCCTCGTCTTCCACACACTACAGTCTGAATGCGTTCCTCCAAAAGTGTGTGCTGGAAACGGAATCCCCAAAGTAACAGTGTGGGGAGGTGGGAGCTCTAGGAGGTGACGGCCCACGAGGCCTCCTCCCTCAGGAATGGATCGATGGCATTATGGCAGGAGGGGGATCCTCATTAAAGAACAAGCTCATCCCTCTGGGCACTCCCTTTCCTCCCCCTGCCTGCTGCCCTGCACCCTGGGCCATGGGATGACACAGCAAGAGGCTCCCACCCAATGTTCCCCCTCAACCTTGAACTTTCCAGCCTCCAGAACTGTGGGCCAGTAAATTTCATTTATTATCAATTACTCTGTTGAATTCTGTTATAGCAACACAAAATAGACTAAAATACACCCAGTGAACATAAGAATCCCTCAGCCAGGACTCCCAAGGCTGCAGAGAGCCCTGTCCTGCAGGTAAGCTGCCCTCACCCAAGTTCCGCTTCTGTTGTGGACAGTTGGCTATTCCCAAATTCCCTATTAAAATATGTTAGGGACATCCTCATTCATGGATCTTTGTGCAGATCTCCAAGGAGGTCTTTATGTTTGGGAGATCTGACAAGTTTTCAAGGAATAAAGAAACTCAGCCCGTGGTGAGGTGCACAGGCTTGGGAGTGAGCTTCCCAGAGCCTTGTTGCTTCATCCACAAACCAGATGTGTATATGATGGGTGTGTCTGTACATGCCTCTATGTGCCCATGGTGTACATATTATGGGCGTGTCTGTATATGCATGTGTGTATCAATGTGTGTTATGGGTGTGTACCCTGTGTGTATATTATGGGTGCGTCTGTACATGCATGTGTGTGTGCCCATGTGTGCATATTACGGATGTGTCTGTATGTGCGTGTATGCATGTCACATTCCTGGTATGTATGCATGTATGTGTATCCTAACAAATGCCATATGCTGTGGCACCAGCTCTCAGCTCTCCTAATTATTTCCAAATCATTTTAAATCTACTTTGAGATATAATTTATATAAAATACATTCATGAGTTTTGCCAAGTGGGTGCATTATGTACCCCACACCACAATCAAGATATAGAATATTTCCTTCATCCTGTGGGATTACCTGTGCTCCCACCCACACAGCCCCCAGACCCAGCTCTAGGCAAGCCTGCACTGGGTTTCCATCACTACCAGTCAGTTTGTAGCTTCTCGACTTGTTTAAGTTGAATCACACAGCATGTCCTCTGTGTGCAGCCCCCTCCACTTGGTGCATTGTAGGTCCAATCTCTGTTCTTGCTCCCACCACTTGGTGCATTGTGGGTGCCATCTATGTTCTTGCATGTATCATTCCTTGTTATGGCCAAGTGGTTTCCTATTGTATATAAATGGTATTTTGATCACATATCATTTATTGACTTTTTTTCTTTTATGGTTTTTGTTTTTTGTGTCTTACATAAGAAATTTTTGCCTTCCAAGGTAGCACAGGTTTTTTTTCCATATGCTTCCTTTCACAATTTTTATGGTTTTAGTTTTTCCATTTAAATCAAGGATCTCTCTTTAGTCAACGTTTATATGGTATGAAGTAAGGGTTGAAATTCACTTTGTTTCCATGCAGATATCAATTTTTAGCCCTACTTTTAGATTCTTGGCTTTGTTCCACTGAACCGTCTCTCTTTATGCCAGTATCACGCTGTCTTGTTTACTGTAGTTTTATAGTAAATCTTAAAATCAGGTAGTGTAAGTGCTCCAACTTTATTTTTTGTTTCCAAAATTATTTTTTAATTTTCAATCCTTTGCATGAATACATAAATCTTAAAATTAGCTTGTTGTTTCCACAAAACATCTTTTGGGATTACATTGAATGTATAGACCAGTTGGGTAGAACTGAAATCTTAACAGTGTTGAGTCTTGTGATCCATGAACATTGTATATCTCTCCACCTATTTAGTTCTTTCTAAAATTTCTCTCATGAGTGCACATTTGTCAGTGTATGTGTGTTGCACATTTGTTTACTCTTAAGTACTTCCTGTTTTGGATGCTATTATAAATGATTTTGTTAGTGGTCGTGTTTAAAATTGTTCATAGAATCTTTGATGTGGCCCTTGCTAGCTAAAGGATGACCTTGTCTGAGTCACACTTTGACACAGGGAACTGCATCAGACTTTTCCAGTGACTTTCCCATGAAATGGGCAGTCATAAGTCCTGATACCAGTGAGAGCACCACTGGACATGCTTTGGATCATAATGGCCAGGTTCATACCCACACAGCTTGGCGCTGGGAGCCTGCACTCCTCCTGACCCCTCAACATACACTTGGTACCACCTGCTTCCTACTCTCTCACCCAGCCTTTGCTCACCCCTCCTCAACTGCAAACACAACCACCTCCACCTACTCCACCTCTATTCACTCAGTGAGCACCACATCAGCCATCAAGACTCCCAGCCCATCTCCTACAGCAAGTAACTCTGGTGGACCAGGTAACTTATAAGGGGAGAATGTATTTTTGCACCAAAAATATTGTTCACAGTGCAAATCCTTGTTCAGCTTCCCCTGAACTAACAGCAGTTATATCCCCAATTTTTCTGGACCTACACTACAAAAAAATTCCCTATATTTAATAATTCTACTGTTAACTAAAACCACACTATTAGAGGCCCATTTACCAAGGGTAATTGTGGCACTTACAACAACTGGCTCAGATTAGTGCAGTTACATTTGGATTTTCATTATTAATTAATGCTGCTACTCATTCCAGCTACTATTGTGCTATTTGCCAACTGGCACTGGAATTTTTCAATATCTTAACAAGAAGCATGGAAACACAGGCATGGGTCACCTGAAAATCAGCCAGGAGCAGGCAGCAGAAGCAGTGATTCTCCACTGGGCATGTGTTTTTTTGGATGATGGACAGGAGGTAACCAAAAAAAAGCCAAGGAGAGCATGGGTTGGGGCCACCTCTGTCAAGGTGGCTGGAATGTCTGAGTCCCACAGCCAAGGTGGGAACATTCTCACCCCATGCACAGGGAAACACCCCTGAGTCCAGTAGCTGACCCTGAAATTAGGCACACAGCTCCTGCACCGTGTGCCCTGCCCTCCTGGTCGGTGGCCCTAAGTGAGGGAGGGACCCAAGAGGGGTCTTGGAGTGATGTTAGCCAGGCCTCTCTCATTCCCAGCTGCTGCCACAAACCAAGCTGGGCCCTGCCTGAAACAATTCACCCATCTTTTCTAGAGTCTTCCCAGCCAGCACACCTGATCCTCACGGAGCTGCTCAGACCTGGCAGCTCCTTACCAATCCCCTCCCTGGAGCCAGCTCATCTCCCAAAGGGCTCCTCCCTCCTGTTCTTCAGAAGTTAGGCCCAGTGACCTGCAGCAGTTGGCACACTGGACCGGCTTTGTGTTTCGATTTAATTGGAAAGTAAGGCAAAGGTGGGAGGGATTTGTTTGTATTCACGACATCAATAATTTAACACGGAAAGGGAGAAAATGAGAATATGCAATCCACACATGCAAATCTGGCTGAAATTTACTACTTAAGATAATAAAAAAAGATTTTAGTTAGGAATCAACTATGCTATTTTAAGAAAGGAAGAGGGCATGGGATTTGATTCCTGTGTTCTCTACATGACAATCTTTAAAAGATAGAACTTCAGGAAGGAAATAAATCAAAAAAAATTAACAGGAGTTGTCTCTGGATAGCCAAGTTATGGATGATTTATTTTTAATTTTCTTCTTTGTTTATTTCATTGTATTCCAATATTTCCCTCTATAATGAGCATTTTTTGTTCTATAATAGAGACATGTTTTAAAATAAAAGATGAGTAAAAGTGGAAGTGCATTCGTTAAAACATCCTATGCCTCGTTAAGACAGCTAACATCATCACCTGCAATTTCTCAACAGAACTTTCAGAGGCAGAAGGAACAGCTCCACCTGGGGCCACATGTCATCTGAATTTGAATTAGGCTCTGCTCCTAAGATGAAGACACTGTCTCTGACCCAGGGGAGACTGAAGAGCTCTGAATTTGAGGTCTGGTTCCAGCGGGGATGAGGAGCCCCGTGGAGAGACTCCACTTGGTTTCTCTGGGATCGAGATACTGCAGCTGAACACGAAGGGACAGTGGGGCATGCAGGCCCCCTCCGGTGCCCACACTCCACAATTCGGAAATACTCCAGGCTGCTGGAGGTGGTTTCAGATGGGACCACAGGCCCAGGGCTGTGTGATGCCGACGAGAACAGGAGCCCCTTCCCCACAAGCTGCGTCCTTCGAGGTCCTCGGAGCTCTTTCCTCTCCTCCCCACAGTGAGCCGTACATGAAGACACCATCTTGGTTGACACAGACACAACACGTGCTCTGGGCTGCCTGGCTAGGAGCTCTGCCCACAGCACATCAGCCCCTCCACTTCCATCCGAAAAGTGCTGGCCACATGCGCCACATAAGAGCAGTCCTGCACGTGGACCTGGACCAGGCAACTGCAGGAGGGGTGTGAATCCCGCCAGCCAGGAGGATCATCTCCTGTGCAGAATGAGTCTCAGTCAGAACATGGCAGAAGCTGAGAGCTCCCACCAGACTGCACCCAAGACACTTCCCCTCATTATTCACCAAACACCATGACAGGCAAAGAAGAAAGCCCATGCATCCACTGAAAACATCATGATCCAGCAGGTCAAGTCTGAACCAGGGACATCACTGTCCACCAGAGTTACTGACTGTAGGAGATGGGTTTGGAGCCTTGAGGGCTGACATGGTGCTCACTGAGTGGATAGAGGTGGAGCAGGTGGAGGTGGGTGTGTTTGCAGCTGATGGGGTGAGCAAAGGCTGGGGTGGGAGAGCAGGGAGCAGGTGGTACCGAGTGGGTGTTGAGGGGTCAGGAGGAGTGCAGACTCCCAGGTCCAAGCCAGGTGGGTATGAACCTGGCCATTATGATCCAAAGCATGTCCAGTGGTGCTCTCACTGGCACCAGGACTTATGACTGCCCATTCCATAGGGTCACCACAATCAAGCTACTTAGCACAGCCCTCACCTCCACCAGTTACCTTCTGCGAGTGTGCAGCGAGAAAGCAAAGTGAATCAGCCAAGGAATTCAGGGACCTGACTTGTTTTTGTTTAAGGGCCTTCAGCCATTCCTGCACGGTGCCCAGGATCACCCTAGAGGACTGAGAAGATGCCGCCGGGAAGAGGGGGCATTCAGGCAAGATAAAGTGAATCTCCTAGAATTCCCCCAATCCAACAGCACGGCCTGATTCCATGTCCCAAATACACGCCATTTTTAAAAAACATTACAGAGGAAGATGCTTCCCAGCAGTTCAGGGGTCTGCCCATACACTTAGTGTCAAGTGGTCCAAAGTCTCTGGAGAGTGGCAGGTGGTCTCCCCTAATCCCGGGGTCTGGCCAGGCATGGCGCCTGCTGGGTTCACAGCTCGTCACAGCCTGCGCCAGTGCAGAGCAGGACGGGAAACAGTCCCGGGGGCAGAAGCTCCCAGCAGCAGAATTCTCATCATCATGGACACAATTAAGGTGAGGCCAGGCCTGCAGGAGATCCACGTACTCACAGATTGGGACATTTCAGAAATTTTTCAGGAAAAGATAAAGAAGCAAGGGCTTCTCCTGCAGACACTGGTGTTGTGGACTGGAGCTGAAGCTACCCAGGAAGCCCTGGGGCTAGGGGGCCACCAGGCACAGGCAGCGTCAGGTGGCAGGGGGCCCCTCAGACCAACCCTACCCCGGAGGTCTGCACAGCATGAGATGGCAGGGGGCCTCTCAGACCGTCTCTGCCCTGGTGGTCTCCAGCAGCGTCAGGTGGCAGAGGAAGCCCCTCAGACCGACCCTGTCCCAGTGGTCTCCAGCCCGACTGCCTCTCACTCAGGGGTCCTGCTACCTGGCTCTGCGGCTCTCACCCCTCTGCCATCCCAGAGGAAGGGGCATCCCCACGGCCTTCCAGCCACTAACTTGGCCTGGACCACTCAGCTCCAGGGACCTCCTCCACCACCCAGATGCCACCCTGAGCCCCACCCATAATGGACATCAGGGCACCCTCCAGGCCCCGAAGCTGTCTCTGAGGCCCCAGTTCTAACACCTCACTGGCTGGTGTGGGCTGTGGTCCACAGGGAGGAGGAGCAGAGAGACAAGGAAGCAAGGCTGAAAACATTGACCAGGCTGCCCCAGGTGCCAGCCAGGCCCATGCACCCACTTAGTGTCCTCCTGTTGACAGTCTGAGAAGTCCAGCTACACCCCAGGGGCATGTGTGCCCCCAAAAGAATGTCACAGTGGGGAGGACTCACCCTGGCTAGCCTCCTTCCCTCCTTCCCCACCCACGAGCCTCAGGTCCCCTCGGTGATGGGTGAACAGCTGCAGCTGGCTCTGAGTGAGGGGCTGGTACTCCCCATCCGGAGGCAGTGCCCTGGCAGCTCTGGGTCCTCCTGGGCCTCTGGGGATGCCGTGGTCCCCTCCAGGCCACAGCACACAGGGAAAACTCACCCCAGCTCTTCCTCCACCCCAAATTGCATCCCGCGCTCTGCCCAGCGTGGTTTTATGAGGTTCTGCAGTGAAACTGTCCCATAAAGATGCAGGGAGCACTCCTGTGATGACAAGAGACGTCCCAGTGTGAATGCAAGCATTCTCTCCCCTTATAAAAATTTTAAGGAGAAATTAAGGTTTAAATACTGAGTTCCCTTGCAAGTTAAAGTTCAAAAACACTGAAGTCCAAAGGAGTTAGAATCAAGCTTCTCGTCTTTGCGCACTCTTCCTTGCCAGTTTCTCATTCTGCTGGGCTTACCCGGCGGGACCCTTGATGGCTTGGTGGGGGTGGGTCTTTCTTCCAGGCTCAGCTGGAGGTGGGGTGCTTCACTCCGGGCCACAACAGGCCTCATACCAGGGCCCACTGCATAGCCCAGGTGTCTGGGCCACCCCCACAGCAGCCCCCACCACTGCAGGAAGCCAAGAAGCCAGTTCCTGGAGCAGCTCCCGGGAGGCTGCCTGTCCCCGAGTCTGCCGTCTCCAGAGGACACTGACTGAAACCCGCTTCCGCCACCCCCCCAGCTCTCGTCGGTCGCGTGCGGCTTTCCGGTGGGAGCACCTGGGCTCCGTGGCAAGAGTACTTGAGGTTGGGTCACAGCAAACCCATGTACCCAACACGCTCTCGTTCACCACGGCCACCCTGCTGTCCAGAGCTAAGGGAGCCCTGGTGCCGTTCCACCGACCTCTCTCCAGCTCCCCTCGCCCGGCCCCTTCCCCACCCTCGGCCTCTATGAGCTTAACTATTTTAGCTCCCACGTACAAGTGGAACACATGGTATTTTTTTTTTTTTTTCTGTGTCTGGCTTTTGTCACTGGGCATAATCCCCTCCAGGTTCGTGCAAATTGCAGGACGTCCCCCTCTTCTGAGCTGGACGGGATCTCGGGTTGTGTTCTCCTCTTCAGATCTGGACGTGTCCCCGTCGCGTGTACGTTCCACATTTTCTCTGCCCACTCCTCTGTGGACACGCCTGCTGGCATCATAGAGATTTTCTTGGTGCCCAGAACACGATGGAGCTTCACTCAGTTTGAATGCACGGAAGTGTGGCTTCTCACTGCCTCCAGGCCATGTCTGGGAGCTGAGAATGTCTCCAGGAAGCCCACAGATTCCGAGCGGAGGAGGCAGGTCAGATGTGTGAGGCCCTGAGACCGAAGGAGCTGGAAGAGAGAAGCTCATGGTGGGCCGTCGCTCACATGGGGAGCTGTGGCCAGAGGGGCACAAAAGGGGTTCGCCCGGAACTTCTCCCAAACAACGAGAGAAACACCCTTGAAAACAAGTCGGTTCAGGCCCCTGGGGCCGCAGAACAGAGCCCTGGCAGAGCTCACACCAAACACGGCTCAAACTCACACCCAGCACCTGCTCCCTGCTCAGCTGAAGCCGCCTCCTGTCAAGAACTTTCCACTGTTTCCATTCACCCCAGAGGCACGTCCCCGCTCCCTTCCAAGGCATGTTTTTATGTAAACAAAGTGGTTAATTAGACAATTTGTTAAGCTATTTAAAATGCATTTTGCTTTAAAAGAACAAGTAATCACAATATAAAAATCACAGCATTTCTAATATGTCAACCAATTCCTCCATCATATTTTTAGAAAAAATGGATTCACATAATTTATTAATATGCCTCTTCTAATTTCAGTCATAAATAAATAATTGCATCTTAACTCCCATTTGATAGATGGGAAGGACTGCGGAGCTGGGAAAACAGGAATTGTGGCAGCCTTTCGGGGAGAATCAGGAAGCAAAGAGCCAGGCCGGGGCTCCGGGCCATTAGGGGGATTCAGGGGATTCTAGGGGAGCTGCCATCTGTGTGTATTCGCTGCGGCCGGCCACAGAGCTCTCCTCACCAGCATGGTTCTAGTCTGTGAAAATGATCTGTATTTTTGATCCATGATTCAAATTATAAATATTAGTCAAAAAGGAGAAGGAAGGTGAACTCCAGGCATTTCTCCGAGGCAGTAAGCCTCTGGCTGAAGCTGTCATTCACTGGGTCACTGAGAGCCCCACCATGGCCAGCTGACCACATCGGTCAGCCACGGTGGACACCAGGTTCTCCAGACGCAGGGCTGCCGGGAGTGGTGGGGCTCACTGGCAGCCAATCCTCGGGAAATGCCCTCAGCTGAAAACAGCCACCTCCACCAGGCTCAGGTCCACCCCGAGATGCTGGAAGAATGGGTACGCTCCCTGGGGCACCCTACCTATCGTCTGCACAGACAGCAGCACAGCTGAGCCCCAACCTCAGGGTGCAGCTGGCAAGGCAGAGCTACAGGACAGACACCACCAGGCACAACTAGGCCAGGCAAGGAAGGGGGAACAGAAGGCAGTGGAGGCCCGGTTCTGAGGCTTCTTCAGGGTAGGGAAGGTGGTGGAGGCCCAGCTCAGCCTTCTGGGCTGGATGCACCTGCTTAGAACCCACACACGGCCCCACCTTTCCGTAATGCCTCCTTGCCCTGGAGCCTGCCCCCACCTGCCTCCTGAATATGCCTGTCCCTGGAAGTGTGCCACATGGAATCTTCCAGAAGGCACCTGCCGAGAGAGGGAAGGGACATCCATGGGTACCGCAGGGCTGAGAGCCGTCAGGGGAGCAGCTGCAGTGCAGAAGCCGTGCGGACGACACAGAAGCTGCTCAGGAGGCTGCCCAGGAGCGTCAGAGCCCAGCTCAGCCCACGCCAGGACCAAAGGCACTGAGAAGTGGCTGCGCTGGGGCTGGGTGTAAGCCTGGACACTGCCAGCTGACCCTGCTCCCAGGGCCCAGGAGACCCTGCACCAGCCACTGTGAAGGTTGGGCAGCAGCCTCCCTGGAAGCTGGGGTGGCCGGACGGTGCGGGCAGGGTGGGCGGCCAGGGCCGTCACAGAGCCAGGCCTCCGATGGCAGAAGGGGGCCCTGACTGTCAGGAGGAAAGCAGGGCCCTTATGGGGCTGAGCAGCAGATTGAGTGGCACACAGGGGCCTGCCCCACAGAGGCGGGAGTGAAGGCCGGTAGTGCCCAAGCCCTGGGGGCAGGAGAGGGCAGCAGCTCCATCCACACCACCACGGTGGTCAAGATGGAGGCCGGGCCTACAGGCAGCAGCCGCCCAGCACCACCAGCAACACCAGCTTCCGGTGCCCGCCTCCTCCCAGGGCCGCGTTCCAGACACAGAACCTAGGCAGGAAAGGGGAAGAAAGAACCCAAAACACACAGAGGGTCCTCCAGGCCCTCCCGAGGAGCGCTGGGGAGGGAGCATCTGTCCAAACGGTCAGGGCTGTGGGCTGGGGACAGAGCAGACACCACCCCCTCCCTGCATCCCCGTAGAGCAGAGCAGGGACTGGAAATGAACAGGGACCCTCCAGACAGAGCTCACGGGACTCCCAGGGGCCTATTCCCAGCTCCCCATATGTCACTGGAATAGCCCACTCATCCTGACCTGTAGGGAAGACCACATGGAAGCTTCCAGAATGCCCCTTTCCCACCCAGCTGAGCGAGGGAGACAGTGGGAGAGACAGAAACCTGAAGAGACAGTGACACAGAGAGACAGAATCAAAAACACTGTCACGTCCCAGGTGGACGGAGGGGCCAGCTCCACTTCAAGTCCTAGGGGTACAGAGGGGCCTGGTCCTCCCCTAGTCAGTTCCCGAGTCCGGCCTCTGCAAATCCTACAGGCCCTGGATGGGGCCGCGGCTGGAGGACCTGCCCATAACCCAGGGGCCCTGCACCCAGTCACAGCTGTGTAGGGCACGAGCTCTGGCCTTGGACAATCTCTGAGGAGCTGCCCCAGCTCCAGAGCCCCCGCTGGGCAGGTGTGGCCTCTGCTGTGCCCGGTCCTGGCCTTCTCCCCATAGCTGCCCCCAGGCCACTCCCAACAAAGCTCTTGGAGCCCCTGCCATGTCTGTATTGGACCCACGTGCTGTGGAGCTCAGGACATCTATGGGGACCCGGTCAAGTTTCTCAAACCAGGTGGCAGAAGGCAAACAACTGACATTGCTCCAAACCACCCCCAGCCACATCAAAGCCGCCCTGGTCACCGGTGCCACTGGAGGAAGGTTCTGGTGGGAGGTCACACATTGGGTGAGGGACACAGGGTCACAGACACTGGCCATGTGGGCGCTTTGCCCCCTCTCACCTCGGCCTGAGAGGAAGCTGATCCCATGCCTGGGGGCTATAACCAAGAGCCAGGCCCCTGCAGATACAGTGCACCCTCTGAGCACTCAGGGCACCTCAAGCTTCCCAGGGCCTGGGAGTGCCACTCTCCCACCCAGCGAGTCCACCTCACAGAAACCCTCAGGTGCTGCCCAGGCCCTACTCAAGTCAGGGCCCCTTGCTTCCAGCTCTCCTTCCCATCCTCGGCTTCCCTGGCCTCTCCCCAGGGCCCTGCTCAGGGCCACTGGCCTTTGGGAGGGGGGCACAGTGCCTGGAGGATGGGCGTCTCCTCACTGGCCCCTTACACCCAGGCCCCCTTGCCACGCACAGGGGACATGCACTGCGTGCGTTTGTGAACTGAGAGCAGAAGCCACGGCAGCCACCACGGCTCCCGAGTCCCCCTGTGCCCCGAAAGCACCTCAGTCAAGAGGTTGGGCTGGGTCCGCAGCTCCTGTCGGTGGCCTGGTCGGGCTGGGTCCGCAGCTCCCACTGGTGGCCTGGACTCAGAGGCCCCCGGCTTTTCCTAGAAAACGCAGCACAGAAAGCTGATGAATCTGGCCAGGCTCCCTCCGGAGCCCTCAGGGATGTGGGAGGCCACCAAGACCACAGGAACATACATCTCATGGTCTCGGACACTGCCGGGTTCTGAGTACACGTCATCTCTCCATTTATCACAGCAGCCTCTGATGACACCCACCGGGTGCGGGGCTGGCTGTCACAGCTCCAGCTCAGCACCTCCCTGCAGAATTGTCCTCATCCATCTCTGACGGTGTCTGCAGATGGGAGCACAAAGCTGCCACCAACCGCCAAACGGCCACCCTGACCCTGGGCTGACGGCACCGTCCTGGGACAGCCTCTGCCTGGGCACCAGGTTTCACGCTCCAGGAACCTTCTGCTGTGGGGTCTTTGAACCCCTCCCCCTGTCACCCCACTTCCCGTCCTGCTCCCACCAGAGGAAGTGCCTTCTGGGGCAACATTTCTGAGCCACCGATACTACACATTGACAACTAACCCAAGCCATAAACCGTCTGCATCCATTTAAAGTGTTGAAAGGATAAAACCAACAACCTATAATTCTGTACCCAATTCAATTATCTTCCTACAGTGGAGGAGCAAGAGTGGATAAATGGAGAAGTGGATAATAGCAACCACGTATTGGGCGATTATCGCTTATGGATAAGCAAAATGAATGGCAGCGAAGTTGTAAGGACGGGAACGCACTGCCGGGAGGAAGTGCACTGCCTGTGACGTGACACCACGCTACTGAACGCGAACCTGTATTCACTGTAAATGCAAAGTCTACGACAACCAATAAGTAGAAAGAAGAAGTACAACTGATTTGCTGAGAGGAAAGAAAATAAAATCATACAAAATTCACAATCAAAACCAGAGAAGGCAGAAAAGAGAGGAAGACAAAAATCAACAGACAGAGATGGAGGAACACCACCAGGAACAATGTGGCCGATGGGAAATCCAGCTGCATCGACGCTCACTGAAGGCAGGGGTGGTCAGGCACCCATTCAAAGAGAGAGACTGGGTCAGGCAAGGGGGCTCATGCCTGGAATCCAGCACTTTGGGAGGCCAAGGTGGGTGGATTACGAGGTCAGGAGGTCGAGACCATCCTGGCCAACACGGTGAAACCCCGTCTCTACTAAAAATACAAAAAATTAGCCAGGTGTGGTGGAGGGCGCCTGTAGCCCCCACTACTCAGGAGGCTGAGGCAGGAGAATCACTTGAGCCTGGGAGACGGAGGTTGCAGTGAGCCGAGATTGCGCCACTGCACTCCAGCCTGGGCAACAAGAGCAAGACTCCATCTCAAAAAGAAAAAAGAGAGAGATTGTCAAGAGTGGATGAAAATGCAAGACCCAACTCTATGCCATCCACAAGAAACTTCCTCTAAATGTAAAGACACACGCAGATTTTTGAACAGGGTTGGAGAATGACATACCGCACCTACGCCAATGGAGAATGCAGGAGTCATGACTGATCTCAGACAGCACAGCGGCCCAGCGAGGACCCGCATCAGGGATTAGAGGGCGCCGCGTGGTGATCAGGGGTCAGTCCCCAAGAGGGAGTCCTAAAGGTCCTGAGAGGGTGTGTGCCTGACAGCAGGGCCCCCAACCCCCACCCCCAGCCCTGGGAGTTCTCCCCGACCCCTGCTGTCACCCCCGGCGCCCCCCTTGCTGCCCAGGGTACATTTTGTTAGACAGGTCGCAGTGGTGGCCCAGGCCCATCCCAGGGAGCAGTGGGCCGTCGTGAGCCCCAGAACACTGGGCTTCCTGCCGCCGAGGCATGGGCCTGAGAGGACCGTCTGAAGGAGTCTGCTCCGGCCTTTGCAGCCTGGTGGGGGCTGACCCCACAGTGCAGTGCGGCTCCAGATCCAGCCTCTGAGGGGGGGAGGTGCTGGGGTGCGCTTCACCCAAGTCCTGGAGCCGGGCCCCCCCGAGGCGCAGGGTGGGGAGGCCAGGGTGTGGTCATGTCAGGACCCACTGGGGCCGGCTCCTCCCGAGTGGAGCGGAGTCCCCTGGGACCGACCCATCCACAGCAGGGTGGGAGAGGTGGGCGTGGTGAGGCCGCCTCCCAGCTCGCTAGAGAGCTTCACCAACTTAACCAAAGGCTTCCAGGTCCACCAAGCCCGTGAGCCTCTCAGAGTGACCAGGAAGTCAGTGGGTCAGTGTCGCCGTTTGCAGCCAAGGACTTTACGAGCCCGGCGTCTTTGCACAGGCAGTAAGAAGGCAAATTTTCATCTGATGCCTGGGCTTTGACACGGCTCCTTCTCAAACGTCTCCTGTGGACAAAGGCAGATGAGAAGCCACACCTCAGCACCCAGCGCGCCAAGGAGACCAGAGGGAGTTCCTCCCACCAGGAAGGTGGGGTGCCAGGAGGCCCAAGGACCCCAGCCAGGCCATTCACAGCGAGGACGAGGCGGGACCCACCTGTGGCCCACGCTCCATGCACCCACGGGCCCACGCCTGCCACCCGACAGAGAATCCGCCCACTTAAGTCTCCAGGATGGGAGGCGGCTGGGTGGTAAATCGGCTTCTCATTTTTGAGGACCCTAAGTGTAGCATTTCCCTTTAACGTGAGCCAAGCCCTTCATCCCTGAATAACTTTGTTCCTATTTCCCTGTCCCTTGACTACACCAGACACCCCCTGAAACCAGAGCATCCCCTCAAGCACTGCCGGGTAGTGCTGGGTCCTCCTGGGTCCTCCCAGGTCCTCCGCCCTCTGTGAGAACATCACACCCCATCACCGCCTCCCAGGGCAGCCGCTGTGGTCTGTGCTCAAGGCTCCCACACTCATCCTCACTCAGTAAACGGCAATCAGCTCAGACAATGGCCTAGTTTAGGGCACCCACCCGGCGACGCCCCTGCTGTGCAGACAGGGAGCGTCGTTGCCAGCCAGAGATCACTGCCAGAAACAACTGGGTGTGTTTTGGGGACGCCTCCTAATTGAACTGACGTACTCAGGAGTCGGGCCTCAGGGCGGCCAGCTCGCCCTCCCTCCCGGCCTCCTAATTAGGACGGAAGGCTCCGTGTTCTCCGCACGCGGGCGGGGGTCAGGGGTCAAGCGCTGAGACTTACTCGGTAATTCGAGTTAATGAAGGATTCCCAGGGGCAGCTCTGTGGACGCATCCAGGAGGCGTGCGGCCTTTGGCGGACCTGACAGCTGTGGGTGGACAGCGGAGCGCGAGGCTCTAATTGCTGCCAAGTTTTAATCCTAGGACTTGACGACAGCAGCCCTGGCTCCAGCGTGCGAGGCTCTCTGGGAGAGTCAGGGGCTCCGCCACGTGAGTGAGCCGGAAGAGCACAGAGCGAAATGGTGGGCAGCGGCTGGAGGTCCCAGACCTGCACCCAGAGCCAGCGATGCCTCCTAGGCTGGGTGGGAGGCTGCTGTGTGCGGTCCCTGCTCACTGAGCCTTCAGGCAGCAGGGAATGGGGGGAGGCCGTGCTCCTCTCAGACCCCATCACAAAACAAACAGGATTGGGCTGGAGCAGGGGGCTGGGGTACAGGGGAGGGGCTGGAGCAGGGGGACTGGGGTGAAGGGGATGGGCTAGAGCAGGGGGGCTGGGGTGAAGGGGATGGGCTGAAGTAGGGAGGCTGGGGTACAGGGGAGGGGCTGGAGCAGGGGGGCTGGGGTGAAGGGGAGGGGCTGGAGTAGGGAGGCTGGGGTACAGGGCTGGGCTGGAGCAGGGGGCTGGGGTGCAGGGCTGGGGTGCAGGGCTGGTTGGAGCAGGGGGCTGGGGTGCAGGGCTGGCTGGAGCAGGGAGGCTGGGGTGCAGGGC
>NW_022437096.1:1433532-1441237 GCF_009761245.1 Sapajus apella
GGCTGGGGTGCAGGGCTGGCTGGAGCAGGGAGGCTGGGGTGCAGGGCTGGTTGGAGCAGGGAGGCTGGGGTGCAGGGCTGGTTGGAGCAGGGGGCTAGGGTACAGGGCTGGTTGGAGCAGGGGACTGGGGTGCAGGGCTAGTTGGAGCAGGGAGTCTGGGGTGCAGGGCTGGCCAGCCTCAGAACATGTGTGGGCCTCAGCCCTGGGAGGCAGAGGCATGGGCTCCCGCTGGGCCACTCAGGTGGACCTGCTATTCTCTCATGAGCTCGTCCCTTCCGGTTTCGAGGCCCACAGGCAGGGCTGTGGTCCCCTGCATGCTGTGTCCCTCTGCGTGCTGTGTCCAGACCCTTCTCCCTGGCCCAGCTCCAGGCAGCCTCTCAAGCCCTTAGATTCTGCTGGACACACACGGCCCTGGAGCCACAGAGGGTGGTGATGCCCTCAGCCTCGATGCATCCACAGGGCAGGTGCTGGTCAGGCCTCGTCCCCACTTCAGTCCCCAGAGGAGACCTCAAGCCAAAGACCAGTCCGTGTCCCTTCAGGGTGGGTTAGTGTTGCAATCCCCCGCCCACACCCCAACCCACAGAAACGTCTGCCGCAAGCCTCAGTAACCGCGCCTGGCGCGCAATGGAGACCAGCGGCTCTGAGCACCCAGGATAGTGGCCGGGGCCTGGGCCCTGTTCCAGGAAGCTCAGCGCAGCTCCCACAGGCCCGACAACCTGGAGGGGTGGCAGGGGAGTCCGGGCTGTCTGGGATGGCTGCGCCCTTGGCCCTTGGGGAGGAGTCCCCCCCACCACCCCCAGAAAGACAAGAAAGAGGCCTGGGTGTCAGGGGAGGAGTTTAGGGAACCAAGCTCTCTGTGGGCACGACGGGGAGATTTGGAATTGGAGCCAGGGTGTGGGGACACTGGACAGATGCGGGATCTGAGCCCCGGGAGAAGGCCCCGGAATGAACGGGTGCTGGAACAGTCAGGAGCAGCCCCCTGGGAGGCGAGGTCACTGAGGGGGTGACAGTGGGGGTCCTGAGTGCCTCGCTGTTCCCTGGACGGGGTCTGGGCTCCTGAAGCCGCACATCCCAGGCCCCTGCAGCAGCGGTCCAGGCAGAGCTGCCTCCCTCCAGCAAGGGGCAGGTGGGCACTGCACCAGGACTCAGCTCCCACGAGGAGCTACAGGCTCCTTCCCAGAGAGAAGCCCAGGAGTCAGCAGCTAATCCCCCCTCTTCCTCCGGAGCCCCTAGGGAAGGCAGGAGCGAGTGTGTCCCTCCATGGCCCCGTGCCCTATAGAGACCCCCGTGAAGGACTCGGGCCTCAAAGGGCGGGGATCCAACAGCCACAGTCCCAGGAGCCCCACGGTGGATCTGAGCTGGGACCAGCACCTCTGAGGGGCTCACCCTGAGCACCCTTTCTGACAAGGCAAGGGTTTGGGGTGCATCCTTCTGGGGAGATGGTGCTATGTTCCTTTCTCTGTTTCCCTAAAGATTTGAACCGTGGCCAGTTGCTCTGCCTGTGGGTCTGATGCTCTGGACAGCACCTGGGTCCGAGGACAGAGGCCCTGGGCCCAACCCACATAGGGCCACCTTCTCCTGAAGACCCGGGCTAACTGGGGAAGCAAAAATAATTACCCTTGTGCCAAAATGTCCTTGTAACTAGCAGTTCCAGGACATAAATGAATTGAAATACATGATTTTTCAGGGTCCGTCCAGCTGGCCTCAGTGCTGAACCCCAGTGTGTGTGTGTGTTTCAGGGCACCCAGGGTACAGGTGTTTTGGGGCACACGTGTTTCAGGGCATGCGGGGGGCAGGTGTTGTGGGGTACACATGGGTGTTTCAGGGCACGCCAGGACGCAGATCTCTTCACTGGGTGCAAAGCTCCCAGCTCCTTCCCCGAGCCACCAGGAATGGGCTCCCAGATCGCAGCAGCCTCTCCTTGGGCCAGGCAGGGCACAGCCCCTGCCCCAATGCACTCAGCCTCCAGCGGAGCCAGCCCCTCCCTCCATTCACAGCACAGGCAGGCGGTGCAGCGTGGGGTCGCATGCGTCTCTGGCTCCGAGTCCAGTCTGGGCAGTGCCCCAAGACCACCCCGGGAGAGGCGTGGGCTGCGGCCCTCGTCCCTCTGTTCCTCACAAGGCCAGGCTCCTGCTCTCCCAGAGCGAGGGGGCCCTGCAGGGACCAGCGGCCATTGCAGCTGAACCCGGGCCTCACCTGAGGACCAAGGTGCTGATAAACCCTCATGTTCAGAAGACACTGGCTCCCTGGCTTATGTATTTACTTATTAAGTTAGGCTCCCCAAATCCCTAAATCAACAGCGGATTCTGTAAATTGTTGCATAAGAGGAAAATCTAAGCCTGCCAGATTGCAGCTGCGGGAAGCGCCATACCCACAAAAGGCGGTGGCTCAGCGCCACCTGCCGGGACGCAGCGGCCAAGGGAGCCAGTGCTGGGAGAGCCTGAGGCCACGGGTCCTCAGAAGGAAACAGCTGTTTGCTGGAACAAACGAGGAAACCAGGGCTGTGGCAGTTCCAAGAATTCCTACACTAAATGCATGAAATTAATTGGAATCATTTCAAGGAGAGAATCTTCCTCCAAACAGGTGCTCCTGCATTTAGCAGGAGTGGGTTTCATTGCCACTGAGCCAGGCCTGGGGTCTGTGGGGCTGTTTTCAGAGCTGGAGGGAACGCACCCAGCTGCACACAGGAGCCCCCAGGGAGAGGTGTCCTCCAGGGCCGGGAGTCCCCGCTTGAGCTGCCATCAAGCCTGCTGGGCTGGAAGCCTCCACTCAGCAGGAGAAACACAGTCCCTGGCTCTGGTGTCTGTGGCAGCAAAATCCCCATCCCTGCAAAGCCACTGGGCCAGGCCAGGCCTTGCAAGAGGCCTCCCTTTGCTGGAGTACACCCTGGGCCCTCGTGGACCCAGGAGAAGGCAAAGCCTGTCCAGGGTCCCACCCGAGGGCAGCTGTGCCCCTCCCCAGTACTGGGCTCTCTGCCTCCATTGCTCTTTCTGATCCCCCAACCCGCTCCCGCTGCCCACAGGACACGAGCCAGTCCAGAGACTGAGGTGGAGGCAGAGCTCGGCCTCAGAATCTGTGAAGGGGTCTGACCGTTCCTGGGAACACACTGAGGTCTGCCTGAGATCTCAGAAAAGGATGACAACAGGGTTCCTTCCTTCCTTCATTTTTCAAGTTTGTTTTGTTTTGTTTTTTGAGATGGAGTCTCACTCTATCTTGCCCAGGCTGGAGTGCAGTAATGTGATCTCAGCTCACTGCAACCTCCGTCTCCCAGGTTCAAGCGATTCTCCTGCCTCAGCCTCCTGAGTAACTGGGATTACAGGCATGCACCACCACGCTCGGCTAATTTTTGTATTTTTAGTAGAGACGGGGTTTCACCATGTTGGCCAGACTGGTCTCGAACTCCTGACCTCAGGTGATCCACTCACCTCAGCGTCTCAAAGTGCTGGGATTACCCACATCCCATTTGCATTCACAGCCAGGTCTCACCATGCCTGGGTGGGCACCAGGCAGGGTGGGGGGGCCTAACCCTGCCCCACCACAAATGCACCCTCTGCTTAAGGCAACAGTGAGATTTCTGGTGGCCTGAATTATCTGGCTTTGCGGGGGTGGCTCAGGGAGGGGGAGGCAGAGAGGGGCCAGGACAGATGCCATCACAGGCTCTACCCTCTCCCTCACCGCCAGGCTTCGCTCCTGCCAGGCCTTGCTAGGAGAATTGGCTCTGTGCTTCCCACATCCTTGACCAAGAGCCCCTGGAGGCAGGGCCTTCAAGGACAAGGCCGCATCCTGGGTCTTAGGTGGCCCAGACGTTGGCTTTGGGGGAAGTGCAAGCCGCAGCCATTGTGTCCCAGTGGGGGTTCCTCCTTTGTGGGAGGACTCCAGGCACTTGCCCCTGTGGGATGGGCACTGGCTCAGCTGTGCTCTGCGCTGGGCTCTGATTAGAGCTCTCCAGGGTGCCTTCCCCAGCAGGCATGCATGCCCTGGAAGTCACCTGGGTTTTGAGGGAGCAGCTCCACGCTCCCAGAACTATAAGCGCCCTGCACCCCGCATCCTTCCACAGCCAGACCTGCCCAAGGATCTCGGAGGATGGCGTTTACATCTCTGTCCCGGCTGGACCTTCTGTGATAAGGAGCCACCATGGAAGGGTCCAGGTTTTCCCTCTGCGATTGTCTTCCCCAGCATCATCCTTATTTGACACCATATACAAAAATTAACTCAAAACAGATTAGATATAAACATACACACTGAAGTTTCAAAACGCCTAGAAGAAAACATAGGAGCAAAGCTTCATGCCATTAGATGTGTCGATGATTTCCTGGATGTAACACCGAAGGCCAGAAAACAAAAGGGAAATAACTTAGGCTTCATCAAAAACAAAAACATTTGTGCATTAAAAGACATTATCAACAGAGTGAAAGGCAACCTTAAAAAATCGGATAAATTATTCACAAATCGTACGTCTGAGATGGTTTAACAATCTCATAATGTAAAGAACTCCATAAAAACACCCCAGATCAAAAGTTCACATGTAAACAACCCCATAAAAACACGCTGAATCAAAAGTTCATATGTAAACAACGCCACAAAAACACCTCAAATCACAAGTTCATATGTAAACAACGCCATAAAAACACCCCGAATCAAAAGTGAGGCAAGGCAATTTGTTAGAACTCACTGTTTCTGTTCCCAAAAAGTCATGGCTAGAACACGAGAGCTCCATAACACAGGGTCTCATTTACATGAAGGATTTAAAGTAGCCAGGTCAATGGGGACAGAAAAGAACAGTATAGTTGCCCCAACACTGCAGGTGACAGGGGAGCACTCACTCCAGGTGCAGGTGACTGGGGTGGACTCACCCAGGTGCCAATCACTGGGGAGGACTCACCCTAGCTGCAGATCACTGGGGAGGACTCACCCAGCTGCCAATCACTGGGGAGGACTCACCCCAGCTGATCACTGGGGAGGACTCACGCCAGCTGCAGATCACTGGGGAGGACTCACCCAGCTGCCGATCACTGGGGAGGACTCACCCAGCTGCCTATTACTAGGGAGGACTCACCCCAGCTGCAGATCACTGGGGAGGACTCACCCAGGTGCCTATCACTGGGGAGGACTCATGCCAGCTGCAGATCACTGGGGAGGACTCACCCAGCTGCAGATCACTGGGGAGGACTCACCCAGGTGCCTATCACTGGGGAGGACTCATGCCAGCTGCAGATCACTGGGGAGGACTCACCCCAGCTGCAGGTGATGGAGGGGGACTCACCTCAGGTGCTTTTCTCACAGACAGCCTTACTCTAGGGCCCAGGTCATCAGAGTGACCTGCCCTCGTGCCCACTGTCCCTGGAAGGAAGCATCTGTGTGGCAGTGCTCTCTGCCCCATGAGCTGTTGAGTGTGTGCACGGCCTGTCAGTACCTGGGAGCCGCCCTCAGGGTTTGGCAGCCAGGGTCTGTTGGGGATGACCATGCAGGTAGAGCTTTGGGAGCTGGCCTGGGACCCTCAGAGCCACGGCTGCCCGGACCAGGTAAGCCCCCGGGACACCCCTCACATATCTCAGGCACCGTGAGACTCTAGACGGCACCATGTTCCCTGCAGGATGTGGGGTCCAGATGCCGGAACTACCTTCTGTCCTCAGGAGGCCACGCTGCATGACAGGCTCCGCCCTCTCTTCCTCCCTGGGGCTCCTGACTCTGCTGGGACCCCCGACCCTGAGCCTTAGAGGGGTGTGGTCCACCTACCCAACAGGCCCCGATACCCCGTCCGGGGCCCTCGCTGCAGGTGGGGCACTGAGTGGGGGAGGGGCTGAAGCCTCGCTGTTCTGGGACTCCAGGAAACAGGGAAAGCCCATACTGAGGTTTAAGGCAGGAGGTCCCTGGTCTTGGGGAACAAATTCTCTTTCATTTTTCCAAACAGCTCCATTTATTACCTACTGATAATTTATTTGAATTTCTAGTGGCTCGAAACTTTTTCATTTTCCTGTTTATTAAGAAACCCAATTCCCGACGAGAGGAGCTCAAAGCCAGCAGACAGGCCGAGAGCACATTTTCTCTATGATTCACCACCAGGCCCGCGGGAGTGGGAGGTGCCCACCCAGAGAAGGTCGGCGGCCTTTCACTCTCTTCAGCGTTGGGGACAGGACCTAGGGTGAGGTTAGGGGATATCTGGGGCCTCCCGTCCCCCAGCACCTCCACCTCCAAGTGAGCCGCCAGCCCACTGCGCCCCACCCCCAGGCTGCAGGTGGGGTCTGTGCAAGCTCCAGGCGGGGTCTGCAGGGTCCATGGACGTGTCTCCACCCATCAGCCTGAGTGTCTTCCGTGAGCTGAGCCTCTGCACCTCTAATCCTCATCACGGTTCTGCCAGCCGGGCACCATCACCACCATCCCCACCAGTGGAGCCCAGCGAGGTTTGGGGTCTTGCCCAAGGCCGCACAGCTCTTTGGCGACATTCTGGCCCCAGAGCCACTCTCTGGGTGTGTGGCTGAGGGGCCGGTTCAGACGGAGAGGTGACCAAGGGATGGCGGCCTCTGCTGGGAACCAATCCCAGGATCTGGCTCATCGTGTGGGAGTTAGGACAGCAACTGGGGCCAACATGGAGACCCAGAAGGAGCCAGGAGGGGCCAGCGGGGCTCTGCCGACCAACAGAAGTCATGATAGGGTTGAAGAGCAAGTCTCCTAGGGCAAAGGTGGCACCAGTGACTGGGACGTGCAGCGTGGAGGGTGCAGCTTCCTGGGTGGCTGGAGACACAGAATCCTGCTTGGGGACCAAGAACCCCACCCAGGGACAGAGAGAGAGAATCCCACCTGGGGACGGAGAGAGAGAGAGAGAATCCCACCCGGGGACAGACAGAGAGAGAATCCCACCTGGGGACAGAGAGAGAGAGAGAGCCCCCCAGGGACAGAGAGAGAGAATCCCACCCAGGGACGGAGAGAGAGAGAGAGAATCCCACCCGGAAGGCAGTGACTTTGAGCCACCCAGCGACAGCCCAGTCTCGGGCAGAACAGGAGGCGTCAGGGTTTTAATAAATTGGAAATAAAACTCTAAGCTCCAGCCCCCCTGGGTAAAGTTTTCCTTGGAATTAATTTCTGAGATAAATTGTTTTGGAATTGTTTGGTCCATCTCTTCTAAGCCCCCAATGTTTTTCTGATTAGACACTTTCATCGGAGCAGGGTCTGAAAGGCACCTCCATCGCACTGGTATTGACACCTGCCAACCGCAAGCTTTATGGGGAAGGGATGGATTCCTGGCCGGTGGCTTTACTCAAACTGCACTGCTTTCTCGGTGGAATGAGATGTGGGCACCGCTGCCGGCTCACCTCCACTTCTGTCCACCTCGCCTCGGGGCTGAGGTGCCACAGGGGTGAGAGGGGGCAGGGGTGCCGCAGGGGCAAGGGGGGCAGGGGGGCCACAGGGATGAGGGAGGCAGGGTGGGGCTGGTCCTTCAGGAGGGAGCCTGGAGGGGCGGGTCCAGGACAAGGGAAGGTGAGGTCCAGTAGCTGCTGGGGGCTTAGAAGAATGGGGTGAAGGTCCACACGCACCTGCCCAGAAGCCCACGGTAGGCCAGCAAGGTGCTGTCCACAGGCAGCAGGAGAGGAACCAGTGAGTCACTCCAGCCCTTTCTACACTGGACCAGTAAGTCACTCCAGCCCCTTCTACACTGGACCGGTGAGTCACTCCAGCCCCTTCTACACTGGACAGGTGAGTCACTCCA
>NW_022437096.1:1441247-1447910 GCF_009761245.1 Sapajus apella
GGTGAGTCACTCCAGCCCCTTCTACACTGGACAGGTGAGTCACTCCAGCCCTGCTTCTGCCCTGGGACCACTTTCTCTAACGGCACCTTTCCGTGAGAGGGACCCCGCCTCCCCCACGTCCGCAGCAGCCAAGCACCATGAGGTCTCATCCTTGGGAAGGGTGGTCAGAAAATCCAGACGGTGCTTTTCCCTACTTGGAGTCAGACTGACATTCACAACCTAAAGGCCTGAGAAGGTCCTCAGGCGAAAGTTAAGGCATTGCGGGGAGCTTGTGTGCCAGGGAAGGGGTGCGCCCACCAGAACCAGCCCAGGTCCCCGCCCATATGAGCTCCCAGGCCTACTGCTGAGTGCGTCCTGGCAGTGGCCGTGATGGAAACCAAGCCGGTGGTGGTCACAGGCACCTCTGACGCTGCCCGGAAGCTTCCAGAATCCTGCCCTCAGTGACCGCTCTCTCTCCCACCTGCCCCTCCACAGTGGACACAGGTCCACACGGGCAACAGAGCCTGCTCCAGCCAGGGGAGTGGTTCTCTCCGCTCTGAGGTTAATTCAAAGCTCAGAAACATCAAAAGTTAATTAAAATAAGAATGTTATTCTGAAATAATGCATTCTATTTCAAAACGTCCATGAACATAACAGAGTCCGATGACATGAGGGTGCTGGGCTTCCTTCCCCTCCGTGTCTCCCAAGTTCGACTCTTCAGGAGGATGGGACCCCAGCAGCTCCGCAATTGTCATTCTCCGAGCGTGGAGAGCCCCCGTTTCCATCAGCCAGTAATCCCAGCCATTGATTCGAATTCTTCAACGACAGGCTTGGAAAGGCGGATCAAGCCCTTCGGTCCTGGCAAAGAATGAATCACTCAGCACCAGCTCAGGCCACGGGCCGGCAGTGCCTGCTTCATCTGCAGTCCAGCCTTGCCTGGAACGCCCCTGACCCGGGCAGTCACACTGAGATGATTCAAACCCGCTCTCCATAGATCGAAGAATAAGCAATCAATTCTTTTGATAGGGTTTAAAGACAAAGAGAAGAGCTTATTAAATCAAGCTAAGCCTCTGCCATCAAGGACTGGCCAGGACTCCTGAGAAGGGAGGAAGGGAGAGAGGGAGGGAGGGGCAGGGGCCCCGGCACAGATGTGCCCATCCCCCTGCCCTCATGTCCCCTCTCCACCTTTGTCATTTCCTACTCCATCCACCCCCTAGGATCCCAACCTCAGGACCCCTCGGACCCCGCCCACCTCCCGGCCTTTCCCGGGAGGGTCCCTCTGTCCCTGGATCCTCTGATTCTGCAGAGGCATCTTGGCCGGTGTCATGTAATAAGGACCAGAGCCGATGTATATGAACCTGGCTGTGGCTGGGACACCGTGGAAGAGGCACAGGCAGCCCCCATGGCACCGAGGCCCCCAGGGGGTGCAGGTCTCAGCAGGGGGCTCCCTCAGGCCTGTGTGTCACCACTGGGCTGCCACCCCTCCGGCCACATCCTCTAGGACACGGTGTGGAGACTGCCACCAAGCCAACACAAGAGCCCCGTGGCCACAGCACGGGAGTCAGGGCCCCCTCCAGAGCCCACACCTCCCCAGTGCTGAGCGCACTGGAGCTGCTCACTGGCTGATGCCACAGGCCACGCAGGGATGTTTGGTCACACCGTGTTTTAGAAGAGAGCTCTCCCACTGTCACAGCTCCAGGTTGCCAGGGTCCAATGGCAGTGTCAGAAGCCTGGCAGGGGATGGGCCAGCCAAGGCCTCCAGTTCTGCCAACTCCAGCCAGCAGGCATGGAGCCCCTGCCATGCAGAGCTGGGAGCAGAAAGGCACCCACTCTCGACCTGGCACGACCCAGAGCAGTCCCAACATGCACGTGGCGCCCAAGCAGCAGCCCCTCCCGCCCCGCCGCACCCCGGCTGCGGACCTCTCCAGGCTGGAGGAGAAACCCAAGGCCAGGCTGCAAGTTGCAGGAGGAGCCAAATGCACCACGCCCACCACCAGCCTCCAGGGCCAGCACCTCTCTACCCAGCCCATATCTTGGCCAGAGGAAGATGCATCTGGACTGGTCAATCAATGGGCATCGGTGGCTGTACCTGCAAGAAGCCTGCAAGGCACCTACTGATCCAGGACAGACCCCACACTTTCCTGTTCCTTGGCCCTGTGCTCGGGAGCAGTCAGGGCAGACGTGTGGGCGCTGCAGCGGAGGCCTGCCCACAGACGCCCCAGGGACGAGAGCACTGTCATGGGTCTGCTCTGGGGTCCACAGGAAACCCACCTGAAGTGCAAACAACCCCCTTTCAGAAGAGAGCCCGTCTGCCCCAGAGACAGCGTCCAAACCCCTCTATGGTGGCCAGAGGCTCCAGCAGGGACTGCCCAGGGCCCCCAGAGGCGCCTGGCCCTGCAGTCGGTGATCGGAAAAGGCGCATCCCCGCTGTCCCTCTTCGACTCTCCTACACGAAGCACTGGTTGGCAACAGTCAAAGCCAGACGAGGCCTCTCCTCCTCTCCTCTCGTCCCTCTGCTGAGTGAGCCTGGAAGGCCTTATTACCCTAACTGTGAAAATGTATTTTGCTCCGTGTCTGATTTATCCACACAGGTCCCCAGGCAACTGCACTACCACGAGAAGCCCAGTCACAGGCCCAGGAATCCAGTCAGGTAAAATAATCAGCGCAGGTGTCTCGGGGAGGACTGGCTCTTCCCTCCCGGGCTCACCCTCACCCCAGGCAATGGTGCATGCCCAGACTGTGGGCCTCAAATCCAGTTTCTTTAAATGACCTCATGTGCTGGGCAAGGGACACAATCAGACATGACAAGCATGAGAAGATCGCGTTTGAAACACGTGCATGAGGATAGCGGCATTTTCAGCTCATACGTGAGGATGGTGGCATTTTAAACTCATACATGCTCAAGGCCAGCACCTTGCACTCCCACTCCATTGGTGTGACTGTGTTACCTGGCGGGGTGTCCGCTGGCTGCCTGGAAACCTCCCCTAGGCAAGTAGGATCCAGCTTCCCTGGGCATGCTGACACTCAGCCCAGGCATATAGGCTCAGGGGCTCCAGGAGGGGTTGGGCAGCCCACCACACTGTCTGGGAGTCCAGAGGGGCTCCAGGGCCAGCTCTCAGCCTTCATCCCCCGGCTGACGGGATGCAGGCCTGAGATCTGGCCTTGAGAGCCGCCCAGCACCTTCCCCTCAGGGAGGCCCCTGGACAGCATGGGTGGCCCTGTGTGGAAGGGGGTCACCTGCACAAGAGGCAGAGACAGGAGAGAAGGGCCAGGGGAGCAAACAGGACTCGGTTCTTAACAGGCAGTTGGTAGTTTCCGTAGATTTGCCCAGTGGTGAGAACACCGGGTGTGGAGTGTGACTCACTGCCCTCTGGCCTTCTGTAGGGCCAGCCCAGCTGGATCTCAGCGGCCCCTCAGCTGGCGCCTGGAACCTGAGCTCCGGGAAGCTGGGGCTGAGCACCTAGCGGAATGCAGAACTTGCTTCCAGGGCGCAGTGCCTGAGTTCCCATGCAGGGCTGACAGTACGTGGGATGTGCAGCCTGCCCTGCGCCAAGTGTGAGCGACTGACTCAGGGCATTTACAGAAGTGCTGGCAGGTGGCGGGCTCCGCATTTGCACCCAGTGCTGGGGCTGAACGGAGGGTCCCGTCTGCAAACTCCTCCATCACGCAAGCACAGGCTCCTCAGCTCCCTGTCTCCATCAGTCCCCCTGCACCCATGACCAGGGACTCCGGGTCCCAGGCCATCAGGAGGGGAAACTGAGGCACAAAGAGCATGAGAGCCCGGCACGAGGACCAGAGCTGCTGGGCCTCCAGTTCTCATCCAAGTGTCACCAACGCTTACAGCAGGAAGGTTGAAGCAGCCGCTCCCACCCCCAGCTGTGGTTCTGACGCAGGCTGGCCGTGCCCCTCCCACAGGGACAGTGTCCTCCGGAGAGATCAGCAAACCCAGTGCCTGGGCCTGGACAGAGAGCCCTGGGTCCTGCCTCCCACGGGCAATGGGTCCTCCTGCCCTCAGATCCAGGCCTCCTTAAGAGGCCCCCAAACCTTCTAAAAGCTCAGGCCATGAAGGGCAGGGGACACAAGCCACTGCTGAGGGTCAAATGGCTCTAGGCAGCCTTCCTGGGTACCAAAGCGCCTGAGTAGATGCCAGCAAGGAGCAGGCCACCGTCTCCCAGGGCCTCGTTTTCCCCACCTGAACAGCAGAGGGGTGGCCCACAGTGGCCCCGCAGAAAGATGACGTCACTCCTGGACACACAGTCCGACCCAGGTGTGAGTCCATGCTTGGGCCTCATGGGAGGGTAATGGCCACTGTCAGGACAGCTGGAAGGGGCAGGGTGGGGCTGAGGTCTGGTTGACCAAAGCCTGCAAGCCCACTCTGCCTTCACTGCCCATCTCAGGTAATCGTGTCACCGCCCTGACTGATGGTAAAGCAAGGTCCCATCCAATCAGCAGAGCATCATCGGCTCAGAGCCCCTCAGAACAGGAAGGGGCAGTGCAGATGCCCTGGCAAGGCCCCTCAGTTAAGAGGTGGGGAGGCCAAGGCCCCATAGACAGGGAGGGCCCAGCAGTTAAGCAGCACATTATAAGCAGCAAGGCTGGCACGTCTCTCCCTGCCCGGCTCTGCCATGGGCCCACCCCTGCCTTTGGCTGCCTGAGCACTTGGGCAGGGCCTGGTGCTCACGAGGACAGCCAGGCTGCTCTGTCCCAGCAGGGACTGGGGCTCGGCCCAGGAGCACTCCAGGGGCCCCAGGCTGGACGTGTGCAGAGAACCTGGAAGCCCCCTTGGAGAAAGCAGCCCGGGGGTGAAGGGAACACTGGACGACGCGGCTGAGGCCTGCAGACCAGAGTCCTCCTGTCTCGACAGCCCCGTCCTCTGTGACAAGCTCAGAGTCCGGCTTTGTTCCCCAACCGCACTTTTCATGGAGGGGTGAGACTGTGGGTCACAGTCATCCTGCAGTGTGTTTAACTCAACCTAGAACCAGAGCGGCTCAGGGCCTGGGGTGCATCCGAGCTCTGCTTCAGGGACAGTGGGGACTCACCCTCCCCAGAAGCATGAAGGCTCCCTTTACACACACCTGGTTGGGGGCGCCAGGGTCCCACTCGGGGCAGCGCCAGCCCCCAGCTGAGAACTTGCCACATACGCCTCCCCCTGCAGTGCCAGGCCCCTGACTGAAGCACCAGGCAGAGTGGAGACCAGCAACCAGACAGAAGAGGCTGTGGGGGCTGCAGACAGGGTGGCCACCCGAGGAGTGGGGGCCATGGACCAGGAGAAGAGCAGGCGGGTGCCTCAGGATGGAGACAAGCCCCCACACGCTGCCCCTTCCTGCTGTTCCCGTCTGCCAGAAATGCCGAGTTTTCTCTAGGAGGAACTCACCATGAAAACAAACTGCTCTGTGATGGAGCGAGGGAAAGCAGCCGTGCTTGGAACCCTCAGAAGCAAGCACTCTGTCACGAGTACACACTTGTCTTTCAAGAATGTGTCCCCACTCGCTGCGGTTGGTAGGCGCTGGTGCTTCACAGCTCCTGCTCTCCACAGCAGCCTCCCATTGTCACTGCATTTGCAACGGAGGCTCGTTTTTCCAGGGTGGCTTCAGACGGGTGCTATAGGCAATCAACATGAGCTCCTGGTGACACAACAGATTTGCTGCCCAGGAATGAAAGGTGACTCTGACTTTATAAAGTAATTCCACGTTCCCACCTGGGCCAGGCCATGACAGGAACAGAGGTCTGAGTCCACAGCAGGTGGAGTTTGTCCAGCTCTCCAGGGGCAGGAGCACCAGCCAAGGAGCACCTGCCTCGAAACATGGTCCCCGAAACCCAGCATATGCCTCCCTGGCTGACCCCCACTCCTTCCTGCCAGACCCCGACAGAAGCCAGCCTTCTGAACTTCTAAAGGTGTCCTAGCACTGGCTGCCCTGGCATGGGAGGCCCTTGCTGGATGGAAGCAGATAAGCAGCCATCAATGGGGCCACAAGCCACTGCTGAGGGTCAAATGGCTCCAAGCTCCAAATCCACCCACAGATTCCACCAGTTCTGAGATGAAAATGCACACAGGTGGCAGGTGGCAGGCGGCGCAGGAGGCCACCTTCCCCACTCCACTCTGCCTCACCGGAGAACTTGGAAAAGCCTCTTTCTCTCTCAGTTCACCTGTGACCCCGCCTCACGGGGTCATCGAGGGTCATCAGACAAGTCTACAGAGCAAAGGGACAGGACAGGGTGCACGGCACGAGTAGGTCACCAGCTGTCAGTTGCACCTAATAGAGGGAGAAGGATTCTCAGTGGAGGAAGGAGGATTCACAGTGGGAGGAGGAGGAGGATTCACAGTGGAGAGAGGAGGGAGATTCACACTGGAGGGAGGAGGAGGATTCTCAGTGGAGGGAGGAGGACTCACAGTGGAGGGAGGAGGAGGATTCACAGTGGAGGGAGGAGGATTCACAGTGGAGGGAGGAGGAAGATTCACACTGGAGGAAGGAGGAGGATTCACACTGGAGGGAGGGAGGAGGATTCTCAGTGGAGGGAGGGGGATTCACAGTGGAGGGAGGAGGAGGATTCACAGTGGAGGGAGGATGATTCACAGTGGAGGGAGGAGGAGGATTCTCAGTGGAGGGAGGATGATTCACAGTGGAGGGGGGAGGATGATTCACAGTGGAGGGAGGAGGAGGATTCACAGTGGAGGGAGGAGGA
>NW_022437096.1:1447920-1476775 GCF_009761245.1 Sapajus apella
GATTCACAGTGGAGGGAGGAGGAGGATTCTCAGTGGAGGGAGGAGGATTCACAGGGGAGGGAGGAGGATTCACAGGGGAGGGAGGATTCACAGGGGAGGGAGGAGGATTTCCAATGGAGGGAGGATGATTCACAGTGGAGGGAGGAGGATTCACCCAGCTGAAGGGCCCGCACAGAGCAAGGTCCTAAGAAGCAGCCGATGTTACTAACAAAAGGGACAAGGGGCAGCATTGGAGATAGATGGCTGGCTGCAAGCACCGGCTCCAGCACCCTAGTGCATGGCCCTGCAGAGCTGCCTGGCACCACTTTGCCCCATGTATCATCTGTGAAACAGGTGCTAGCAGCTAGAGATGGTTCTATTTCTTTGCCTTGTCTGATAGTCTCATATTGCTTGCCCTCAATAGACTAAAAGCTACTTGAGAGAGGACTGAGACTCAGTCTGTCTTACACCTCACTACATCCCAGTGCCTGGAACAGAGCCTGGCACCCAGAACAGAGGAGCTCACCAAATAATTGTTGGTGGAGTTGGGGAGTAGACAGAGGGATGAGTGAATGGATGAATGGGGGGTGGCTGGGTCAGTGGAGGCATGGATGGATGAATAAATGGATGATGAGTGGCTAGATGAGTGGGTGGGTCGATGGATAATGGAAGGGTGGATGAATGAGCAACTGGGGGGATGGACAGATGGAAGGATGGATAGGCAGGTGTAAAAACTGAGCGACAGGTGGATAAGTGGATGGTCAACTGTGGATGGCTGGGTAGTTGGAATGATGGGTGAATGGTGGATGGGTGAGGATGGATGGTGAGTGGTGAAAGGGTAGACTGAATGACAGGTGGATGAGTAGACGGTGGATGAGGAGATGTGTAGATGGAATGATGGGTGGATGGTGGATTGTGGGTGTGTGGATGGAATGATGGCTGGATGGGTAGATGGAATAATGGGTGGATGAGTGGATAGGTAGATGGAATGATGGGTGGATGGTGGATGGTATGGTGGATGGGTGGATGGAATGATGGGTGGATGGTGGATTCCGGATGGGTGGATGGAATGATGGGTGGATGAGTGGATAGGTAGATGGAATGATGGGTGGATGGTGAAGACTGGATAGGGCAATGAGGGATGGAGGGCATTTGGGGGATGTAGTGCTATCAGGGCTGACAGGAGATAAAGTGACATACTGCTATAAACACAGAGAGCAGTGTGCAGCAGAGGAGCTACCTGAGGGCAGCCAGCCTCTGATATTGCTGTCAGACCCTCTCCGTTAACCTAGAAGATCAAGGAATTTCTAGAGCAGAGAAACACTTAGCCTTGGTGCCTAAAACCTCTTCTCCCTAAAGAAAAGGGGAGAGTGAGAATGCTTTAAAAGTGTGCTAAGGAGAGAGAGGGCAGCCCAATATCCTCCTGGTTACTGTTCAAACCTGCAGCGCCACCCTCTGTGGACAGCCCTGCCAGGGCCCCGTGGAAAGAGCAGATGGCCCCCATCTGCAGCGCCGTGAATCAGGCCCTGGTAATGGGTGCACAGGAAATAAACCAGCAGCGCTGAGATTCACGGTGAGGGACGCTGGAAGGGACATGGTGGTAATGAACCCCGAGCGGCCCGCTCCACACCTGCTCAAGTGTCGGGGAGGATACATTACCAATATTTATTGTCAGGTGGATGAAGCAAGCACAAACCAAACCTAATGTGTGAAATAAATAGTGTTTGGAATAGCAGCATTTCTGGGGCAATCCATTCGGTCTGTTTCAACCACGGGTGGAGGCAGCATGAGAGCCTGGCCCCCAGGACCCCAGTGGCAGAAGAAGAGTTAGCAACATGGGGCTGATGGTCAGGTCCACTGAGCTCACTGGAGCTGGCAAAGCTTGATGAGAAGTACAGGAGCCCCGCGCCACCCCAGCACCATATAGAACCCGCAAGTGCCTCCCATGGGCCTGGGGACGCCCTTGCTGTTGTCCCAGGTCCCATGTCAAAGCCACGCCCAGAGGCTCCGGTCCCAGATGAGGGTTGAATCCAAGTCCATGGACTCTGAACCCCCTGTTCTTCCCCAGCCCCGCAGGCCCCAGGTCCCATGCCTGGGCACAGTGCCTACACTGTTTGTGAGGCCCATTTCTAGCTGCTCTGTTCCCTCCAGGCGGTGTCTCCGTCCCATATGCACAGATGGGGCTCACCCTACACCCTCACACCACAGCCATGTGGCCCTAGGGGGTGAGTCCAGCAGCACCTGCCAGCCATGTGTACACTCACATCCAACGTGGAACTGAGAACTCGGATCACCTTCCAAACACAGCAGACGACTGGATCAAGGGCGCTTTGCGGAATTTTACCAAATAAAAAAACGAAGAAAAACTAAGTTCTGCATCTTCACCTCCCATTGCCAAGTAGCTCCACAAACTGAGTCACCCCTGAATTCAGAGAATGGGCCTGAGGGCAGGGAGCTGGGCTGGGAAGCGGACAGGAGGCAATGGAGCCCACCTTGGACCCCGTTGGAGTGGGGGTGTGCAGCCACCCGACCTCCACCATTCCGCTGGGAGCCACATCCACTCTGCGTGTCCTCCCAACCTGCGGCGTAACCAGCCCCTGAAGTCTGTCTGCATTAAACTGGAATGAAAGCTCCCTGTGCCCTGGAGTTTAACCTCTTCTTATTTATTTTGTAAATACTCTCCTCTACTGTTTCTTTTCTTTTTTGTTATGATACTGCTATTCTACAGACTTTTTTATTTCCTTATCTTAATGTTGAATATCTGTTTTTTTTTCCTTACAGGCTTCCAAGGCTTAGGCAGACGTTATACAAATCTCGTTTCTTCTAATAGTGTTAGAGATTTGTGTCATGGCTGCTCTTTCATACATTTTTTTCAGAACGCTGTGGTCTAAGAGCCTTAACTTCATTTTAATTTTTAACCATAACAGTGGACCCAAACTATTTGGCAAACAGTCCAGTCTGTCTCCTCATTCAAAATTTCTTATTGATTATACACCAAATTCCCATCTATTTATCCCAGACATTTTCAATCCAAGCATATTGACCAAGAAAACGTCATAGCTCATGCTTCTTCGGTGATAGAAAAAAAACTAGGATCAAATGGTCTCCTGCGAAGGACGATGGAGATGGAGCTGGAGGAACTTGGCTGTGGGGGCCGACCAGGACCCCACAGCCCACAGAGAACCGCTTGGTTGGAGGCCCCACCCAGCACCTCAGAGCAACTCCCAGAGTCCCTGGTGACTCTTCCCATCCCCTCCCAAAGGCGTCATGACCTGGCCCCTTGGTGGCACCTCAGGTGCCCCGGGCCTACTTCTGAGTCAGTGGGCACCTGAGACCAGTGTTGGCCTTACCAGGCCAGGTCCATGTCCCCGGAACAACCAGACGATGACCTACCAGGACCAGATCCCCACCCGCCCTCACCAGGTTCCCACACGGACAGAGCCTCCTCCCCTGACCTACCGGGCCTCATGCCACCTCCTCATTTCCAGGGACAGAACAGTGGTATCCTGCACATCCAGGGTCATTAACTAGACTTGACAGGCCGGGCACAGATGGCTCATGCCTGTAATCCCAGCACTTTGGGAGGCCAAGATGGGCGGATCACCTGAGGTCAGGAGATTGAGACCGTCTGGCCAACATGGTGAAACCTCGTCTCTACTAAAAATACAAAAATTAACTGGAAATGGTGGCACGCGCCTGTAGTCCCAGCTACTCAGGAGGCTGAGGCAGGAGAATTGCTTGAACCTGGGAGGTAGAGGTTGCAGTGAGCTGAGATCGTGCCATGGCACTCCAGCCTGGGCAACAGAGTGAGACTCTATCTCAAAAAAAAAAAAGATTGGACATTTGATTGGGGAATGAGAAACAGTCTTCCCCAAACGGCCTGGGGTGGCGCTGGTGCATCCCTCAGTCCGCACCATGCCCAGGCACCTGGACAGTGACAGCCCCAGCATGACTCAAATGCTCTGCCAAGCTCTGTGTGGATCAGGGGCTCAGAACACGCCGCCCATGTGTGGCTCGGAACACGTCCACACCATCTGAGCAAGTGGTAGAGAAATGAGAGACCCAGCCACTGAGCAAATGGTGAAGAAATGAAATATAAGTAGGGCTGGCTTATCTCCACAGCATCAAGGGAAGAGTCTGGAATGTTTCTCTGATGAACTGATTAGAGAAAAAACAGAATTTCCCTTCCCTCCTGCAAAACACATTTAAGCACAAGACTCTGTCTCCTTCCCTTGGAAGATACAGAGACAAGCAAACCACAGACACCCACGAGGGTCCTGGCTCTGGAAGCCATGCCCTACAGGGCAGTGGGGTCTCAGGAGCAGCATGGGGTGGGAAGGGGCAGGTGGAGGTGCCAGGTGGGCTGGGGTGGACTTGGTCTCAGTGCCAGACCAGGCAGCCTTCACCTTATCCTGTGTCAGTGCCCCCAGGGTGTCAGCCCTCATGACGCCCAGGAGGCAAGTGCGGGCTGGGCCGGTCACTCGTGGGTTCGCCATGGTGCCCTCGCAGGAGTTGGGTGGGCTTGGGCCGTGTGGATGGGCTGCCCTCCTGGGGACTATGGGGGCTCCAAGGCCCTGAAGAAAGGTTTGTTCCCCAACATCATCATCTACCTCTCTCTATGAAATGGGATCCTCTGGCTCAGAGAAGACAGGTGGGTGCCATCCTCGATCTGAAAGGGGAGGGCAAGGGAGAGGCTGAAACTGACCAACTGTCCTGGAAAGGTGTCCTCATGGACCCATTGCCTCTGCCTACCCTCCAGCCTGCGGGGGCCCTGGGTGGCTGCAGGGAGAGCCAAGCTGTGTTTTCTCAGCCCTTTCCATTCCAAAGATTGCCCTCCCCTAATCAGGAGAAAATTTATATTCAATGTAGATAATTTTTGTTAATCAAGCAAATTCATGTGAATTTACTTTTCCCCAAACAGAGCAAGTAAGTGCTGGGGAATTCGGTTTGCAGGCAGAGTCCCCTGTGGCAAGGCACAAGCCGCTAGGGTAGCAAAGGCGCCCTCCCCAGGAGCACATGGGTCAGACAACAGCACCCAGCCCTAGAGATGCCGCTGAGGCCACAGGGTCCCCACAGTCCCCATCCTCCCTTCTCCATCTCCAGGACGCCATCGTCAGGCTGTGGGGAGAGAGGCCAGGCCCTTGGCACATGGGTCTGGGCTCCCAGCTCCACAGAAGCCTACTGCTCCACCTGGCTTGTAAAACCTCTAGTTGCGTGTCCTAGTGTATGTAGACTTGGTTGGCACAGAAATATGTGGGCAGCATCACAAGGGCGCATGGCAGCCAGCGGCCATGGGAAGGGCTGAGCCAGGGAGGCAGGAGTGTATCTGGTGCCTCAGGACACATCCGTCTCCTGACCCCTGGAACATGGCCATGAGGCAGCGCAGTGCAGATATGATGGGGGTAAGAGTCTACTAAGCAGGAGGGGCTCAGAGAAGCCACAGAATGCTGGCAGGGAGGGATAGAAGGGAGCAGACATGGCAGGCAGTGGCCCAGTTGCTCAGGGACACGACCATCTGTCCACCCGGGATGCGACACATGCCAGCTGGGCCACGTCTCCACAACCGACCATCCATCCGCAGGGCCCAGCGCCCCTCAACAGCAGCCTGGGGGGGCCTCCTGGGACATGCAAACAGAGCCTCACCGTTGCCCCTGCTCCAGGAAAAGTCGGTGCTGAGCAACTTCTCCCAGCTCTGATCAAGCCTGATCCTGGTCACAGGCGTGCTCCCTCGGGGGGCCAGCAGTGAGTCCACCTGGGGAGGCTGGTTCATCGGAGTCAACACACACCCAGCCACCTGCCGCACAGAGGAACCAGTGCAGGAGTTGGGGCCATGCTGTGTTCTGCTGCCAAGAGCCCTTAAGGGTATGAGCAGACAGTGGGCAGCCGGCGGGTCAGGGACGTTTCCACGTGGGGCACAGCCAGTGCTGGAGATGACCAAGTAGGCACCAGGTTGTTGTAAACTTTGCCCCAACTGTTTCCAGGTCAAGGAAACTGAAGCCACAATGTTCCAGTAACAGCTAAGAAAAATCCAGTGAACAAAGGGAGATTTTTCAGAGGAAAAAAACAATAGTTTTTACCCTGGAAGATGAAATGAACAGTCACAATCCCTAGAAAGTTTGGCCGGATGTAGAGTCTGCACATCCGGGAGGAGAAGGTCACTTGGTTTAGGGGGAGTGGTAAGGCTACCATAAGAGCCACGGTGGCTGCCACTAAAATAGAACCTTCTGGAGGACTTTCCTCCGAAGCTGCTCTGCACTCCCCTCTGGCTGAAACCATGAATCTGCCGGAGGCCTCCAGGGACTTGTGGGTGCCCTGTCCAGGTAGACACACAGCGTGACCACGTGTCGTCACAGAAAAATCCCAGGTGCCGTCACCTACTACAGTAAACGGAACATCGCCGAGCATATCCCAAGGGCAATTGCTTCACACTGGAAGCAACACCAGAAGGTGGGAATTCTGTGCTATTTTTCACACCAAGGCCCTTGGACTCCGGCGGGTCTCCTACATGTGGAGCACATCTCAACTACGGGAGCATACGTGGGGCAGGGATGTGGGCCACGTGTTCTGGATGAGAGGTCCTCCCTGTCCCCCTCCTGGGGCCTCGGGCAAAATGTGGAAAGGCCACACACATCCATAGACAGAGGGTCTCAAGATCATAAAGACATCAGCTCTCTTCAGGTTAATGTATCATCTTAACACAACTCCAGTAAAATGCTGAGCGAGAACAAGAGAATCTAAAGTTCATATTTAAGAAACAAACAAGCAAGAAGACTCCAAAAAATTCCAGGGTAAGACCCAAGAGAAAAACTGCCCATGACTGATAATTCAGTGCTCTTGCTTCAGTGAGTGGTACTTTTGCGAGAACAGAGACCATCCCAGGGGTGGTCAAGAACACATGTGGGAATTTTCTACACAGTAAAGGAAGCCTCATAAATCAGGAGGGAACAATGGGTGTTTTCATAAAGATCTTATTAAATAAATGAAACTACTGTAGCTGTCTAAAGATACAACTCCACCCACAGCTTGGCTCAAACCAGGTTAGCTTCAAAACACCACAGATTTTATGGTAAAAAAAAAAAAAAAAAAAAGGGGGTCAATTCCCCTATAACCTTGGAGTAAGGAAGACTTTTCTAATTATGGCCTAAAATCCAAGTGCAAGAAAAAGGAATTGATAAATTAGACTACATAAAAAATTTAAAACTTTAATATTATTTTAAAATAAATACGATCATGAAAGTCAAATAATAAACTAAAGAGAAAAGCACTGGCCACTCACATCAGACACAATGGGCTGCTTTCCCTAACATAAAGTTCTCCTAGAAAGCATGAGAGAGATGACGACTCAGTAGAAAAATGGGGGAAGACTATAAGCAGAAACACTCAGGAGGAAACCGCTGTTAAATAAACAAATAAGCATTTATTCCACCGTGACAACAGAAATCCAAAAGACAACTACATTGAATGCTCTTAATTACAGATAATACAAAATACAGAAAATGCAAAAAGAACTTCTGCGTTTTCTTAAATTTACATAAGCAGGATACAGGAGAAACTATTACAATTAGTTGCATTTAGGATGCTGGAGAAGACTGAGTGGTATAAACCCAAAAGTATCTCAGAGAAGTCTCCATTTAGAAAGTTTATTTTGCCAAAGTTAAGGGTGTGCCATGACACAGCCTCAGGAGGTCCTGATGGCACTGTGCCCAAGGTGGTCAGGGTGCAGCTTGCTTTTGTACATTTTGGGGAGACATGAGACATCAATCAATATATGTAAAATGAACATTGGTTTATTGGGAAAGGCGGGACAGCTCAAAGCAGGGAGGGGGCTTCCAGGTTCTAGGGTGATTCAAAGGTTTTCTTGTGTGTGAGATGGAGTCTCACTCTGTCACCCAGGCTGGAGTGCAGTGGCACGGTCTTGGCTCACTGCAAACTCTGCCTCCTGGATTCAAGTGATTCTCCTGCCTCAGCCTCGGAATAGCTGGGATTACCAGCATGTGCCACCATGCCCAGCTAATTTTTGTATTTTTAGTAGAGACAGGGCTTTATCATCTTTGGCCACGCTGGTCTCAAACTCCTGACCTCAAGTGACCCACCCACCTCTCACTCCCAAAGTGCTGGGATTATAGGCATGAGCCACCATGCCCAGCCGATTCAAATGTTTTCTGATTAGCAATTGGTTGAAAGAATAAAGTTATTATCTAGAGACCTAGAATCAATAGAAATGGGTTAAGATGATGGGTGGTGAAGATCATAGTTTTATCATGTAGATGAAGCCTCCAGGTAGCAGGCTTCAGAGAGAATAGATGGGAAACATTTTTTATCAGACTTAAGATCTGTGCTGATGTTAATGCTGGTTAGCTTTTCCCGAATTCCGAAAAGGAGGAGGGTAGAAGGAGGCATGTCCAATGCCCCCCCCCTTCCCATCATGGCCTGAACTGGGTTTTCAGGTTAACTTTGGAATGCCCTTGACTGAGAGGAGGGGTCCGTTCAGATTGTTGGGGGCTTAGAATCTTATTTTTGGTTGCAGTTGTCATAAAATAAGTGACCCCTTCCTTTGGACCCAGCACAATAATATCTTCTTTCTGTAATACTCTGGTTCTGTAACATTGACACTGTCAACACAGCAGCCACAGGCCACATGTGATGACTGAGCACGTGAAACGAGGTCAATCTGATTGAGATGCCAAAAGACTAAAAGACACACCCAATTTCAACTCACTATGAAAACAGCATTCAAGCATCACAATAATTCTCTATTGATTAAATGTTGAAGTAATCATGTTTTGAATACATTGCATTAAATGAAATATATTATTAAAATTAATCCACCTAATTTTTTTTACTTTTTACGTGGCTACTAAAAACTTCAGAATCACATACGTAGTTTGCTCAATATTCCCACTAGACAGCAGCATTCTTATTCAGGTCATCTGATCCGCCATTCCACCAAGGACAAAAGTCATGGGAGGCTTCTAAGGAAACATGAGGGAAGTATCTGATCATCTCCAATGTCTTGCCTGCTCCCGCATCTCAGGAGACAGGGACACTCTGTGTGGCTTTCGGGGTGCATGTCAGGAGGGAGGGGCTCACAAGGATGTCGCTCCAGTGATGACAGAGGACCCCAAAGAGTAGGCTTGGGAACACAGGTGTGTCTTCTCTAAGGACAGGTCAGTCCCAGGGTCCCTCCAGGGAACACAGAGAGAATCCCCACCATGGTCAGCACAAAGGAGAGTCCTCAGAGAAACACTGCTAAGTTTAAAGGGTATTCTAGCTGCCCCTCATCTGGGGAGGGATTCGGGTGCTTTCAGTTGCACTTGGGAGAGTTGCATCGTGTCAAGTGGACCCAGGACCTTGTTACTGTCTTTTATTTGCACTAGGTGGGAAATTCCGGTGAGTGGACTGGCCACGAGGTACAGCAAGGGCACAGACTTCCATTTAAAAGTGTGTCATTTGCTGGCAGTGGTGTTCCTTCCACTTACGACGTTTCAGGAGCTTTTAACAAATTACAGCTGCATTTGCCTGAAGGACCCTGAAAGCTACTGGCTTGCTCCAAAATCACTATGTGCAGAGCAGGCTAAGAGGACACTTACATGGTGGTGTTGCTTTGGGGTGTGTCCACCAATTGTGTGCTGTGTGCATGAGTGTGTGTGCAGTGGATTTCCACAGACTCAAAACAACACAGAAGCATGGCACACGCGAAGGGAAACCACGGTGGGACCACTCCTGTTGGTGGACGTCGAACTACAGAATTTCACAAAGAAAAGCATCAAGTAGAGAATGAATGTGAACATCCTCACCAAGGAAAGCTGTGTCCTAAAGGAAAAAAAGCAGCTATGCATCTCCATGCTAGACTTCAAAATAGAGTTAATGACGGTGGATGTCAGCCAGCTCTTATGAACTGTCTTCTTCCAATTGCCTGGAATCCACCTCCATAATAATACACTTTTTGATCTGTCGATTTTCTTGTTAGTTTTTCTAAGTTTTTCTATTTTTAGTTTTTTCTCACTATTTTAAACTGTCAGCATTCTTTTTTACAATTCACCAGGCTATGTATTTCATCTTTACATCACTTCCAACAGTGGAGGTTTAAATTGTGTAGAGATTATTAGAAGTTCTCATTCAATTTGTGCATTTTTTGTAAATCTGACTCCATGAAACTGATTCTCACAAGGCTGATGCTGTGCAATGCATTGTGCAGACATGGAAAAGACTTGGAGCTTCTTCAGCACATGAAGGCATGGCCCCTCCTACCTCTGCATGGGTGAAGAAGGAAACATCTCCAGCACTGTCTTCCCTGCATGTTCCTCTGTTGTCTCTTCTCAGCTTATGTATTTCCAGCCCATTCTAATCCAGGATCACCTCATTTTAATATAACTAATTACATCAGCAGACGCCCAATTTCCAAATAAGGTCCGATTCTGAGGTTCTTTGCAGGCATGATTTGGGGGGACACCATCAGCTCAACAAATGACCATTTGCTCTGTATTTCCCAGCTCCCACCCAACCTTCTCACCCCCTCACCTCCATCCCCATCTCCCCACTTTCATCCCCACCTCCATCCCCACCCCCACCTCCATCTCCACCTCATTCCCCACCTCATTCTCTACCTTCATCCCAACCTCCTTCCCCACCTCCACCTTTACCTCCATCCCCATCTCCATCCCCACCTCCATCTCCACCCCCATCCCCACCCCCATCCCCACCTCCATCTCCATCTCCACCTCCCCACCTCTAGATGATCACCTTCAGCATTTTGCTGCCCCTGAGACTGATGGTGGTTACCAAAGAACAGTTCTAATGGGATGCAGCAGATGGGTTTGTATGGAGCAGACATGGATGCTGCTTCAGGGATGAGGGGGACATCAGCTCCACACTCACCACTCACCCACAGCCTGGAAAGCCAGAGCTCTTCACCCAGGGCCCCCCTACTTCACCCAGATCAGGCACAAAGGCTAATGGGGAAAATGTGACCATTGTTATGAGTTGGGCTCCGTGGGCCACCGCCCCAGGCTTCCTGGACCAGGTAAGGAACTTGGGGTCTGTGGGCCCTGATGTCCTTCTCTCCCCTGAGCACACCCTCCCTCAGGAAATCCTTCCACCTCCACATTTCTGGGCTCCTAACCACACCCCTAAACACTGGAGCATCAGGGAGGGGAGTCCATGGTCACCATGGAGGTTCAGCAACTTCCCACCACCTCACCCATCCCAGCTCCTGCTCCAGAGCCTGGCTCAAGCAGGATGCAGGGCAGGCAGCTGAGGTCTGTCCTGGGTGGGGTCCACTGGGCACCTCACACGCTCAGGCCTCACAGGAAGCACCTGAACACCTGAAGTGAGGCCAGCATTTCAGACAGGCACCCAGTACAGGTAACGTCCGATGCTGGGTGTGAAGCCACCAGGGCAAGCTCTTGGTATCGGGAGATTCAGAAAAGAAAACAAGACCGTCACAAGATGGGCAGTATGAGGGCTGACTGGGGTGCATGGCATCCCAGAAGGGGGAGAAGAGCTGCCATCAGGCCCTCCTTGTCCTGCCAGGGAGTCCTGGGGCAGCAGTGAATGAAGCCTGCACAGTTCTGCCAAGCCTGTGAGCCAGGAAAAATGTCTTGTCCCCAGAACCACATGCAACCCCTCCAAATGCCTCCCCAGCAGGAAAGACATCCCAGCGTCACTGACATAGCCAGAGCTGCCCACTGTAGAGAGGACAGGCGTGACACAGCTCACACATAACATTCCAGATGCTGAGGAAGAAGCTCCTTCCGTACCGACAGCAGGTGCCCCTAGACATCAGGGAGCTGCTGTCTGCAGGAACACGCTTGAGGAGAGAGACAGGCTGCAGTGTGACCAGACGGCTGAGGCTGGGGACTCAGTGTAGGGAAAACTTCTCCTCCTAGATCTCCACTGTCAATCACTGAGATCCCTCCCCGACCTTCTCAGGAACAGACAGGGCCTTCTGGGTTCACCATCTCCCTCGTCCTCCTGGGAGTCCCGCGTCTCTGCAACAGGACCAGGGGCTGCATAGGTCCCACCAGACAGAAGCCTACACACCGCGGCTGGACTCCTGGATGCCAGGGCCCTATAGGTTTGAGCTCATGGTCAGTGAGATGTCCACCTGGAAGAACCCCCTTGCTGGGTGATCAAAATGACCCTCTCCATTGAGAGAAGAGGGGATGCTGGCCTCTTGGTCTGAGGGACAGCACAGCCATGCTCCACCCCCATACACAGCTCTGGGACCTGCCCTGCACGTCGTAGGTCTATCTTCCCAGGATATTGTTGAAGCCCAAATAGTGTGAATAAATTTTCTATACAAGAGCTGTTTGTCTTCTACAAGCTGTTAACATCTGTTTGATATTTATTCAACATCTAATAAAACTCCTAATTAATCTAGGTTTAAAAAAAAAAGAGGAAGGAGGGAGGGAGACCAGAGACGTGAAAATGATTTAATTTTTCTTCTAGCAGCAAGAGCCATGCGGGTGAACATGGCCTGCAGAGGCACACGTCATTTCTCACCAGGGTGGCACAGCCAAGCTGGGGTCCTCTCCCGAGCCCCCCACATGCCAGGGTCACTCACGAGTGCCTGCCTAGCCCCCAGACCCTCGGGTCAGAGTTCAGAGACACCGTCCAACACTCTGCTCCTCCTGCACTGGCTCAGCTACAGAAACACCATTATCATGGCGGACTGCAAGCCTGGACGCAGCTCAGCCTGACAAGAACCCCTCGTTGATGGCTTCGTCAAGAGGAGACTAGATGCCTCTGGAGCCAGGCATGGCCACCAACGTGGAGGAGGCTGAAGCCATCTTACAGGTTGGACAACTGGGGCCTCCAGGGAAGGACCCACAGAGAGGAGCCCACCCTGATCCTCTCCAGACCTGCAGGGGCCTCAGACTTCAGGGTCATGGAAGACCCCCCCAAAGTGTCATCTGAAACAGGCTCCATCCCCTCAGCTTCCACGATATATTCCTGAGGGAGGAGGAGGGGTGCTGCCCGGCAGTGGGTGTCTGTGGGTCCTGCTTACCTCTGCAAGGAGGGCTCCTCCAGTAAGCACTCAGCCCTGGGACAGAAGCAAGGGTGCAGTGTGTCCGCCAGCCCCAGGGAATCTGCGTTTTGGCCCCTGGACATCATGCACTGTGTCCAGAACATTCCTCTCATAACTCTTGGTCAGGTGCGATGGCTCACGCCTATAATCCCAGCACTTTGGGAGGCCGAGTGGTTGGATCATTTGAGGTCAGGAGTTCCAGACCAGCCTGGCCAACATGATGAAATCCCATCTCTACTAAGAACACAAAAATTAGCTGGGCGTGGTGGTGTGCACCTGTAATCCCAGCTACTCGGGAGGCTGAGGCAGGAGAATCGCTTGAACCCAGGAGGAGGAGGTTGCAATGAGCCAAGATCATGCCACTGCACTCCATCCAGCCTGGCAACAGAGTGAGACTCCATCTCAAAAACAAAAAAACAAAAACTCTCCCAGCAGCTGGGGACACCCAAGACTGCATCACTGAGCCCCTTGGCCACAGACCCTCTAGTCCCTGAAAACTCTCCATCTTCATCCACTGCAAGTAGACAGCACGCACGCCTCCCTCCTGGCCTCCCCATCCATGACACGCTGACCACAGAGTCCCCAACATTGGCTCCTCGGGTCAGACGGCATGGCAGCAAAGCAGCGGGTTTAATTAATCACACCAAACTCAGCACAGGCAGGGAGGCCATCAGGAGCAGGCAGCCAGGACAGTCAACCGTCACCTTCTTCTCTCCCCATCACAGAAGACAGGAGCTGATTCAAATGCACATGACTGATTGGGATTTATTGGAAAGGGGTGTGTCATGTATTAATTTACCACCTTAGTTCCCATCAAGGACACTTTTTCTTCTTCCGCAGATCCTCAGGGAGATTTCTCACAAAGGGTGGTCTTGATCCCACAAGACATCACTTCCCAGGCGAACATCCTGAGCGGGGTAATTAGAGCTGAGAATGGCAAATACCCACCCTCCAAACTGAATAAAAATGGGAGTGCCTGGCTGCGCGCCATTATGTGCTCGTGGAAGGAGGTCTTGTCCGGAACATCCATTGGCCTTTTGTCGTGTGGCCTCCCGCTCAGCTCAGGGGCCAGCACTGGGCAGAATGAGCTGTCCGTCCAGATGTCTGACAGTTTGCCCTTTATTCAGCTAAAAGCACAGGGGCTCCCAGCATTAAGTGGATGCCACTTCATGATGAAACTGATCCAGTGCAAGCATCTTTGCAGTTATCTTAGATAATGTGATGGGAAATGTACTCTCAGCTCAAGGATAAGTTAGCAAAGCCCAATGCAAATACCAATAGTCTGTTCCCCCAGCTGACATGCTTTAACACAGAGTTACACTGTTCACCTCACTGAAGAAGCCAAGGCCTTCCACGGGACGAAGGGAAGAGCCACAAGCCATCACACGAGCAGTGATCTGCAGGCGGGGAGCAGACTCCACCACCTTCGTGTTAACACAGTTCCACATAACAGTGAATATGAACCCAAAAAAATAATTAACGTCAAGAATGCTTTGGAAAAATAAATGAAGAAGGACTTGTCCCACAGAAATTATACATAGTGCTGGGACAACTGAAAACAAGGGCAGGAAAGTGAGACGCACACATGGCCCTTCCCTTGACGGCAATCCTAGAGAGGGGATTAAACAAAGACACTGGAGGCTCCCAGCGCAAGGAGGTGGCCGGAGGAGTCCATCCAGACAAGCGTCTCCTGGAAGAAGGTGCCACCAGCTCCACGCCTCTGAGTGTGGACAAGGGTGGAGGAAAACCACAGCCTTGCTGGGTGAAAGAGTCGGAGGTGAGCATTCAGGGCAGGAGCACGGCAGGGAATACCTAGGGATCCACAGAGTGAGATCCAAATTCTAGACATAAACCCGGCCCAACCCACAGCTGCCAGCTGCGCTGCAAGGAAGACACCCGAGCCAGTGGGAAGGCGGGCGATGCTGGGAGAAGCTCACTCCCAAGAGGGGAGCCCCGCAGGCCAGACCCCAGAGTGAGTCAGCTGCTGTGTTGAACCCAGCACATCCTCCGACTGAGATGCTGTGAAAGCAGAAGCCACAGGCATGAAGAGTCCAGTGGGAAGGCCGGGAACAAGGGACCGTCTCTAGAAGTAAGGAAGCAGCAGGGTATAAGTCCCATCTCTGCCCAATTTCACAGGCAGCGGGGAGCGTATCAGGAGCCGGGCTAAAGAAGAAGGGCAGCCCCGCAGAGCGGCCAAGGTGGGGAGGGGAGAGAAGGGCCACCCAGAGCCAGGAACACCAAGTCTGAAGAGAATCCAGAAGAGCTCACCACCTCCCAAGCAAAAGGAAGAACCATTTTGAGAGGAGTCAGAGAAGAAAACAGCATGTGAAATAACAAAACAACAGTGAAGAGAATCACAGGAGATTCTTACCCAAATGAAAGAGGCCCAAAATGGGAAAAATACTAAATCAATTATTAGCAAATTGAATTATTTATAAATATATCTAAATATTAAAAATCTGCCCAGGAGTGGTGGCTCCTGCCTGTAATCTGAGCACTTTGGGAGGCCGAGGCAGGCGGATCACCTTGAGGTCAAGAGTTTGAGACCAGCCTGGACCACATGGCAAAATCCCCTCTCTACCAAAAATACAAAAATTAGCTGGGTGTGGTGGCACACGCCTGTAATCCCTGCTACTTGGGAGGCTGAGGCAGGAGAATCACTTAAACCCAGGAGGCAGTGTCTGCAGTGAGCCAAGATCGTGTCACTGCAATCCAGCCTGGGTGGCAGAGCGAGACTCTGTCTCAAAAAAGAATCAGCATCATGACCAAGAAGGCTTTGTCCCTGTGTCCGAAAACCTATGGGAATATTCCACTACAGTAGCAGAAGAAAGAGAACATCTGGACAAGCACACCAGGCCAACTCCAAGTCACACATGTTTCTCCAGAGCCTGTACACATTCCGAGAGCCACGCTGCACGTGGGATTGCACCTGCCAGCAGGACTGTTTCATTCAGTCTCTGCCTCATCTTTAACGAGGTGTTGGTGTCTGAAAAGCTTTCTCTAGAGCCTTGGAAAACTTCTTAGTCTTGAGCGGGCCCTGGTAGGAGGTATATGTGTCAGGAGGCTTTCATTATTGGATCAGGCTTCAGGGTCTGAGAAAACCCAAGCAGGGCCTTACAGGTTTGTTGTGGCGTTCCAGCCCCCATACTCCGGCACCAGCCTCTGCAGTTTCTTAATGTTTAGCTTATGCATTCGTCAGAATTACAAGAAAGGGTGAGTGGAAGCTGACTGTCTCGTTGCTAATGGAGAGCTGGCCTGCCCCACAAGCTCAACAGATTAGGGAAAAAAGGGCATAAACAATGTTTCCACAACCTCTAATTAGGAAAACTTCTTAGCAAACTAGAAACGGAAAGAAATTGCCTAAATTGACACAGAACTACCAAAACCTAGAGCAAACTGCTTGCTCTCTAGAGAAATTATATAAGAATTCCCATAAAAATCAGAAACAGGATGAGATTCTCACTCTCTCTGTCCTACAACATTGCTGGGTGCCACAACCAAGATAAGAAAAGCAAAGTAACAGAGAGGTATAAGAATTAAGAACAACAACAACAAAAAAAGGCAGGCGTGGTGGCTTCTGCCTGTAATCCCAGCACTTTGGGAGGCCAACGCGGGCAGATCACAAGGTCAGCAGATCAAGACCATCCTGGCTAACACGTTGAAATCCCCGTTTCTACTGAAGATACAGAAACTTAGCTGGGTGAGGTGGCCTTCAGCCATAAAAAAGGATGAGTTCGTGTCCTTTGCAGGGACATAGATGAAGCTGGAAACCATCATTCTCAGCAAACTGACACAAGAACAGAAAACCAAACACTGCATGTTATCAGTCATAAGTGGGAGATGAACAATGAGAACCCATGGACGCAGGGAGGGGAATAGCACACACCAGGGCCTGTAGGGGGTGGGGAAATTGGACAGGGATAGCAGGAAGTTGGGAGATTAGGAAAGAATAGCATTAGGAGAAATAACTAATGTAGATGACAGGGTGATGGATGCAGCAAACCACCATGGCATGTGTATACCCATGTAACAAACCTGCACGTTCTGCACATGTACCCCAGAACTTAAAGTAAAATAAAAAAAATTTTTAATAAAAAAAAAAAATGGAAAGAAAACAGCCGAGGCGAATATGGCATCAGGTTTCCCTCTGCTCATTTATACTCCTCTGGGTTTTAATTGTCAAAATAATAAGCAAACAAGACATGTGGGACGGGATTCCCTGGAGTTTCGTGACCCTAACCACATGCTTGGTGTCACAAGCTCCATAGAGAGCCATGAGGGGACACAGCCCGACTTTCTAGAAAACAGTTTTCCAAGATATGTCAAGACACTTTGTCTTGGTTGTCTCTTCCTAGAAGAACGTTCTTTTAAAAAAAAAAAAAAAAATTAGAAACCACCTAATGTGCAAAGAGATGTTTATAAGTAGAAAAAACTAAAAGCAAATCAAATGTCCGAATAACATGGCAGCTGTGAGTCACAGCACGGCCAAGGAAAGCAGACCCAGCCACAGCGCGAGCCAGAGTTGCTGCAAAGGCAGCTGAGGTGTGAGTTACAAAGCACCAGAGGCTCCCAGGACCCCACGGCCTGGCCTGGGACAGCTGTGCTTTGCAGCGCAGCAGAGGCAAGGCCTGGACCTCACCGTGGCCTCCACCTGCCACCACGCTCTGTTCCTGCCACCCTGAATGCCCCTTCCAGGCATCCCTAGGCAGCACAGCCTCGACCCAGGGGAGCCCGACACACTCTGCCATCTGCCGCCTGGCACACGACGTGAGCCACGGTCCACAGCTTCAGGTCCCAGAGCCGACCCCGGGCCCAGCGATCAGGTGAGCCCGCGAGCCTGTGGGGAGAATCCCTGGGCATGCCCGTCGGGGCTCACGGGCGGGCGTCGTGAGCGCAGAAGGCAGCGCGGCCCCGCCGCCGGCAGGCAGCCAGGCTGGCCTGCAGACGTCCTTCCGGGTGCCTCGGAGCTCAGGCCAGGGGCCCGCGAGACGAGCCGCCATCGTACAGCGAGGGGGAGAATCCGCGTCGTCCCTGGCGGGTCTCAAGAAAGCACCCCAAACAAGACGGAACCCCAGGTTCTCAAGAGCCACGTTGGTGTGTCCGAAACCGCAGCCGCCGGAGCAGCCAGCCCCGGGGCCGGAGGTCGGCAGCACCCCCGGGCCTCGCCAGCGTCCCGGAGGAGGAGCAGCTCCCCGGCGGAGCCCGAGAGCGCACAGCCGCAGCCGCACGGCCCGCCCCGCGCCCGCAGCCACACGGCCCGCCCCGCGCCCGCCCCGGGTCCTGGGCCCGTCCGCCCCCCGGGCACCCAGGCGCCCGCTCCTCCCGCCCCTCAAAGCCTCGCGGCTCTCACACCCAGTATGTGTCCGTTCTCGCGCGGCTGGAACGCCCCACCTGAGACTCAGCAATTTATTCGAAAAGGAGATTTAGTTCACTCACGGTTCTGCAGGCTGCGCAGGGAGCTTGGCTGGGCGGCCTCAGAAACTTACAGTCATGGCGGAAGGCAAAGCAGGGACAGAGGCTTCACCCGCGTCAGGGCGGACGCGGGAATGAGAGCGAGCGGGAAAAGCCGGAACGCTTAAACCATCAGGTCTCGCGAGAACTCACTCACTCACGCGAGAATGTGAGCGGGAAGAGCCGGACGCGCGCAAACCATCAGGTCTCGCGAGAACTCACTCACATCACGAGAGAATGCCAGCGGGAAGAACCGGACACGCTCAAACCACCAGGTCCCGCGAGAACTCACTCACATCACGAGGGAATGCGAGCGGGAAGAGCCGGACGCGCTCAAACCACCAGGTCTCGCGAGAACTGACTCACATCACGAGAGAATGCAAGCGGGAAGAGCCTGACGCGCTCAAACCACCAGGTCCCGCGAGAACTCACTCACATCACGCGATAATGCGAGCGGGAAGAGCTGGACGCGCTGAAACCATCAGGTCTCGCGAGAACTCACTCACATCACGAGAGAATGCGAGGGAGAAAAACCAGACACGTGTCAACCATCAGAACTCACTATCATGAGAACAGCAAGGGGAAAGTCTGCCCCTGTGATCCAAGCACCTCCCTCCAGGCCCCTCCCGCAACACTGGGAATTACAAATCCTTCTGAGATTTGGGTGGGTACACAGAGCCAGACCACAGCACACCCCCCAGACCGGGCTCCTCATCTGGGCACCTGCCCAGTCCCCTGCAGGAGCTGCAGCCGGAGCCCGGGGCCTGCGATTCCCCTCCCTGAGAGCCCCTCTCGGCCCATCCACAGGTTCTAACCCTCCCATCTCCAGATGGGGCCCCTGCCACCTCCCGGCCAGTGACCCAGTGATGATGTCACCTCCACAAAGGCTCACACGGCTCCCCCATCCCCCATCCCCTGCTCTTGTCCACGGAGTACCCATGTGAGCCTGAGAAATGCGCCCGCTGGCGCCTGTCCTCACAAGGCCTCTGCTGGCTTTCTCTGGCTTCCACTTGCCGCCATGCCCTGTTCCCACCACCCCGAATGCCCCCTGCCAGGCATCCCTGGCCAGCACAGCCTCACCCCAGGGGAGCCCACCGCCCTCTGCCATCTGCTGCCTGGCACACATGATCCCTGGGTGCCCAGTTCCCTTCAGTCCCCTAGCTGCTCTAAGCACAGGGCCCAGACCACTGGCCTTGGGGTGGGCCCCGCTGAGAGCCTCCCCGTGAGGGCCCAGCCTGTGCCTCCTCCACCTCACCAGATGCTGTTAACCCTCCTGCCCCTCCTCCAGGCGCCAGGAAGCCACAAGGAGGCAGAGGGCAAAGGTCAGGGAGCTGTGTCCCTGCCATGGATCCACGCCGTGGGTGAGCGAACCCACACCAGGAAAGCCAGGCCCACTGTGAGGCTTCCTGGGGACTCCGTGACAAAGGGCCACAAACTGGGGGCTTAAGGCAACGGAAATTCTCAGCAGTTCGGAGGCCGGAAGTCCAAAATCAAGGTGCCTGCAGGTCCGTGCTCCCTCAGAGTCTCCAGGGGAGGGACTTCTGTCTCCTCAGCTTCCGGGGGCCACACGGTCCCTGCAACTCCCTGGTTCACGGCCGAGTGGCCGGATGGGAGCCTCTGTCTCGGCATGGCCTCCTCCCTGAGCCTCAACCGTCTCTCTCCTTTTTCTTAGGAGGACACTGGTTCCGGGATTTCAGGTGCACTCTACCCGGGACTATCCCATCCACGGATCCTTAACTTGATTCTAGCCGCAAAAACCCCATTTCAAATAAGCTCGCCTTTACAGGTCCTGGGGAGATAGGACATCAACATGTCTTTTTGAGGGGGACTCATTCAACCCACAACACCAGGGCTAGCAGAATTCCAGCTGCGAGAGAGACAGGCACATGGGCAGGCAGGTTGTAAAGGGAGAACGTGGAGTGTTGAGGCCTTTTTTTCTTTTTTTTTTTTATTGCATTTTAGGTTTTGGGATACATGTGAAGAACATGCAAGATTGTTGCATAGGTACACACGTGGCAGTGTGATTTGCTGCCTTCCTCCCCATCACCTATATCTGGCATTTCTCCCCACGCTATCTCTCCCCAACTCCCCACCCCCCACTGAAATGAGAACACACGGACACAGGGAGGGAAGCACCACACACTTGGGTCTGTTGGGAGGCTGTTTTTTTAAAGCCACAGGTAAGAAGTTGCTGAGTCAGCGTCAGCCTTCATTACGAGCCACCGATTTCCCAGGAGGGCCCGAGGCGTGAACAAGCAGGGCCGCTGTTCCATCATGCTTAATTTAAAACCCTGGTGCAGGAAGAGGAAGCAATGGAAGCCGCTGCTGCTGGCCCCAGGAGGATGCTGGTGTTGAACATCTTTGCATTCAGATGTGGGCTTTAAGTAGGAGCAAGAAAAGCAATCCTGTGTAATTAGGCCTGATGACAAAGAGCCTCCCACACCTCCCTCAGTCCCAGGGGCACTGGGCTGCAGCTGGCAGCTCCAGCCAGACACCTCGCAGTTCCCGGGGCCAGCACCCCAGAGAAGGCGTGCTGGGATCCTCAGAGCAGAACATCTTCAGGGATCTCAGCACATGAGCTCCGAGCAGACATCTCCCTGGGAGTCCTGAGGGGCAGGGCTGTGGACAAGCAGCTGGAAGCCCACCCAGCCAGCCCTGCTTCAGACGACCCCTGGGTGACCCCCGGCAAGGGCCGGACTCAGTGACTGCAGAGATGAGGGGGTCCTTCGCACACCCCAAGAGTCAATTCCACTATATGGTCAGCCACCAGGCAGACACAGACGTCCAAGGAGATCCACAGCACTGTGCCCTCCTGCCTGTCCCTCTGGCCACCCACTGCCTGCTGCCCACCACCAAGCCCCCAGAGCAGGCTCAGCAGGCGCTAAGGGCCCCGCTGTCAGGGCTGAGATGGAGCAAGGGTCAGGTTCCCTCTGGCTCCCAGAAGGCCCTGGCTGGGGTGTGCAGGAAGCCGCAGGCCTCAGTCCTGGAGATGCCCTGGCTGTGGGGGTGCAGGCGGCAGGTCCTCTGTGTGAATTTAAATCATTTCAGCCCTTCAGCCAGCCAGAAAACAGTTCCAAACCCATCCTGCTGGCCCAGAAGTATGACCAGGGGAGAGAGAAAGCCGAACCCTCGACCAGCTGCCCCTGCCCTGGTCAGGAAGCCAGAGTGTGCAGGGCTGGGCCATCCATGCTGACAGGACACCATGAAGAATGACAAGGCTCCCACGTGTCCTGGTGCCTTGGTGGTTTCAAATCCTCAACAAGGAGACACGCAGGACACTGCGAGCCACCTCCTGGTTACCGGCTCCCACCCAGGGGTTCAGGAGAGAAACGAGGGTCTCAGGATCCCCTGGGGCCTCTTGGCCTTTGCCCCTGGGGGCCCTTCCTTTGACAACAACAGAACCTTTCTCTCCCAAGGCACATTTCGGAGCCTGTTCTCACTTGTTCAAGGCACTTTCTACTTTGATTGGCACGTGGTGAGGGGCAGTGCACAGCCGCCATGCACATGGCCGCTCCTCTCTCCTGGGCCTGGGCACCCTGGGGGTGCACCAGGAAGAGGTCCCCATGCCATGGAGGTGAGCAAGGGGCTCCAGCTGGCCCGAGGAGGGCTGCAGTGGTGAGGATGCTAGACTGGGCAGCTGCCAGGTCTCGGACTGGTGGGTTCCGGGGTGGGTTCCTCCTCGTTGGCCTTTGAGCAATGACTTGGTGAGCAGCGAAGCCCTGTCCATGGCCAGCACCGCACAGCGCAGCCCACAGCCCCACAGGAATCTGTTCAGGCAGAATTTCTAATTATCAGGACAATTTTAGTTCAGGCACAGCTCAATATTTCAGGTTCATCCTGTGCCTACATTTCAGAAAAAAGAAAATCTAGCAATAATGTAATAAACAAGACCGAGAGCCTCATTAGGAGCCGTGAGCGCCACATCACCCACCGGACAGACGCACGGTGGCTCCCGTGACAACCGCCCCTCCTCCGAGCCCCACACTCGGCTGTTGATGGAGATGGCTGCCGAAGCTCCCCCATCAGGGGAGAGAGCAGCCCACAGGAGAGACAGGGTGAAATTGGGACCCCAGGCATGGGCTGCTGAATGCACCGTGGCTGCTTCCCATGGCCGCATCCCATGGTGACCTCCCGTGGCAGGATGGTTTTCCCACTCGGGAGTCCCAGCAGGGTCCGTGCTGGTTGCTCTGTCTGTCCCTGGCGTGGACCTCTCCTCACCTGGGGATGACACCAGCATCCCAGCTCTGTCTGCAGGACGCAGGCTCCTCCTGGCACACAGGGACTTCTCAGCAGCACACGGAGCTGGGACACACAGAGGTGCGTGTGGGCAGCTCAGAACCCCGCCTGGAGCCCACCCCAGCTGCAGGAGTCCCATGGTCCAGGGCAGTCCCATGACAGCTAAGCACACCCTCCTCACGAGCCCCCGTGGCCCCCGTGGCCTTGGCCTGACCACCTGCTTTCCATCAGATGTCCTTAAGCTCTGTGCCCAGCCCCCGCTCCACTGAGCCCACCAGGGTCTCATAGATCCAGACACAAGTGGCCATCCCAAACTTGCCCTGCACCCTCCCGGGGTTTCCAGTGCTTGACAACCCACACGTGACACCTCCCAGCACTAAACCACCTGCAGCGGCGCCCACGCTCCGTCCTTGCACTCGCCCGATGGAGCACCTGCTGCATGCCAGGCCGGGCGCCTCTAGGGAAGAACGAAGGGAAACAAACAAGGGATGGCCACCAAATTCCACTGCCTGGGGATCCAGGGGTAGGCAGAAGACAAGCTGGGAGCCAAGGCCTCCCACAGGTGGACGGGCAGAGCCCGCTGGGGAGACAGCAAAGTGGAACCAGCCTCGGAGATGGGGAGGGAGGGGCAAGGCCATCATAGGAGGGCTGCTCTCACTCAGAGGGTCCCCAGCAGTGAGTCTAGAGGAGATGCTGCAGCCGAGGCCCTCCAGGGCCCATGATCCAACCTGTCATGTGCGTTTGAGTCGGAGGCGGCTCAGCCGGAGACCACCAGCAGCATGAAGATGCTTTGGTTGGATGGGGCATTTGGGTTTCGGCAACTGCCACATCTGATTAGACCTGAAGCACTGAGCTCAATGTGCTGGGCGGCTGTTAGCGCTGCTGATGAGGAACCCAGTGATCCAGAAAGAACAACTCGCCCGGCACCCGAGCTGCAGTCGGAATGAGCAGCCGGTGCCTTTGCTGGGCGTGAACACTGTGAAGATCAGGCATCAGGAGGGAAGGGGCCTGGGAACATGGTGCTGTCCCTCGGATCCCATTCTGTCCTGCCTCTGAGATCCTTGTGTCATTTTCCTGATCAGAAGCACTGCTTTCCTTAACAAGATAGAGGAGATGTGTGGGCACATGTCTCTGGCTTCCTGTCTTATTATTTTAATAGCTCAGAACCAAGCAGAGGAGAGCAAGAAGCCCCATCAGCACTCTCTGCTCAGCTTAGATGGGCAGAAATCCAGCCGCAAGACAGGCAGGCTCCGAGGAGCCGGGGCAGCCCCAGTGCTCAGGAGCCTTGCTCAGTCCTAGCACTACCCCTGGCCCGCAGACCCTCCAGACCCTGCTGACCCCACAGCCTTGCCCCAGCCCTGCTGGCTGCAGGCTGTGCTGTGCCTCACCCCAGGCTGGCCTGGCTCGTGGCACGATCAGGGACGCTGGGGGCTCACATCATTTCTCTGCACCCTTTCTGAAGGTGGGTGGCAGGCTGGCAAGACAGCTAGAAAAAGGAAACATTCAGGCCAGTCCCTCATACATACAAGTAGATAAATCATAAACAAAGCATTCTCAAACTGAATCCACCAATCAATAACAGAATAGTACATCACTGTCACACTGAATTTATCCCAGAAATTCAGAGTTTTATATAGAAAATAGAGTGCCTAGAATCAAGGCGATTGACTCCATGAACAGATAAAGGGGAAAGATCATGTGTAGCTCAATCAACACAGAAAAAGAATCTGAAAAAAATCCAGCATTCCTTCATGACAAAATTTAAAACTCTGACTGATAAAGAATAGAAGGCAACTCTAATGAAAGGCATCTGTAAAAAAAAAATCTACCAAAAAAACTACAAAAGACATCACACAGCCATTGAAACTGCCTCTTTGACATGAAGAGAAAATCAAATATTTTTGTTTCCATCAACACCCATCAAAAATGGCTGGAGGCCTGGTCACAAGGCAAAAAGAAAAAAAAACACATAAGAGTTGAAAAGGAAGACACAGAACTGCATGTATTCATGGATGATAAGATAAATAATCTGTAGGATTACAGGAGTTAAGCCAGACTGCCAACAACAAAACTAACGAAGTCAATTATTTCTACATCCATCCACAGCTAGAAAATGATTTTTAAAACATACCATCTGCAATAATATTTTTTAAATAGCTGAGATTTAGAAGTATATCTAACAGAGTACAAGACATCCACAGAGACCTTCATGAAACATCCCTGAGAAGCTTTAAAGAACACCACAGTTGGAGGGGCGTTCCCATCAATGAACTCGGGAACTCAGGGTAGCAAAGACGCCAGCTCCTCTCTGGTCTACTGAGCTCATCTTCGTGGAACTTGACAAGCCGAGTCCACAATTCAAACCAGAGTGCAAACAGTGGAGAATAGCTCAGGCGTTTTTGAAGAATGATAGTAAAGCTGTCTTCACCATGCAGCAGGACTTGCCACAAAGCCACAATGACAGGCGGTGTGGCATTGGCCAGAGGCTTTTCAACAAATAAACCAGAAGAGAAGAAGTGTCCAGAAGCAGGGCCAGCCTCATATAGACACCCCTGTGGGAAAGGGAAGAACCACGGAGCCAGGGGAAAAGCAGTTCCTTCCATGAATGATACTGCCACCAGGACATACACATGAAAATGTAACAAAACCGATCCCTCCCTCACACCCTACCCCGGGGATCAGTATGTATTTTCTGCAAAGGGCCAGACAGTCATTTGGGCCCTGGAAAGCCACATGATTGGCATCTGCCTCAACCACTCAATGTGCATGGCTGTGTTCCAATAAAACTTTATTGACAAAAAAAAGTGGTGAGCCAGAGTCAGCCCTTAGGCTGGAGCTCACTGATCCCTGCCATGCCCAAAAATCATTCCTCATGAATCACAGGCCTAATTATGAAAGACAAAACTCTATAGTTCTTAAAAGACAAGACAGGCTGGGCACAGTGGCTCACACCTGTAATACCAGCACTTTGGGAGGCGGAGGCAGGTGGATCACCTGAGGTCAGGTCAGCCTGACCAACATGATAAAACCCTGTCTGTACTAAAAACACACAAATTAGTCTGGCATGGTGGCAGGCACCTGTAATCCCAGCTACTTGGAAGGCTGAGGCACGAGAATTGCTTGAACCTGGGAGGCAGGGGTTGCAGTGAGCTGAGATTGTGCTACTGCACTCCAGCCTGGGTGACAGAGTGAGACCCTGTCGCAAATACCTCATGACCTCAGAGTAGAAATGAAATCTAAAAAGGCACAAGGAAAAACTCCTACCCACAAAGGAAATATTGATAAATTCAACTACATTAAAGGTGAAAGCTTATATTCACCCAAAAACTATATCCACAACAGGTCAAAGGGGGGAAAAAAAAGCTTCTACAAAAAAGGCTCCTACAAATCAATTTTTTTAAAAAAAGCAATAGAAAAGAGGCAGAAGTCTTGAACAGGCACTTCCTAAAGGCAGAAATCTCCATGGGCAGTAAACGTGGGAAATCCTGCTTCCTGTTTCAAGTCACAGGAAAATGCAAATCCAGACTCTGAGCAACCACAGAGCACCCTCCCCGTACTTCCCCACCCACCAGCTCCCCAAGGCCCCGTGCAGGTTCGGCTTAGGCTTGGGGGGCCCACACCCTCGCTCTGAGAGCAGCCCAGCCTTACCTAGGATGGGTTTATCCGGCTGGGGTCCCGCGGGACAAGGCAGGTCAGCGGAAGGCGAGGCACCGAGAGAAATCGCAGTCTGGGGGTCCTGACCACCCCAGGGCCCCCTCGGCTCAGCGCACAGGTGGAGGAAGGGGAGCTAAGTCCCTGCTGGCCTGCCCCATGTCCTCCCTCTCCAAGGACAAAGCATCACTGTCCTGCCCCTGAAGTCGGCCACGCGGCCCCCCAGCCCCAGGAGAAGCGAGATCCCACCCCGGGGGCCCGGGCCTCGCCGCCGCGTGAGGATCCTGCCAGAGCCCTGGCTCTGTCACTGGAGGCCGAGGCTGAATTGGGAGATGAGGCCACAGCAACAGCAAGAGCACGGGTTTCCCGCGCACAGGCCCGGGGGACGCGGGGAGGGGCGGGAGGTGCAGGAAGGGAGATGCGGGCCCAGGCGGGAGAAAGCCCTGGAAGGGGGCACCCGCACCCGCACCCCGTGGGGAGGGAGACGGAGGCACCCCGGCCGTGGAGCAGACAGAGCCACGTGGAGGGGACTCGGCAGAGACAACCGGGATCCGCGTGCCTCTCTCAGTCCCCCAGAAACAGGGAAAACCGGCGGTGCTCCCGGAGGCCTGCGGTCCGGGAGACTTTCCAGGGACATTGTACGGTACATTCCGTGATTTCAGGAAAATGTGTTAAACATTCATGAGGGATCTCTCCGGCATCCGGCACCATTTAAACGTGCAAAACGCGCACACAGCCACCTCCGCAGCCTCTGTAAAGGCACGCACGCCTCCTGGATGCAAAGCCCAAGTGACGGTGACCCACGGCCCGAAAGCTGCTGTTGCTGCCGCCGGGCCGCCCTGAGAGCCCTCGGGTGGTCGCTTCTCCGTCCTGCCCCAGCCAGCTCTGGTTCTCAGCCTGGTCCGTGTTTCCTGCGGGGCTCTGCGCTCACTCCGGCTCGCGCGCTGTCCGGTGGAGCGGAGGGGATTCAACACTGGACTCCTGACGCCGGCTGGGGATGGGGATGGAGGCCAGAGACCACCATCTGCTCCCCTCTCCTGTCCCGAGATGCTGCTGAGGACGACGTCTCCCTCCCCAAAGGTGCCGGGAGCCCAGTGAGGGAGCCCGGAGCAACTGCCGTTCACAGAGAGCCTCTGCAGACAGCAGGTGTGCCGAGGACAGGGCTCAGGCATGGCCAGGTCTGCAGCACCAGCGGCAGCGAGGGAGGAAATCAGAGACTCCTGGGAGCAGGAAGCAGGCAGGGGTTGCTCCAGGAGACCTCGTAAAGGAGACGTGGATGTCGGCCGATTCAGGCCCATCTCTGTGAGCGCAGAGAGGGCCGGGGCCTGACAGAGCCTGATGGATTTCATGGAGACCTTCAACTGGGTCACAGTGGAATCCACCCTCTGCTGGGGGCTCTCAGGGCAGATGGCGCAGAGAGCACCTGGCGACCCGCACCGATTTGTCTTCTATAACCACAGGCGTGGCTTCCTTCCCTTTACAGATCAATTCTTTGATAAAACAGGAAAGCCGATGGCCAGGCTTGGTAGTGTGCGCCTGTGGTCCCAGCTACCCATGAGGCTGAGGTGGGAAGATGGCTTGGGCCCAGAAGGTGGAGGCTGCAGGAAGCCACGATTCTGCCACTGCCCTGCAGCCTGGGCGACAGTGAGACCCTGTCTCTAAAAAGCAAACAAAAAAAGAAATTGGAAACCGAGGACTACTCAAACGCCTGGGAAAATGAAGCGTCGTGGATTGAAAGCGCCTTCCTCCCCAGCCGGCCCTGAGATGCGCTGGCCTCCGCCTCTCCTCCCAAGCCTTGCGGGTCGGGGCTGCAAGGGCCTGGGGCCACCCTCAGGTGAGGCTGGGCTGTGGGTGCCGGCGAGAGCCCGAGGGCCCCGGTGACACAGGCTACCCTGCACCGCCTGCTTGGGGGTGCACTGCCCTCCGCTGCAGGGCCGACCCTGCCCCCTGAAGCCATGCGCTCCACCTCAAGTGCTTAAAACACAAAGCTCAGAAAGCCTCTGAGGGCCGAGGTGAGACTTCACCACCCACGGTGCTTGGCCTCTGCGAGCTCCTTGTCTCAGGTAACGTCAATATTCAAAGTTGCTTCAGACATAACTAAATCTTTTGACACCTTGTTTTTTTTCGTTACAGGCAGAATTCAGTAGATTTTCATGGACCCTAAAATTTTGATTTTCCTTCCAATCTGAGAAAAAAACTAAAATACTTGCTTTAAATCTACAAGGTCACACTCCCCTACGTTTTCAAATAAATGAAAACATTTTCAAGGGCCCCCAAAGCGTCCCGAGCGCTGCCGGCGCGCGGTGCCCAGTGGGCAGTCGGGCCTGGCTTTGTCGCTGCGTGGCTGACAGCAGGGGCTGCTGGGGACCGAGCAGTGCGCACTTCGACACGGTGGACGGGACACTGGGTCCGCCACCCGGAGAATGGACGGACCACCCCGAAGCCTCCCTGTGTCCCTCTGCAGACCCCCCCGCCCCGCCCGCCCCCCACGCCCCTCCCGCCCCCCCC
>NW_022437096.1:1476785-1482613 GCF_009761245.1 Sapajus apella
GGCTCCCACGCCCCCCAGTGCCGGGTGCAGACCCTCCCTCCTCGCCCCCCCAGCCCCTCCCAGGCTCCCACGCCCCCGAGCGCCGCGCAGGCCTACTCAGAGCTGCATGCAAAGGGTCGTACGCCTGCCTCCGGCTTCTTTCACTAGGCCTCGTCACTCTGAGCTTCGCCTGTGCCGTCTCGTGTCAGCCGCAACCCCTTCGCTTCCGTCTCAGCAGGATTGCACTGCCCGGCTGTGGCAAACGTGGGTTATGATTTTCCCACTGGCGGACGCTGGGCTGCCTTGGGTTTGGCTGTAGGGGGAGCCGCTGTGAACACGTGTGTGTCTTCACGCGGACACGTCCACCCTCTCGTGGGTCACCGGCCGCAGGACGGCTTGGTCCTGTGGGAGCGTCCCCCCACTTCTGCAGAAACCGCCAAACTCCTCTCCAAAGTGCTGGAGCCAGAGCAGGTGCGTCTCGGCGCCCCGATCCCCACCAGCCCTCGGTTCGGCCAGTGCTGGAGCTCCCGGCGTTCTCAACGCTGTGGCCTAGAGATTCTTCAGAGTTTATTTCTCCGGTGACTAGTAATGTCCACCGTCTTTTCATGTGCTTGTCGACCATTTGCATATCTGGTGACGGGCGTGCTCATTTTTTCTTACTACAACTAGTGCTCGACTTACGACCACGGTCGGGACGGCGGACCGGTCGTAACACGATTTGGTCGTAAGTTGAGTAGGCTGTATGTACAGTTGAAATGGTGCACGTGGAGACGGTAGTGCTGCCGGAAGCTGGTCCGCACTGTCGTCCGCCCAGCTGGGCAACGTTTGCGCTGCGGAGCAGTCGTGGCTAGCGATTGTGGGCGTAAAGTTGAATGGTCGTAAGTTGCACAGGTCGATCAATACCTGTATTCTTTTATCAGATTTGTGATTTACAGATATTTTCTCCTGGGCTGTGGATTGTCTTTTCAATGCTTAAAAATGTCTTTAGCTGGGCACGGTGGCTCACACCTGTAATCCCAGCACTTTGGGAGGCCGAGGCGGGTGGATCACGAGGTCAGGAGATCGAGACCATCCTGTCCACCATGGTGAAACCCCGTCTCTACTACAAATACAAAAAAATTAGCTGGGCGTGCCGGTGCGCCTGTAGTCCCAGCTACTCAGGAGGCTGAGGCAGGAGAATCGCTTTACCCTGGGAGGCGCAGGTTGCAGTGAGCCGAGATGACGTCGCTGCGCTCTAACCCGGGCAACAGAGTAAAACTCTGTCTCAAAAAAAAAAAGTCTTTACAGCTTTTATGTATTTATTTTTTTTTAGAGACAGGATTTCACTGTTGCCCAGGCTGGTCTCAGGCTCCTGGGCTCAAGCAATCCTCCTACCTTGGCCTCCCAAAGTGTTGGTTATTTGTTTCCTCTTTTTTTGTTGTTAATTGGGTAGAGATTTTAAATTTTATTGATCTTCTCTGAGACCTAGATTTTGGTTTTACTGATTTTCTCTATTTTTCTTTTTTCAATCTCATTGATTTTCTCTCTGATCTTTATTTTCTCTTTTCTACCAAATACTTTTAATTCATATGTTAGTTTTCTGCCAGCCCCCTGCCCCTGGTTTCTTAAGGTAAAACCTCAGGCCATTGATTTGAGGACTTTTATATTTTCTAGTACATTTAGGGCTATGAACTTTTCTCTGAGTACTGCTTTAGCTGCATCCTACAATTTTAATTTTCATTTTCATTCAGTAAAAAATACTCCTCGAATCATGGGTTATTTCAAAGTGTGTGTTACTCAATTTCCAAGTACTTGAGGTTTTCTGGGCATCTTTCTGTTGTTGATTTCTAATTTAATTTCAGTGCGGTCACATGACATACTTAGAATGATATGAATCCTTTTAAACATGTTGGGACTTATTCTACGGCCCAGAATATAGTCCGCCTTGGTAAGTGTCCCATGGTTCCTAGAAAGACATGATTCTACACTTGCTGTGGAGTGTTCTAGAAATGTTACTGGGTTACGTTTTTTGATAGTGTTGTGGTCTACTTGTTCTATCAATAATTGTGAGGGTATGTTGAACTCTACCATGACTGTGAATTTGTCTGTTTATGCTGGAAACTAGATCAGTTTGTGCGTCGGTGTTTGAAGTCCTGTTACAAAGTGTGTCAGGTACAGGATTGTTACGCCTCTGGAAGAGCTGGCCTCTTTATTGTTATGGAATGACCCTTTCAAGCCTTCGTTAGCCATTGTTCCCATTTCCTAGATTAGAAACCTGAAATTCAGAGAAGTGAGACTTGCCCACGCCCACAGTCACACAGGAGCTAGAGACAGAGCCTATCCCAGAACGAAGCCCCCACGTCCAGGCCTCAGAGCCTCATGCCAGCCCAGCCCTCCCCTTGCACGGGGGCAGGTGTCTCTCCCTCAACAGGGTCCTGACGCTCTCAGCAAAGACAGGCACTGGGTGTGGCCCTCACTTAGGCCCCACCCCAGCCCTGCCTGCACCACCGGCCTCCTCCCGGGCCTCTCCAGAGGCTGCTCCTGCCCGGCTGTGATGAGGGCTTTCTCAGGGAGGACGGGCCTCTCTGGATGCTCAGGCCGAGGTTTCCCTGCCTGAATCCTGGCCGCCTGCATCCCCTGCCCTGAGCCTTCCCTACCTTGGTGCAGGCTGAGCTTGTGCTCAAGAGCTCTGGCCATGCCAACCTCGACTGCCTCCTGGATAGCCTGGGCTCCCCATGCCAACATTCCAGCCTCACCAACCAGACCACGTCCCACGGCAAAGTGAGCCTCGTGGCACATGTGCCTCACACCAGATTCAGGGCAGTAGCCTCCAGGGAGGCCCTTGGGGGAGGTGGGCTGGAGCGCAAGGCTTCCAGGGCCCTGCCAAGGTGTCTGTCCCAGCACCCACCAGAAGGAGGAGTGCCCCAGGGACCCCTCCACACTCCTCTTCTCTGCGCCCAGCTAATGGTGACTGACTGTGGATGGGATTTGGGCATGTCTTTCCTCTAGTGCCCCTGGGACGAGTCTCCGGGGAGTGCATCCATGTGGCTGTGTGGTCAGTGGCTGAGGGAGTAAGTGTCAGAGAGTTCAGGGCCCATGGGGAGGAGAGGGTTGGGGGAGTCCGCAGGTGGCCGCCAGAACCCCCCCGATGCTTTGCAAAGCACACCCTCTTCTTCCCCTGCAGACTTCCCTCCGCCTGCAAAGTCTGACTCTCAGGATTCCCCCTGCCTCACTCTTCTGCTCCTCTTGTTCCCTGGGGACTCTGTAACTCCACGACTCCACGTGCTTCTTAATTCACTGCCCCTGGGATTAGGGAGGACGCCCTAATCCTGAGATTAGGTAGCTGAGACTATGACCCAGAGACCCATGGCTCTGAGCAAAAGTCTTTCTCTTTGACAACGGAAAACTTTCCAGCAAGGGGGCAGACAGACCTGGGGGCTCCATCACCCAAGGTGTCTTGAGAACACAGGGCACCCTGTCCACCACACCCCGAATCTCAGGCTGTCTGCACGTCTCCTCCCACCCAGCAGGAGCTCAGCAATTGAAAACCCCAATGGCATCTCCTAGGGAGATGAGGGCCGGGCGTGGGAGGCCGCCATCTGAAATGGGATGTCAGGAGACCCTGGACTCTGCAGGCTTGATAAATGGGATTTATCCTCGGGACTGTAATGAGAGCTGACACCTATTTCTGACGCAACTGTATCATAGATTGCCCGGGTGGGATGGCATCACATTCCGAGCAGGCAGAAATGTATTTGCTGAAGGTGAAAATGTCATTTAAACTGTTGATACCTTTCCAATTGTCTTGGCAGGATGCCACAAGTAGCCCAGACCTTTTCCAAATAAATATATACAATCTCCAATTCTGGGCCAAGGACAGGCTGTGTGATCGTCAGGCTGACTCTGCTGCTCTTCCCGGCAATTTGCGTTCTCTGCGGAGGGGAATTTGATTTCATGTTGATAAAGATGCATAATCAATATTGCTTGGAGGCTCCAGCCCTTAACTGAGACATCCTCAGCCTCCTCCCGCAGACCAGGCCCAGAGCCCCAGCCTGGGGGCTGGCCGCCGCCTCACTCCTGGCTTCAGAATCCCTGTCCCGGTGTCTGGGGCCAGGTGACCTGTGGAGGAAGAGGGGGCTGTAGTGGAAGCAGCTCTTGGAATCCATGAGGATCAGAAGGGAGCTCAGTAAGAAGACATTTGCAGTTAGGAAGAGAGCTTGAATCCCTCCCTCAGGGCAGCCAGGCTCCTGCCTGGCCCCAGCCACGGCTCAGAGCCCACTGCGTCTTCCCATGGAGGCTGCCACGTTGCTGTTCTGAGCCGGGTCCTGCTTAGCCGCTCTCTGGGAAAAGCACCTCTGACCGTGTTATTCCAGTAGGGGCTATGTCTCCCCATACATTCCTTTACAATCCAGAGCTTGAGAAACCTCTGGTTTGGGAAGGCTGGAGCTGGCCAGGGAGCTGCGGCCTCCACGCGAAGGGGCCCATCCTCTCCGCCCGGCCCCCGCTGTCCGTGGTGTTGACACCAGGCTGACCTGTGTTCTCCCGCCGCAGAGGGTGGGCCAAGAGGAACCCGGACCCCAGCTGGGCCAGTCGGAGCCTCTCCTGGGATTTGTATATAAAGAGCCTTTTGTTATGAAAAAATTCAAAAACATTTGAAGACGGCATTAGACGGTCTCCTGCTATGCCCGTCCTCAGATAGGGCTTGATGACGCTCTCATTTCAGAGCTCCTCTCGTTGGAAACATCAGGGAGGAGCCGGATATCAGCACTTCATGGACAGGGAACTCCAGTTTATGTCTCTGAAAGACAAAAACTCCTTTTTAAAAGCAACCCCAGTAACCCTCCCACGTCTAAAAGCTGCCCACAATTTCTTCGTATCAACAAATATCCAGTCAGGGTCCCCATTTCCTCAGGTGCCTCCTGTCTCCTGCGCTGGTTTGTTGGGTAGACCAGCACGAGGTTGATTCGTATTCCCTAGCATGGCTGCCTGCCATGTAGACCGGCCCGGAGGCTGATTCAAACTCCCTTCTATGGGTGCCTGCCATGTAGACCAGCCCGGAGGCTGATTCAAACTCCCTAACATGGCTGCCTGCTGTGTAGACCAGTCTGGAGGCTGATTCAAACTCCCTAGTATGGGTGCCTACAGTCTAGACCAGCACGGGGTTGATTCACATTCCCTAGCATGGCTGCCTGCGGTGTAGACCAGCCTGGAGGCTGATTCACATTCCCTAACATGGCTACCTGCAGTGTAGGCCAGCACGGGGGCTGATTCACATTCCCTAGTATGGGCGCCTGCAGTCTAGACCAGTGTGGGGCTGATTCAAACTCCCTCACAGAGGTGGAAACGTCTGGAAATCAATGAAGAGAACGAACAGTAGGTGAGGGTACAGGAATGAATGAATGGGCTATAAACCAGCACTGTGTTCACACCTCCAAAGAGGCTCAGGGCAGGAGACGGCATTGTCTCTCAGCTCAGTGACCCAGGTGTCTGAAAGGGTGAAGCTGTGAGTCTGCGGAAACCATCGCAGCTCCTGGAACCAGAGTGGAATGGAAACCTGCAAACCGGAGCGGCCCCACCCTGGGGACGTCCCTGCTGTGCGGTGGGCCAGGCTGAACAGGACTCTGGTAATGTGCTAGCCCTTTGGGGCTGTGTATCCTTTGATGCAAGGGATGGGGGCTTGAAGTCTGAGGGAAAACTAAAGTCTTGGGACCCCAAAATTCACCAAGTGCAAAGGGAAACCTTAAGCTTGGAAGGTGAGTCATGGAAAAAAAAAAAAAAAATAGCTGCCTTTCTTTTTGTTCCTAAACGGGTAGCTGCAGATAGAAGGCCACGTGTCTCCCCAGGAGGCCCCCTCAAAGGCCACGTGTCTC
>NW_022437096.1:1482623-1491745 GCF_009761245.1 Sapajus apella
AGGCCCCCCTCAAAGGCCACGTGTCTCCCCAGGAGGCCCCCCTCAAAAGCCACGTGTCTCCCCAGGAGGCCCCCCTCAAAGGCCACGTGTCTCCCCAGGAAGCCCCCCTCACCCTGAGTTAAATTAACAGCTTATCTTCACAAGAAGGGCGAGAGGAGCCGGGAGATCTTCAGCTGCCCACAGTGGGGAGTGCACGTGTGCCTGTTCCTTCACACACCCTGTTGTGTGAAGTGCAGAGTCACTGGCCGTGGAATTGACTGCTCCCTCCTCCCCCACCTTGCAGATGCACTCCCAGGGATGTGGCCCTGCCTTCATTCTTTAAAAATACGTTATTTGGAGACAGTCTAGCTCTGTCGCCCAAGCTGGAGTTCAGCGGCACGATCTTGGCTCACTGCAACCACTGCTTCCCAGGTTCTAAGCAATTCTCTTGCCTCAGCCTCCCGAGTAGCTGGGATTACAGGTACGCACCACCACACCCGGCTAATTTTTATATTTTCAGTAGGGACAGGATTTCACCATATTGGGCTGGCTGATCTCGAACTCCTGACCTCAGGTGATCCACTTGCCTTGGCCTCCCAAAGTGCTGGGATTACAGGTGAGAGCCACTATGCCCCCCTCTTTTTTTTCTTTCTGCTTTTCTCTGCTGCCCCATTTTCCCCTTTAAATTCTGAAGCTCTCAAAATCCTCTTCCAAAAAAGTGCAGGGCATAGGTCCTGCTGTGGCTTCTGCCTCTTTCTCCCAGTACAACCTCCACCCTGGCCCCTGAGGTTGGGGAGACTCACCTCAGTCCTTGTCTTTGACTTACAGATGACGGGGGTGAGCTGTGATGTTAAATGTAGATTTGGTCTTCATCCCTGTTTCCTGGTATACAACTCCTAAAACCTGTGAACTCTCCATAGCGATGTCTTCTGCACACGGAGCTGACTGAGGGCTGGCTGCCCCCAGGCTGCTTTAGGAAGGGGACCAGTCACCAGAGAGACCAAGGACCCCTGCCCTCTGGGGAAGTGAGAGGGACTTGAGGTTAAGCTGATCACCAGTGACAGTGGTTTAATCAAACACACCTGTGTTGTGAAGCTTCTATAGCAACCCGAAAGGACCGGCTTCAGAGAGCGTCTAGACAGCTGAACACGGGCGTGCCAGGAGGGTGGTGTGCTGAGGACAGCATGGACACTGCTTGTATCCTCTGCAGAATCCTTGGAATAAGCCGGTAAATGTGGGTGTTTCCCTGAATTCTGGAGCTGCTCTAGAAAATTAAGAAAACCTGAAGAGGGGGCATGGCGGCTCACGCCTGTAATCCCAGCCCTTTGGGAGGCCGAGGTGGGCAGATGACCTGAGGTCGGGAGTTTGAGACCAGCCTGGCTAACATGGTGAAACGCCGTTTCTACTAAAAATAGAAAAAAACTTAGCCAGGCGTGGTGGCACATGCCTGTGATCCCAGCTACTCAGGAGGCTGAGGCAGGAGAATCGCTTGAACCTGGGAGGCGGAGGTTGCAGTGAGCCGAGATTGCGCCACTGCACTCCAGCCTGGGTGAGAAAGCGAGACTCCATCTAAAACACAAAAAAGAAAACAAGAAAACCTGAAGAGTGGGTTGCGGGGACCTCAATTTATAGCCAGTCGGTCAGAAGCACAGGTTACAACTTGATTGGCATCTGAAGTGGGGCGGTCTCGGGGACTGAGCCTCCCGCTGTGGGATCTGATGCTACGTCCACGTAGGTGGTGCTGGGCTTGCGCTGAATTTGAGGACACCCAGCTGGCGTCTGGGGCTGAGCTGATTGACCCAAGTGTCCCTGAGTGACCAGAGGTCCCAGAAGTCTTCGGTGTTTATTGCTGCGGGATAAGAGCCGTGGAAAAGCAGGTGGTTCTTTCCACAGACAGGCCCTTTGGAAGCAGCAGCAGTGGGTGTCCAGCCTGTGGGTGGAGAGTACTTCTGGGCCCAACTGAGGCCAAGGCCCGGGCCCCTGCAGTGGACACACAGTTGGGTCCCTGCCCAGAGGTGACTCTCTTGCTGGAGGAGAGCTGCTTACCAAGTGAACAGACTCGTGTGATTCTGGCAGTAAACGTGATCCAGCAAAAGCTCAGGCAGGACAGGGACAGGGTGGCTGTGGCTCTGTGGGAAGCAGCGGGCAGGATCCATCACCTCCCGCCTCCTACACCCCTTCCGCTCACAAGGAGGGGTCCTGGCAGCAGAAACCCCAGACCCAAACCATTCTGGGGCTGATCTGATGTCTGGATGACGAAGGCAACCCTAAACACGAAAGCAATGCTTGGAACTTAAAGACAAAACCAACTTCCCATGCTTGTGATGACCCAGGGTTAATCTCTAAAAATGAGAAGAACTCAAATGCATTGTTGAAAAGGCTTGAAGTCATGCCCTGTGAACAGTGGACGGGGTGTGACAGTCACACGGAGAAGGACGTTCTGACTCTGACACAAACAGGAGCTGCTTCCTCTGCCAGGCTCAGGCCCCACCCGGTCCAGGTGCCCCCGGATGGTTGAGGTGATGTGGACCTGGGTGGCCCTTGAATCACCAGAGGCCTGGAGGGGCTGGCCCAGCGGGGCTGTTGGAGAACTTTTCAGCTGCTTCTGTAGGGCACTTCTGACTAATTTTGGTAGCTGAAGTGATTTGTCCTGAACGTACACTATTTCATAGGCGATCCATCAGATTTGTTCTTTTGGTGTCATCTACCCTGGGGGCTTGCGCCTGCAGACACAGCTAATGGACTTATTAAACCAGAGTGCAGATACCCAGGCTGTTTCGAGCGGGGGCTCTGCCTGCTTAATAGGTTTTTTTTTCTTTTTTTTTTCTTTTTTTTTTTTTTTTTTTTTTGGTTTTGTTTGACATGGAGTCTCACTCTGTTGCTCGGGCTGGAGTGCAGTGTCACGATCTTGGCCCACCGCAACCTCTGCCTCCTGGGTTCAAGCGATTCTCTTGCCTCAGCCTCCTGAGTAGCTGGGATTACAGTCACCCGCCACCATGCCTGGCTAATTTTTCATTTTTAGTAGAAATGGGATTTTATCATGTTGGTAAGGCTGGTCTCGAACTCCTGACCTCAAGTGATCCACCCACCTCGTTAATGGTATTTCTCAATCTAACAAGGCCTGGCTCTGGCAGGCACTCAAAACATCCGTTCATTCAGCTCCTATTTCCCAGAGCCACTAGATTCCAGGGCCACATCAGGGACAGATGGGGGCAGGGCTCCCCTCCCGCAGAGCCTCACACGGCCCCGGAAGCCTCGGCCCGAAGAGGAAGGGAAACGGGTTTCTCCCGTGCGCTTTTCAAATGCATTGAAAGAGTAAAAATCCTGGATCTTAAATACTTATCAGCACAATTCTTTTTGCCTACACTGAAAATATATATACTACCATATTGTAAAGATAATGTGTGCTTATTTAAAATAATTTGTAAAATACTTGAACTTAGAAAAAAAAATTTTTAATTATCTTTAGATCCGTTGACCAAAGACAACTTCTGCTATAGTTTGGTCTATTTCAATTGGATGGGTTTTTTCCACTATGGGCTTTAAAACACACGTGTGCACACACACACAAACACACGTGTGCACACATGGACACGCACACACACATGCTTAATCACGTTTCAAAGGCACTGTAATTTTAAATAAAGTGTAGTTACATTTACGCCATGTGAACAGTGATAAAATAGCAGTGTCCGTGCTATTTTATTATTTTATCCACTCTGAGATCCCGTCTGTGAGTGGATGGATACATGGTAATGTTCCTATTTCCTTATGGATGGACACTGAAGCTGTTTCTGAATTTTTATCTCATAAATGAGAGTGGGATAAATATCTTTGAGGATAAGGATTCTTACCTTATGGTTTGGATTATTTTTAAAAGTGGAGTAATGGGCACATACATGCATGTGATTCACAGTGTCCCACGTTTCTGGGAATGGTGCTGAAGGCCCCCACCTGCTCTCTTGGGGATGGTCCCGGCGCGGCACACCTGAAGGTTACGGGCACCACCTGCGCCTGGACCGTGTGTACCGCCGGGCGTCTTGCCTCCACTGGAAGGATGGTTTCCCTTTTCTCCATCTTAGCCTCGGCCTTTTGGTTGCTGTTTCTCAGCTGAGCACAATCTTTCCTCTGTAAGGTTCGATGCTCGTCTGTCTTCCGTTTTCCCCCCGAGTTTTTAGATCTCTTGAGCTACCAGCCAGCGAGTGCCCTGAGTGGAGACGATGGGGACCTACTGAGGCCGGGCTGCCACGCCTGCGCCCTGCTCTGAGGCAGCCCCTCCCATGCAGGCGCAGGAGAGAGATGAGGGGTGCTGGCTGGCGCCTCCCCTCGGGCAGAGCGGCACCTTTGTCCTGCCTGTCCAGGGCTGGTTCCCCGCGAGGCCTCCTTGTCAGTCAGCAGGTTGGGTTCTGCTCATCGCTTGAAATTAAAGCAGTGGTGTTCATCAGCAAACCACTTAAAGAATTCAGAAAATACACCCAAGCAGGCAAAAGAGAAAAAAGAAATCTAAAGGGATGCAAGATCTCAAAAGGGAACAAAACCACCTTAATCCAAATAAGCCTTCGGTGAGTGAGTATTGATTGCCGATCTCCCTCAGGTGCCGGAGCTAGCCAGGTTTGTCAGGAGAATGAAGCAGCCCCTTCTCACTCCCCTCTGACTTCTCAGGCCTCTCTCCTCTGCCTGGGCTTGGGGCCCTTTGCCCCATACACTTCCATCCTCCTCGTGGTTCTCTTGGGGGCTCTGGGGAGAGAAGCCTTTCCTGGGCGGCTGCCACAGCTGGAGCTGGGCCTGCACTGCACCCCAAAAGGAAGGTGATGAATGCCTCCTGCACCCCACTTAGTGACCCAGCACCTGGCTGGCACCTGAGCTGGAAGGGGAGCCCGCAGGACAAGGAGCCCCTTGGCCACCTGTGCAGTGTGGGTGGAGCACACAATGGCTCCTGCGTGGGAAGGGCTAGAAGGTGAAGAGGCAAGGGTGTCTCAGGCCTGGAGCCTCCCTTTTTATGGGGGTCTGCGTGAGACCCGTAGTCAGGAGCCATGCCCAAATCCACCCAAGACCAGCTCCACCAGACCCATGCCACCCACTGCCCCTGTGGCTGTGCCACCTCCTGCCTGGGCATCTCAGGAGCCAGGGTCCCTTGGCATGCTGTCTCCCCAGAAGGCTCCTCCCTCTCCCAGGGCCGGGAGTGGCTGCAAAGCAGGCCCCTGGGGCTGGGGTGCAAGGTGGACACAGATCCTCCCAGGCGCAGGGGCCCTGAGTGAGGCTGAGGCGCTGAGGCCCAGCTGGGTTGGGAGCAGCTGTTCTTGCTGATTATTTTCCTGCAAACGCTTCTCTGGCCTCCAGAACCTGTGGGAAATGAGGCCGGGCTGGGGGCAGCAGCGGAGATAATCAAGACAAATGAGCTGTCTGGAAGGCGGGGGGCCGGGGGCCGCCTGGGCCTGGAGTTCGTCTTTCTCTGTGTGAACCCCGCTCTGGAGGGAGGAGGTGGGTACGGAGGTCGGGAGGCGTCCTGGCCGCCCCGAGGCCGCGGGGGAAGCCGTCTCAGCCCTCACCCCACCCGCTGGCCTGCCGGTCAGTCTGCACCAGGGGCCGTTCCCTGCCTGGCACCCGGGTACTGCGGCCATTTTCCCACCCAGCGACTGTGATGCCCAGGACGCCCGTGGGCATTCGCCTTTCGTTTCCTGCTGCTTCCAAGCCCACTCTGTTTCAGGACTTCACTGTTTGATGAGGATAAAGACACTGATGATGGTAAGTACGGTGGTAAGCAGACCCTCCTCCAGCCTTCACCTGGCTGCACCCCGTCTTCTCTCCTGGGAAGTCTTTTGAAAAATTCAATATTCTGCATAAGTAATTGACATGTGTGTTTAAAATGGTGTGCAGTTACACTCAAAACAGAAGTCACAGTTCTCCACAGAAATACGTTTTTGTGCATAAACAAAATCATGGGCTGCAGGAGCACGCAGGAACGGGGGACTGTCACGATGGCGACCCCCATCAGCGCACCTGCCATTCCGCTACTTCAGTAAGAAGCAGGCATGGATTGTCTAAATGCCGACACAATGACTCAGAAGAGGCCGCGTTTCTTGAGTTATTGGTGGCACTGATGTGTCTGATGACAGTTCACCTGTTAGGTGAATGAGCTGCAGTGGAGGGGCTGATGCTGGCACCAGCCAGGCCTGTGGCTCCTCCCCGCCCTGCGGGAGGCCAAAAGGGCTGCTCCTGCCAGTGGGGCAGGATCCCAGGGTCTGGAGGAGGCACGGGCCAGCAAGGAAGGGCATGGGGGCGCCTGGAGCTTGCTCCTGTGCACCCAGCTGTGGGTAGGGGGGGAGGAGTCAGAGACAGGCATGTCAAACCCAGGGGACTTGGGTGCTTGGGCCTGGGCAGGGTAGAGTCAGTGAGGGCACGAGGGGAAAGGGGCCCATGTGGGGCTTGGGAGGATGGTCCCGGCTGCAACAGGGTCCCCTGCTTCATGGCCCTGACCAGCCCCAGGCACCTGCCCCACATGACCCCAGGGCCCAGGAGTGATGCCCACTTCAGAGCCTCAGTGTTCTGGTGACCCCTGACCTTGAGATCAGACAATGGGAGAGAGGGCAGTGTGGCTGATGCCTCTGGCACCCCGGGCCACCATTCAGCCCTTTTTATCTACCCAGGGCTTTGTGGTTGACTGAGTCTCCCCATTTTCACAGTGGAGACCCCAGACAGCCACCGAGGCTGATGTCCAGCCCATCTCTGGCCTCCGCCAATGGGATGCCACCAGCACCCTCAGTCCTGATGTCAGAAAGGGCTCCAGACACTGAACTGTGCCTGTGGTGGCTTCCCCAGCGGAGGCTGTGCCTCTGCATTTGCTTCCTTTTAGTCACCTGGGTGCTGTGGCCAGCCGACCTCCCTGACCACATCTTCTGGTGAAGGTTCAAGAGGTTTTGGTGGCAGCTCTGCTGGCTTCTGAGCTGGGGAGTCCTCACAAACACGAGAACACACGTACACACACACATGCACACATACAAACAGACACACATATATGCATACATACGTACAACACACATAGTCACACAGGCACACCCCAAACATGCAAAGTCACATGTGCACACACCAACATACTTACAGAGCAACACATGCACGCACAAGCACATGCATGCATATGCGTACCCGAACACAATCACACACAGGCACCAAAATACACACAATTGTACGCACAAACACTATGCACACACATGCATGTGCATGGAGACACAGGATGCATGAAGCCACAAGGCACATCCAAACACGCATGCAACACACAAACACACAAACACATGCACACACAGGCAGGTGTACTGAACACATAGACACACATGTACTCACATATGCATGTATAAACACATGCTCACACACATCAATACACACATGCACACGTGTGCATCTATGCCCCAGAGACAAGGGGACCTGTTGGCTGAATGCAGTGTGGGATCCTGGCCTGGATCCTGGGACAGACAGAGAGCATTAGTGGGAAAGCTGGTGAAATCCAGATAAAGTCTGTCATTTAGCTGAGAGCAGTGTGCACCAACGTTGGTTCTTAGTTTTGATAAATGCATGGTGGATGTTAACACTAGAGAAAGCAAGTGTAAGAGATACAGGACCTCTCTAATATCTTTTCAACTCTAATGTAAATCTATAATTGTTTCCAAATGAAAGTTTAAACAGAGAGGATACTTAGTGAGTGGAATGACTTACTGATTTTAAAGAACAAAGACTCTTCTAAGCAGATATTGGAGTCTTTGAAGATTCTAACCGGCTTCTCTGAAAATGTGGGTAAAGTTGTTTTGTTTTGTTTTGTTTTGTTTTTTATTGAAATCAAAGCCCAGGTGCAATGGCTCATGTCTATAATCCCAGCAATTTGGGAGGCTGAAGTGGGCAGAGCACCGGAGGTCAGGAGTTGGAGATCAGCCTAACATGGTGAAATCCCATCTCTACTAAAAATATAAAAATTAGCCAGGTTTGGTGGTGGGTACCTGTAATCCCAGCCACTTGGGAGACTAAGACAGGAGAATTGATTGAACCCTGGAGGTAGAGGTTGCAGTGAGCTGAGATATTGCCCCTGCACTCCAGCCTGGGTGACAGAGCAAGACTGTCCCCCTCCACCAAAAAAAAAGTTAAAAGCATATGAAAATGTAAAAATATAATTAATGAGCAAACATATTTAGGAAATGATATGAAAGACATAAGAGACTGCAGTTTATTTTCAGATTCTGCATCTAGGGAAACTGTTTTCCAAAGAGCGATGTCAAATGCAAGTCATTTTAAAAATCTAGGGGTCAGCGACTGATTTCTTAAGTAAACTGGCATGTGAAGTCAGCACTCTGGAAGGTGCTGTAGTCCTCAGCCCCAGGACTCGGGGGCTGAGGGGCTGAAGCCCAGTGCCAACACCTGCCCCACTTTTCAGGGAGAGTAGGAAAGACAGGTCATTTTGTTTTAAACCCAGGGCTTAAGGTAGATTCCTGCTTGTAATGAGATCAGAACATTTCACAAAAGCAAAGGAGTTTCAGCCATTCTCAGAGAACTCACTGAAGTCATCTTTAACCTCTGCTTATCTCGAAAGATGAGAGGGAAACTTATTTTAAGATGGAAAAAGACGTTCTAATTTCCACAAATTTCTTTTTTTTATTGCATTTTAGGTTTGGGGGTACATCTGAAGAACATGCAAGATAGTTGCATAGGTACAAACATGGCAGTGTGATTTGCTGCCTTCCTCCCCTTCACCTATATCTGGCATTTCTCCCCATGCTATCTCTCCCCAACTCCATACCCCCCACTGACCCTCCCCTATTTCCCCCCAATAGTTTATTTCTATTCCAGCATAACGGAAGGCTCCCACAGCCCTAGATATCAGGCTGGAACCTGTGGATTTAGCCTACAGGTCAGTTCCTTTGCATACAGGCTCTAGGCCCACCAAGTACCAGGCTAGACCCTTTAGACCAGCCCAGAGTCAGGTTGGCATACGCTACCTTGAGCTTCAGACCCATTCCAGCACCAGGTAAGCATCTCTGACCTCAGACATCAGGTCAACACCTCCAGAGAGCGGCTCTAGTCTTGCCCAGAGCCAGGCCAGTCCCTGCAGCCCCACTCTTCAGGCCATCTCCTGTGTACCCATGCTTCAGCTGACCCAAGTT
>NW_022437096.1:1491845-1501581 GCF_009761245.1 Sapajus apella
AAACTCCAGTGTGTAGTGCTCCCCTCCCTGTGTCCATGTGTTCTCATTGTTCAACACCCGCCTATGAGTGAGAACATGCGGTGTTTGATTTTCTGCTCTTGTGTCGGTTTGCTGAGAATGATTGTTTCCAGGTTCATTCATGTCCCTACAAAGGACACGAACTCATCGTTTTTGATGGCTTCATAATATTCCATGGTGTATATGTGTCACATTTTCCCTGTCCAGTCTATCATTGATGGGCATTTGGGTTGGTTCCAGGTCTTTGCTATTGTAAACAGTGCTGCAGTGAACATGTGTCCTTATACTAGAACGATGTATAATCCTTTGGATATATACCCAGTAATGGGATTGCTGGGTCAAATGGAATTTCTATTTCTAGGTCCTTGAGGAGTCGCCACACTGTCTTCCACAATGGTTGAACTAATTTACACTCCCGCCAACAGTGCAAAAGTGTTCCTATTTCTCCACATCCTCTCCAGCATCTGTTGTCTCCGGATTTTTTAATGATCGCCATTCTAACCGGCGTGAGATGGTATCTCAGTGTAGTTTTGATTTGCATTTCTCTGATGACCAGTGATGATGAGCATTTTTTCATATGTTTGTTGGCCTCACGTATGTCTTCTTTTGAGAAGTGTCTGTTCATATCCTTTGCCCACTTTTGAATGGGCTTGTTAGTTTTTTTCTTGTAAATCTGTTTTAGTTCTTTGTAGATTCTGGATATCAGCCATTTGTCAGATGGGTAAACTGCAAAAATTTTTTCCCATTCTGTTGATTGCCATTTCACTGTAATGACTGTTTCTTTTCCCGTGCAGAAGCTGTGGAGTTTGATTAGGTCCCATGTGTCTATTTTGGCTTTTGTTGACAATGCTTTTGGTGTTTTGGTCATGAAGTCCTTGCCTATGCCTATGTCCTGAATGGCTTTGTCTAGATTTTCTTCTAGGGTTTTTATGGTATTAGGTCTTATGTTTAAGTCTTTAATCCATCTGGAGTTAGTTTTAGTGTAAGGTGTCAGGAAGGGGTCCAGTTTCTGCTTTCTGCGCATGGCTAGCCAGTTTTCCCAACACCATTTATTAAACAGGGAATCCTTTCCCCATTGCTTGTTTTTGTCTGGTTTGTCAAAGATCAGATGGTTATAGAAAGGTTGTGTTGCCTCCGCGACCTCTGTTCTGTTCCATTGGTCTATATCTCTGTTTTGGTACCAGCACCATGCTGTTTTGATTACTGTAGCCTTGTAGTATAGTTTGAAGTCCAGTAGCGTGATGCCTCCAGCTTTGTTCTTTTTGCTTAGAATTGACTTGGCTATGAGGGCTCTCTTTTGGTTCCATATGAAGTTTAAGGTATTTTTTTCCAGTTCTGTGAAGAAGGTCATTGGTAGCTTGATGGGGATAGCGTTGAATCTGTAAATTACTTTGGGCAGTCTGGCCATTTTCACGATATTGATTCTTCCTAACCATGAACATGGGATGTTTCTCCATCTGTTTGTGTCCTCTCTTATTTCGTTGAGCAGTGGCTTGTAGTTCTCCTTGAAGAGGTCCTTTACGTTCCTTGTTAGTTGTATTCCTAGGTATTTTATTCTCTTTGTGGCAATTGTGAATGGAAGTTTGTTCTTGATTTGGCTCTCTTTAAGTCTGTTATTGGTGTATAGGAATGCTTGTGATTTTTGCACATTGATTTTGTATCCTGAGACTTTGCTGAATTTGCCTATCAGTTTCAGGAGATTTGGGGCTGAGACGATGGGGTCTTCTAGATATACAATCATGTCGTCTGCAGATAGAGACAATTTGACTTCCTCCTTTCCTATTTGAATACAACTTATTTCTTTTTTTGCCTGATTGCTCTGGCTAGAACTTCCAGTACTATATTGAATAGGAGTGGTGAGAGAGGGCATCCTTGTCTAGTGCCAGGTTTCAAAGGGAATGTTTCCAGTTTTTGCCCATTCAGTATGATATTAGCTATTGGTTTGTCATAAATAGCTTTTATTAGTTTGAGATACGTTCCATCAATACCTAGCTTATTGAGGGTTTTTAGCATAACAGGCTGTTGAATTTTGTCAAAGGCCTTCTCTGCATCAATTGAGATAATCATGTGGTTTTTGTCTTTGGTTCTGTTTATGAGGCGTATTACGTTTATAGAATTGCGTATGTTGAACCAGCCTTGCATCCCTGGGATGAAGCCTACTTGATCATGGTGGATAAGCTTTTTGATGTGCTGTTGCAATCGGCTGCCAGTATTTTATTGAAGATCTATATTCATCATGGATATTGGCCTGAAGTTTTCTTTTCTTGTTAAGTCTCTGCCGGGTTTTGGTATCAGGATGATGTTGGTCTCATAAAATAATTTGGGAAGGATTCCCTCTTTTTGGATTGTTTGGAATAGTTTCAGAAGGAATGGTGCCAGCTCCTCTTTGTATGTCTGGTAGAATTTGGCTGTGAACCCATCTGGACCTGGGCTTTTTTTGGGTGGTAAGCTCTTAATTGCTGCCTCAACTTCAGACCTTGTTATTGGTCTATTCAGGGTTTCGACTTCTTCCTGGTTTAGGCTTGGGAGGAGGCAAGTGTCCAGGAATTTATCTATTTCTTCCAGGTTTACTAGTTTATGTGCATAGAGTTGTTTGCAATAATCTCTGATGATGGTTTGAATTTCTGTGGAATCTGTGGTGATATACCCTTTATCGTTTTTTATTGCATCTATTTGGTTATTCTCTTTTTTTTTCTTATTAATCTGGCTAGTGGTCTGTCTATTTTGTTGATCTTTTCGAAAAACCAGCTCCTGGATTTATTGATTTTTTTTGAAGGGTTTTTTGTGTCTCTATCTCCTTCAGTTCTGCTCTGATCTTAGTTATTTCTTGTCTTCTGCTAGGTTTTGAGTTTTTTTGATCTTGCTCCTCTAGCTCTTTCAATTTTGATGATAGGGTGTTGATTTTCTATCTCTCCTTGCTTCTCATGTGGGCACTTATTGCTATATATTTTACTCTAGATACTGCTTTAAATGTGTCCCAGAGATTCTGGTATGTTGTGTCTTCATTCTCGTTGGTTTCAAAGAACATCTTTATTACTGCCTTCATTTCATTGTTTATCCAGTCAACATTCAAGAGCCAGTTGTTCAGTTTTCATGAAGCTGTGCGGTTCTGGGTTAGTTTTTGAATTCTGAGTTCTAACTTGATTGCACTGTGGTCTGAGAGACTGTTATGATTTCCATTCTTTTGCATTTGCTGAGGAGTGATTTGCTTCCAATTATGTGGTCAATTTTAGAGTAGGTGTGATGTGGTGCTGAGATGAATGTATTGTCTGTGGATTTGGGGTGGAGAGTTCTGTAAATGTCTATTAGGTTTGCTTGGTCCAGGTCTGAGTTCAAGTCCTGGATATCCTTGTTAATTTTCTGTCTGGTTGATCTGTCTAATATTGACAATGGGGTGTTAAAGTCTCCCACTATTATTGTGTGGCAGTCTAAGTCTCTTTGTAAGTCATTAAGAACTTGCCTTATGTATCTGGGTGCTCCTGTATTGGGCACATATATATTTAGGATCGTTAGCTCTTCTTGTTGCATTGATCCTTTTACCATTATGTAATGTCCTTCTTTGTCTCTTTTGATCTTTGTTGGTTTAAAGTCTAATTTATCAGAAATGAGAATTGCAACTCCTGCTTTTTTTTGCTCTCCATTTGCTTGGTAAATCTACCTCCATCCCTTTATTTTGAGCCTTTGTGTATTCTTGCATGTGAGATGGGTGTCCTGGATACAGCACACCGATGGGTTTTGGCTTTTTATCCAATTTGCCAGTCTGTGTCTTTTGATTGGGGCATTTAGTCCATTTACATTCAGGGTTAATATTGTTATGTGTGAATTTGTTACTGCCATTTTGGTGCTAGCTGGCTGTTTTACCCGTTAGTTGATGCAGATTCTTGATTATGTTGATGCTCTTTACCATTTGGTATGTTTTTGGAGTGGCTGGTACTGGTTGTTCCTTTATATGTGTAGAGCCTCTTTCAGGAGCTCTTGTAAAGCAGGCCTGGTGGTGATGAAATCTCTGAGTGCTTGCTTATTCGGAAAGGATTTTATTTTTCCTTCACTTATGAAGCTTAGTTTGGCTGGATATGAGATTCTGGGTTGAAAGTTCTTTTCTTTAAGGATATTGAATATTGGCCCCCACTCTCTTCTGGATTGTAGGGTTACTGCTGAGAGATCTGCTGTGAGTCTGATGGGCTTCCCTTTGTGGGTAACCCGACCTTTCTCTCTGGCTGCCCTTAGCATTTTCTCCTTCATTTCAACCCTGGTGAATCTGACGATTATGTGCCTTGGGGTTGCTCTTCTTGAGGAATATCTTTGTGGTGTTCTCTGTATTTCCTGTACTTGGATATTGGCTTGCCTTGCTAGGTTGGGGAAGTTTTCATGGATAATATCCTGAAGAGTATTTTTCAGCTTGGATTCATTCCCTCTGTCACATTCAGGTACACCTATCAAATGTAGATTGGGTCTTTTCACATAGTCCCACATTTCTTGGAGGCTTTGTTCTTTCCTTTTTACCCTTTTTTCTCTATTCTTGCCTTCTCGTTTTATTTCATTGAGTTGATCTTCAACGTCTGATATCCTTTCTTCTGCTTGGTCAATTCGGCTGTTGAAACTTGTGCATGCTTCGCGAAGTTCTCGTGTTGTGTTTTTCAGCTCCATCAATTCACTTATATTCCTCTCTATGTTGTCCATTCTCATTAGCATTTCGTCAAATCTTTTTTCAACATTCTTAGTTTCTTTGCATTGGGTTAGAACATGTTCTTTTAGCTCACAGAAGTTTCTTATTACCCAACTTCTGAAGTCTGATTCTGTCATTTCATCACACTCGTTCTCCATCCAGCCTTGTTCCCTTGCTGGTGAGGAGTTGTGATCCCTTGTAGGAGGAGAGGTGTTCTGGTTTCGGGTGTTTTCATCCTTTTTGCACTGGTTTCTTCCCATCTTTGTGGATTCATCCACCTGTTGTTTTTGTAGGTGCTGACTTTCAGATTGGGTCTCTGAGTGAACTTCCAGTTTGTGGATGATGAAGTTATTTATGTTTCTTAGTTTTCCTTCTAACAGTCTGGCCCCTCTGCTGTAGGACTGCTGAGGTCCACTCCAGGCCCTGCTTGCTTGGGGATCACCTGCAGCAGCTGCAGAACAGTAAGGGTTGCTACCAGTTTCTTCTTCTGCTATCTTTGTCCCAGAAGGATAGCCGCCAAATGTCAGTGTGTTCTTTCCTTTATGAGGTGACTCTTTGGACATATGGGGGTCAGGGAGCTGCTTGAGGAGACAGTCTATCCTTTATTGGAGCTCAAGCCCTGGGTTGTGAGCTCCGTTGTTCATTCAGAGTTGCTGGGCAGGTACGTTTAGGTCTGCTGCAGCAGAACTCATAAACTCCTTTTTTTTTTTTTTTCCCCCAGGTGCTCTGTCCCAGGGAGTTAGGGCTTTATTTATGAGTTTCCGTTGTGCTGCTGCCTTTTTTTTCAGGGCTGCCCTCCCCAGCAAGGAGGCAGCCTAGCCACTGTCTGCCTGCAGAGGCTTTGCTGAGGTGCTGTGGGCTCCGCCCAGCTGCCATGTGATCTTCCCTGCAGTCCTGTTTGTATGGGTGTAGTTAGAACTGCCCCGGCAATGGTGGCCCGCCTCTGTAATGGCGGACTCTTTCTGTAATGGCAGGTTGCCTTGGCAATGGTGGGTTGCCTCGGCAATGGCGGGCTGCCTCAGCAATGGTGGATTACTGCGGTAGTGGTGGAGTGTCTCGGTAATGGCAGATGCCCCTCCCCCACAGAGCTGGACATCCTGGGTTCAGCTGTGCTTCCTGTGAAACTCTCAGTCCAGAGCATTTTCAATTGCTGTTTTTTGTGGGGGGGGGGGGGGAGTCCAGCCGAGCCTGATCACCTGACTCCCTGACTCAGACTCTGTTTTTTTGTTTCTTTTTTTCAGTTGAATGGTCGACTCTCTCCCAGGTGTTCCAGTCGCCTGTTGAAAAGGCGCTGGGATCTGTGTGATTTCCCATGTGGTGACTCACTGCGCTGGCTGAAACAGCAGCGCTGAGATTCGTGGCGGTTTTTTTGCCCGGGGAATCTCCTGGCCTGGCTCCCTGTTTCAGTTCCTTTTACAATTAGATGAATGGACGATCTGCCTTCCGGGGTCTCCAATTGCCAGCTAAGAGGGCACCCAGACCAGTGTATTTTGTACAGAGAACCGCCGCACCAGGGTGCCAGCAAAGTAGCCACGCCGGCCACCAAAACAGCCGTGCTGGTGACCCATGGGGCTCCCCCGCCTGGGAATCTCCTGGTCTGTGGGCAATAAAAATCTGTCTGGAAATGCGGCGTCCACTCACCCTCCGCGCTTTCACTGGGAGCTGCAATCCTGAGCTGTTCCTAGTCGGCCATCTTCGAGTATACCCTCCACAAATTTCTTAGTCTTAGAAATGCAGCAAATCTTTCCTGATTTTACTCTACCGTGTTGGGGTTTGGGGAGATTCATCCTGGAGGAACCCAAATTCCCAAAGTGCCTAAAACTGTTGGTTGAATCAATGTCATGGCTAACAAGGGCCACCACTGCAGGAAGGACCCACACCCATTCTGGTAGCTGCCTTCTCAGCAGCCTCTGGATCCAGGGCTTCCCACGCTTCAGGGATAAAGCACCTCAGTGTCTTGTTGAGCCTCACAGGACAGGCACACACCTCACCCAGACCCGCTGTTGGGTGTCTGGCAGCCAAAGGCCCCTCCTCTGGTTCTTGTCACAATGACCACCAACAGTTAGTGCTGTTTGGATGAAACAAATGAAACAAAGAGGCAAAGGCACATGAATTGCCTGCATTGCTATAGATTGAGATTTGCCATTCAGTACTGACAAAACAAAACACAATACAACACAACTCTACAGCTGTTTTCCTTCTGTTCCTGCATTTTGGATCTCTGGCCACTAGGAGGCAGTACTGAAGTCTGAACACCAACATCTGAGCAGTGAGTTTTAACCCCATGTGTAAGCTCGCAGTCTGTTATTGACGGGGTTAATGAAAGTATCATTACCTGCAGTACTGGCTGCAGGGGCCAGGGCAAGCCTTGAGTTAGCGTGCACCCAAACACCTTTTTCCGCAGCTTCCCGTGGTGTTGAGCTCCAGATTTCCCATGATTCAAATACAATTTTTCTCCTAGCCCTGCCTCCTTATCCCACGGCTCTCAGCAGCTTCGACATGCTGCAGACAGCCTCAGACTTTAAAATAAGATAAACTTCCCTTAAGTTGTTTTCTTAAAGGGCCAATTTCCCTTACACAGCACATTGTGAGAAACATGTAAATGAAGTTTTTGACTATAGATTCAAACTGGTTACAAGATAATTGCCAACAACAAAAATGTACAACATTGCAGTTGAGTCCTCAAATTCTAATTTTATACAAGAATTAATTCACAAATATGTAATTCCAGCTAGCATATGTTGTCATTTTTATGTCATTTTTAGACTTTTACCTCCAAAGCTGTTTTAAATCTGTCTCAAAGGATGTTTGTTAGGAGTTTGTCAAACAACATTTCTGTGGACACCTTTAGGGAGAATGTTTGTCCGGAGCCATCTGAGGTAATTTGTGTAATTTGCTGGGGTTCATTATTGCAGATATCAGCAATCAATATTTTTTTCCCTCAAAAAGGACTTCACTTGGTTCTTAAAAGCACACAGGAGGATTCTCCTCTATAACCCATCCTGGAGTGTCCACAGAAAGGACACTGGTCACCCCTCTGGGAGGCAAAGGACAGTCAGGGCTGTCAGACCATGGGGGCCAAGGGTGAGAGGGGGCCTGAGAGGAAGAGACAGATACAGAGACAGCAGCAGAGACAGAGAGAGACAGAAATAATAGCAAAGACAGAGAGGGACAGCAGAGAGAGACCGAGACAAGGAGAGACAGAGGCAGAGAGACAGCAGCAGAGACAGAGAGACAGAGAGAGACAGAAATAGTAGCAGAGAGAGAGGGACAGCAGAGAGAAACCGAGACAAGGAGAGACAGAGGCAGAGAGACAGCAGCAGAGACAGAGAAAGAGAGACATAGACAAAGAGAAAAAGGGACCGAGACAGAGAGATGCAGCGGAAAGAGACACAAAGACAGTCCAGTTTCCACTGCTATAAAGAAACACACGAGACTGGGTATAAAGGAAAGGGGGTTAATTGACTGACAGCTCCACATGGCTGGGGAGACCTCAGGAAACTTACAATCATGGCAGAAGGCAAAGGGGGAGCAAGGACCTTCTTCACAAGGTGGCAGGAAAGAGAAGTTCAAGCAGGGGAAATGCTAGACGCTGATAAAACCATCGGATCTGGTGAGAACTCACTCTCGCAAGAACAGCACAGGGGAAACTGCCCCCAAGATCCAATCACCTCCATCTGGTCCTCCCTTGACACGTGAGGATTATGGGGATTACAATTTGAAATGAGGTTTGGGTGGGGACACAGAGCCAAACCATATCAAAGAGAGACAGAGACAGAGTGAGAGACAGACAGAGACAGAGAGAGAGAGCGTGTGTGAGCACTGTGGTGGAGGCAGGCAGGCAGGACAGCCCATGGGAGTCCACGGTCCTCCCTGACATGGCCCCTTGGGTGGGCTAAGGACAAGGTGGGGAGGGACAGGGTTTCTTCCAAAGGCTGCCCAAGTTGGAAGTTCAGCGCAGGCCCAAGTGGAGGGCTGGATCCTACAGGCTGCCAGGGCCTGGGGCTAACCATGGGCAGATGGGGGCAGCAGCTTCCTCCAGCCCGTGGGGCTCAGGAGGGGCTGCAGGAAATGGGGCCAGACCCAGAAGGCACCTCTGAGACCCTCAGGGGGACCTGACCTCCAGGCTCTCCCTGGGGCTTGTGGCACACATAGATCCAGCAATGGGTGGGAGAGGGGGAGCTTCTCTGCTCAGGGACCACACATCAGAAGCATGGGGAGACCCAGATGTCCCCAGGTCTGTCCCTTGGCTCCAGACTTTTGGCAAGTGTGAAGTTGCCTGGATTCTTTGTAGCCCTTCCCACAGAGGTGGACTCCACTTCTGGTCTGCCCCTTTGGCCAGGGCTGGCCTGTGGCCACCTGGCCAAGAGAACGTGAGGCCCAGCTGGGGCTCAAGAGCCTCCCACTCACTGCAGGATCCCTGCCGAGCTGCCTGGTGAAGGGGTCCAGGCCTGTGGAGCAGCAGGGACCCCGGCTGGGGCTTCCACCAGCCCAGCCCCAGCCATGCCGGCCGCTGACCAGTGAGGTGCAAGGGTCAAGCTGAGATCAGAAACCACCCACTGAGCCGGGCCAGGGCTGCTGGCACATGGGACCGCGGGGGCGCAGCGTCGAGAGCCCTGATGGCAGCTGCAGGAAGCCGCCGTCTTGGGGGTAGGCTTGCTGTGCAGCTGGGGGAGACTGGCTGACGCAGGCACGTGGCGTGTGGTTCACACCACTCTTTCTTCTCCAATGAATGGAAGGCTGTTTAGAGTAAATGCATGCTACCCGTAAGACATGCAGACCGACCTGGATATCTGCCACTCAGCCTCAGACAGACAGAAAAGCCCAGAATTCCTGAAGCTCCCGTGGGGCTTTGCCCGGTTCCATCTGTCTCCCATACCCACTGGGGAAATGCCACCATGACTTTTGTGTTTCTCATTCCCTGGTTTTTAAAATACTTTTTCCACATTTGCAAGGACCTCTAAGCAATGTCTTCCCAGGTCGCCTTGTCCTAGACGGATCGTCGCTGGGACTTGTGCCCCCATATCCTGTTTCTCCTGGTGTGACCTTCCC
>NW_022437096.1:1501591-1509256 GCF_009761245.1 Sapajus apella
CCCTGTCCACAGCCACCTGGGGTTCCGCCCTGTCCACAGCCGCCTGGGGTTCTGCCGTGTCGATGAACCACAGCTGATGTATGCAACCTACGGCTGCCAGGAGCTTGGGCTGCTCTCATTTTTCACAAAATTACAAAAACTGCCACGATGAGCATTCTTAAAAGACATCCTCAGGTGATGACATGGTGTTCAATTCCATTTATATTGCTTTCTTGAAATGAAAAAATTATAAGATGGAGAATATCTTAGTCATTGCTAATGTTGGGGGTGGGGGAGAGTTTGTTGGCAGTAACCCTAAAAGGGCTGCACAGTAACCCTAAGAGGGCTTCTTGTGACAATGCTCTAGGTCTGCACTGTGGCAGTGGACACACGACACCACACGTGACAAAATTGTGTAAAACTAAAATACACACACATACACACATGCACAAATAGGTGCATACGAAGCTGGTGAAATCTGAGTAAGGTCAGTGGATTGCACTGCTGGCCTCTGATACCCGAAATTTCTCTAAGCTGGTCTCTTTCTCTGCTCCCAGCGGAGGCGGCAGATCAGGACCTGTGAAATAGGCACCTCCGCTTCTGAAGAGACGTTTCCACGTGAAGACTCCTGTGCGGGGCTCAGCACACTGTGCCTTGGGAAGGAGAGCCTGTGGGGCCCCGTGTCCCCAGGACAGCACCTCCTCTGCCTCCAAATTTGGTGGCACCATCAACCATGCTCAGCCAGGTGATTGTTAATTTTTAAAAATTCTTTTTCCCCTTAGGAAAGGTTGGTTTTTGCTGAATAACTTTTACAAATATATTTATTGAAAATACAATGACTCCTCAAACTGGACCTGTTTCTCCCTGACCTTCTACTTCCAAGCCCTACCCTTCCCCTCCCCTCATCTTCCCCTCTGATTTCCCTCAGGAAACCACTCTCAAATCCCAAAGATGCTCTATTTGCGTGTGGGATGTGGTGCTTTTAATGCGCCGCTGAATTCGCATTGATGGAACTTCATTACCCCTGCATGAGGTTGGACTGGGGTTTATTTTTGTCCTCTTTGTCAGGTTCTTGGAATGAGGCCATTCTTACCTTCAGATGAATTGGATGTGTTTCCTCTGTCTTATGCTTTGGAAGAGTTCCTGTTTTACTGTTCGAATATTTCCAATCACTCTGCATTGATACTCTGGGCTCCAAGCCCTCTTCTGCGGTGATTTCTGGATAATCGTTACCATCCAGTCAGCTGCCTGTTCTGTCTTTCTATGTCGCAAGCTTCTTTCGGAAAGTTGCACTTTCCCCTGGAAGTCCAGTGCCCCGCCGACACGTTCAAACATGTCCGCCGCCTTATGCAACGTGTTCTGAGCAGACATTTTACCAAAAATCACACATTCGCCATTGTGTTCTTTCTTAGTTGCACATGCTTTGCAGGTTGATAGGTTGTGTTTTCCACTGGTTCTCAGAGGTTTACTTTGCTGGCTTTTTCAAAAAAGTGCGGTTTTTCAACGATCCAGTGTTAAAAGTTCTAGTTTTCTAACTCATTAGGTACCTCCTCCTTCCACTTCTCTGTTTCCCTTAACATGTCTGTTCTCCAGAACCGCTCTGAGAGGCTGGATCCTGTGGTCCCTCCCGTTTTCTGAGTTGATGTTACGGCGTCTGAACCTGAGGCATCCCCTCTGTACTGGGCTCTGGCCAGACCCTCTAGGTTTCCACCCAGAGAATTATTTTTATTTTTGGAAAGCATGCTGTTTAAAATTTTGATTTCCTTTTAAAACAGAATCATATATGTTTTCAAATTGCCTATACTGACTTTTTAAGACTTTATTTTTGTGATTTTTTTTTTTTTGTCTTAGTCGAACAGAATTGTCGTTTCTGTCTCTCACAAGTTATTGTGCTTTTCGTTCTGCAGCCTTATTGATGACTGATATTTGCAAATCTTCCATGAATTTTAGAGGAAAAGTGTGTGCTATGCCTATGCGTATTTATGAAATCATCCTTATGATTCATTTCCCCTACAAGCTCACCTATTTGTGTCCATTTCAACGTTTGAAGAGCAAGTGAAGGGTTAGATTCTTTGACTTAACTGCTTTTCCGTCACATTTGAAGATACTCTTGTCTCTGTCTTACACAAACATTTCAGTGCCCGTCACTGCAAACGTCTGAATTCCCGCCGCAGCTTCCGTCTGGGGGCCAAGCCTCTCCAACTGCTCCTGCCTTCCCGCCATCTGCAGTGCCTGTCTGGGGCCGTGTCTGCTCCCGCCTGTGACCGCCCCGATTGTGAGTTTGCGTCCATCTCATTGGTTTTGTTTGTCCTTTTGCTTTCTTGAGCCCCACCATCTTTTAAAATCACTGTGCCTTTTGTCAGCAGAATAAATTTGGATTTCTGTTTTGCAACCGAGACTGGGATCTTTGTCTTCCCAGAAGGACGTTGAGTGGCCCAGTCACCCTTCTGATTGTGTGGCTCGGTGGCCTCCCTCCTGGGCTCAGGGGCTGCGTGGCGGGGTGCCTGGGCTCCTGCCGCCTGCCCGTGGCTCTCCTAGGGGAGTGTCCTACACGCCCACCCCATCCTCCCATTCCGCTTCCCCAGGGTTGGATTCTCAGTGGAGCGGCAGCATCTCCAGCAGCTTTCCCAGAAGCCGGCGGCCTCTGTCCCCATCATCGTCGGCTTGTTCCTCTGCAGAGCCCGAGCTTCCTCTGTGCCCAGCCACGTACACAGGCGTGTGGACATCTCAGGGTGTGGCAGGTAGACCAGAAGGCCGCTGGCCTGCGCGGCCGGGGGTGTCTGGCCCTGCCTGGGGCTCCAGCTCCCACCCCTGAGCCAACAGGTAAAGAGGCTTCTTGAAAGCAGCGCTGTTGTGATTTTCATCGTTTTCAAGGTTAAAAACCTAAATTCCCATATGAAAGAATTAAGTTTAAAAATGAAGAGGTAAGGGTGTGTGTGTGTGTGTGTGTGTGTTCGCACACGTGTCCAGGCTGACAGTGCACACAGCTGGCTCTGCTCTGGGAAACTTCTGGAGTGTAAATATGTATTTATGAGGGAGTATGTTCTCCATAAATCGCTTATAAATAATTTCTTTGGAATGAAAATATACAAGAATTCAATTTCTCAGCCAGTCTTCAGGCTTCTGAGCACCCAGAAGTTGCCTGGTTGTATATAAACATGTAAAATATTTATGCCAGACGCAGACTGTGGGCTCGGTGTGGTGTCTGATGTCTGGGAAGTGCTGGCCCCAGGGAGCCAGGCCTCACTCTCCGAGGACAAGGATGAGCCAGGTCAGCAGGTTTCAAGGAGACAGCAGGGTGCCAGCTCACAGAGGGGGATGCCGAGGCTTGGGCACTGAAGACACAGGAAGTGCTCCCCAAAGGCGTGACGAGCACTCTGTGGCTGGGGCATGTCACCCACATGGACAGGCCGCCCACACCCCGGCCGGCGTCTAGCTGCCAACACTGCATGGCCACAGATGCCCCTTCAGGCCTCTGGCAGCTGTGTCCCCTCTGCCCTGGTGGGCTGCTATGGAATTGGGCAGCCCCTCCCAGGGTCCTGCTGAGGGGGTGGTGTCTGCTGTGTAGAGCATCCCCAGCTCCCTCGGGCCTTGGAGAGGAACCTGCATTAACTCAGGCCCTCGTGCTGTCCACGGGCTCTGTGCTGCCCTGGCATGGCGGCCCCTGCTGACCATGGGCCCCTCCCTGGCTCTGCCCCTTCCCCGTCCACTTCCCTGCAGCCCCCGCTGTTTCCTGGGTCACCGCCCAAGTCAGCTATTTCGCTCAAATCCTTTTCTCAGGGCTGTTTTGGGGGGACCCGGCAGGGAGGGGGAGAGGACCAGCAGCTCAGGCTCCATGGGGGAGGGTGCGTGGCCCACAGTGTCCACCCCAGGTGGCCAGCAGTAGCTACCTCACCAGGAGATGGGTCACAAAGGCCATTCTTGGGCCCCACCCAGACGCCCTGGGTTAGAGGCTGTGGGGATTGGCCCAGCAGCCGTGCAGGTGACTGTGCTGTGTCCTGGCATGGGCTCTTGCTGTAGGGTGTGGGGGGTAGGGGGCTGTGGGCAGCTCGGTAGACCTGGCCTTTCCTGCTCTGTGAAGGTGGCCGTTCTGCCCACCTGAGGAGGGTTGAGCAGGAAGTGCTGAGATCTTCGGAGGCTGCTGCGGGGCCTGTAAGGGGAGGGGCCGGCACTGGGGAGGGAGGCTGGGCACGTACCTGGGGGTGAGCGTGCACACCGCAGGAGGTGAGTCAGACATTGACAGAGGCAGCGCAGGGGGTAATGGACGGAGACACACCAAGGATGATTCTCCACTGAGCTTTGAGAGCTTGGCGGGTGAGTAGGGAGTCTTCCTACATTTTTTGATATAATTAATTTCTGATGTATCTTACAATCTTGGATGCATCATAGCTTAATGGGAAGCTTTAAAATATTTATTAATGGTGGATGGGTGCAGTGGCTCATGCCTGTAATCCCAGCACTTTGGGAGGCTGAGGTAGGTGGATCACGAGGTCAGGAGATCAAGACCATCCTAGCCAACCAACATGGTGAAACCCAGTCTCTGCTAAAAATAGAAAAATTAGCTGGGCGTGGTGGTGCACACCTGTAGTCCCAGCTACTCAGGAGGTTGAGGCAGGAGAATCAGGTGAACCCAGGAGGTGGAGGTTGTAGTGAGCCGAGATCACGCCACTGCACTCCAGCCTGGTGGCAGAGTGAGACTCCATCTAAAAAAAAACAAAATTATGAATGCTATGTAGGATGGTAACTTAGATTTGTGAAATACCAGAAAACTGTTTTTGGCTGTGAAGCAGCCTATGTGTGTTAGGAAATGACAGTGGGTCATAGTAAACTTGGATGATGGCTCTTGTCACCAGCATTCAATCTGCAGCTTTGTTACTGAAAAAATTTAATCTTGGTCTTGGCACCTGTAAGCAGCTTTGAGTTGGCAAGTGCTTTTTGTCAGCCAATTAGCAAGAACCAAGAAGCAGCTGCCTTCACACAACAGCGGCAGCAGTATACCTTCACAGGCTCATCTCAGGGCTCAGTCGGTGTTCCCGAGCTCTGTCGGGATTTGGGACCGGGCCATCTCGGGTCAGAATCCCACAAACACCATGCTGGTCAGCCACATTGGTGGTAGCAGGCTGCTGGAGTCTCGTGAGGTGAAGAAGCAAATCTCTCAGGAGCGATCAAGCCACATTAACTCAGGACCTCGAAACCTCGTTGAAATTTCCAGGGGTCCAGTGATCTGAAGCAGGTCAGTGTGTCTCTACAAAGCAAAAGATACCTGGCCCACCTGCAGCCGCTCACGTTGATAAAGAGGCACTATGCTTTGGATGTTTGAGACAATATCAATCATCTTTCACTGTGCTTTTCTGATCCATTTAATAAGCAACAGGTAAGCTGTACAAAAAGTTGGTTTGGGAGGCTGAGGCAGGTGGATCACGAGGTCAGGAGTTCAAGACCAGCTTGGCCAATATGTTGAAACCCCGTCTCTAGTAAAATTGGACCCCTGTGATTTTGTGCGGGGGTGTCCCTGACCGCTACCAGTTGTGCCAGTGCACTGGCCTCTGATGAGACGTCCCCAGGTCCTTTGCTCATCGCTGGACAGGCCCCCTGGGACCCCGGCTGTGTGCCAGGTGCTTGCTTAGTACTGCTGCTGAAAAGTGGACTCTTTATCTGTTGAAGTCTGTTTTGCATAAATAATTTATTTCAGAATTAATGATTCCTCCTCCTTCCCCTTCCCTTCTCTGTGGAGAAGATGCTGGAGGGTGGAGTGGGGACTGGAACCCATGCTCATGTCTGACGGGGGTTTGTTGAATCCTCAGAGTTCCCCGAGACCCTCCGCCCCAGCAGAGCGTGTCCTGCCTCAGAAACCGCCCCCGCCCCTGCTGGGGCAATTTTTCCTTAAGTGCCTTGAGGGGGCTGGTTTTTGAAGGATAGCTGCAGCCCCCGCAGAAGCCTAACAAGTCCTAGTTGAGGAAGCCGCATCTCCCACTTACCTCTGTTGGAAGCTCAGATCGGCAGACGCTGGTCAGAGCCCTCTCCCCTCAGTCTGGCAGCCATCCACGCGGAGAAAGGTTGACTGCTAGGATTTCATAAATCCATGAAACAAATTCGCCAGAAGTGTTGCCAAAAGACCGTGTTCACAGTCCAAGATCTGAGTGTGTCTGCACACTTCCCGCCAGGCCCGTCCCCCGCATGCACTGATCTCCCCGCCTGCTAATGGCAGGTGACTGACGTGATGAGAAGGGACAGGTCGGAGCTGCTCCCTCCGCCCCGGCTCCAGTGGGCTGGGGGCGCTTAATGACACTCTGTTCCGAACACCTGCGACTCCATCATTACCTCCCAAACAGAACATTTGGGGAGAGATATTGCATTTCCATAGGTTTCAACAAGTAAGTATATTAGAACCACTGTTCCCAAGCCAAGATGCAAAGCTGAATTTCCACATCTGAGTCATTTTTGAATTAACTGCAGTGACTGGAGAACGGGGGAGGGATTTCCAACAGAGACTCAGGAAAGACAGACACCCCCTGTTCGCCTTAGAACTGCGGCGCAATGCTCGCGGTTTGGAAGAGGAGCTTGGGGGACATCGTCTGTTAAATATCTGCCCAGGCACCTCCATACAGCCTCGACGCAGACCCTGGCCTGGGTGCTGAGGGTTTACATATGAATAGAATTTTCTTGCTGCTAAAGAGCCCCTAAGTTAGCAGGGCGTGTCCACACCACAGATACTTGTTTCACGATGTGACACGTGGTGGGCTGTGTGTGTGACTGCGCAGTGAGAACGGGACAGGAGTGCGAGAAGAAACTGACCTTCGGCCCAGGGCTGCTGAGAGGCCTGTGGACCGAGCCTTGCTTCTCCTCCCTGCCTCCTTTCAGGGGAATCCAAGGCCCTGGCTGGACACTGGTCCAAGGGTGCTGCCTACCTTCCTTTTGGTCGGGGGTCCTGGCCACACACCCATGTCCCTGCTGTTCCCCTCCATGTGACAGGAGGGCAGGAGGTGATGTGAGGGGCTGGGGGTGCAGGGGACACAGGGATGGCAGGGCTGTGGGTGATGGGGGGCTTGGGTGGGGCTGGAGGGGGTCAGTGCTCGGCAGGCACCAGGACTCAGGGGCGGGTGGACTCTGCTGCTTGTGACACCTCCCACTGCCACACCCTGCCCCCAGCTCTTTCTCCCCAGCACCAGACCAGCCCCAGCACAGAACCCTCATTCTTGGCAGGTTCAGAGGAGCATCCAGCAGAGGGAAGAGGAGGCCCAGGCAGGTGAGGCCCGGCAGTCCCGGAGTGGCCAGAGCCAGGACGATGGTGGGGGCCTGGGACAGAAGCACAAGAAGACCCAGGGTCAGGGAGGGCCAGCAATGCCACCTGAGCGGGCACATGACCAGACTACACAGGAACGAGGACTCCCAGCGGGTGCCAGAGTGGGCGAGGAGCCACACACACTTAAACCCGCACACTTCACACACAGACACACACATGCCAGGGAGCCACACACTTACACCTGCACACTTCACACACAGACACACATGCCAGGGAGCCACACACTTACACCCGCACACTTCACACACAGACACACACCACACTTCACACACAGACACACACATGCCAGGGAGCCACACACTTACACCCGCACACTTCACACACACACACCTGCATACTTCACACAGACACACATTTGCCACGGAGCCACACACTTACACCCA
>NW_022437096.1:1509356-1518156 GCF_009761245.1 Sapajus apella
CTTCACACACAGACACACACATGCCGGGGAGCCACACACTTACACCCGCACACTTCACACACAGACACACACATGCCGGGCAGGAGCCACACACACACCTGCACACTTCACACACAGACACACACATGCCAGGGAGCCACACACACCCACACACTTCACACACAGACACACGTGCCAGGGAGCCACACAATTACATCTGCACACTTCACACACAGACACACACATGCCAGAGAGCCACACACTTACATCCGCACACTTCACACACACACACACCCGCTGAGCAGGAGCCACACACACACCTGCACACTTCACACACAGACACACACATGCCGGGCAGGAGCCACACACTTACATCCACACACTTCACACACACACACACACGCTGGGCAGGAGCCACACACTTCCATCCACACACTTCACACACACACACACACGCTGGGCAGGAGCCACACACACACTTGCACACTTCGCACACACACCTGCACACTTCACACACAGACATGCCAGGGAGCCACATACTTACACCCGCACACTTCACACACAGACACACACCTGCACACTTCACACACAGACACACACATGCCAGGGAGCCACACACTTACACCCGCACACTTCACACACAGACACACCCATGCCGGGCAGGAGCCACACACACTTCACACAGACACACACATTCATGTATGATGGACACTCCACAGGCATGCATGCAACATGACATGTCTACACACGCACTAATGCACACATGCACACAACCTAGGCACCCATGTTCCCACCACACGAGACACAGGGTCATCCCTCCGTATAGTGGGGACGGGGTCCAGAAACCTCCACAGATGCTGACACCCCCAGGCGCTCACGTCCGGCATCTACAACGGTGCCGCGTTTACTGGAAGCCTGGCACATCTTCCTGGACGCTGTCAGTCACCTCCAGGCCCCGTGACACAGAGTCCAGGGTAAACGCTCTGTGAACGGCTGCGTCCCTGCACTGGTTTTCTAATTTATTTGTATTATTTTTAACTGTTGTTTTGTTATTTTTTAATTTTTTTGGTATTCAGTTAGTTTAATTTACAGATGAAGAGCCCATAGATGTGGAGGGGCTCCGTACACACACGTGTGTGGATGCAGAGACACATGTGTACTTACATACAGAATAACACGTACACACACATCTCCACACTCACATGCTCACACACACCACAGACCCATACAGCATAACACATGTACACACCACAGACCCATACAGCATAACACACATACACACACATGTCCACACTCATGCACCACATACCCATACAGCATAACACGTACACACACATGTCGACACACACACCACACACCCATACAGCATAACACACATACACATGTCCACACACACCACACACCCATACAGCATAACACACGTACACACACGTCCACACTCACACCACACACCCATACAGCATAACACACGTACACACATGTCCACACACCCCACAGACCCATACAGCATAACACACGTACACACACACGTCCACAAACACACACACACTGCCCCACCCCTGAGACTTGGCTATCCTCCAGGGTCTGACACTGCAGGTGGCCTCCCACACAGCCGTGGTCACTGCTTTTGGAAGTACTGAGGAGCACCTGCCGTGCAGAAGAAGCGGCCGAGCCACCTGGAGCCTGGCAAGCCCGCCCCTGTCCCCGGAGGCCGAGGCTGCTGAGGCTGATCACCTAATCCACAGACGTATTTACGTCTTGATTTCATTCTGGGAGCCAGGCCGCGGCATTTGTACAACTAGGTGGTGTGCGCCCTGCCCCTGGGAACGCCGCCCGTCTCCTCCCCATCAGGCCTGGGACCCGCCTGATTGGCAATTTGATTAGGAGATGGAATGATCCTGGGCGATAAGAGTGTGTAATTTATTTAAATGGAACACAACGTGACACATATCACTGGAACCTGGGACCGCACCTGCAGGAGCTTATTTGACACAAATTGAGATTTCAGGGTTTACAGATATTGCAAATGAAAACTCCCCGTAGGGTGTCAATAAGAGTTCAGCAGTTCCTTTTATTGGGTTTGAATTAACCACAAAATAGGGGAAAAGTAGGTTCTATTTTTTGAGGGCTTTTTGAATAAAATCATTTTCTAAGAAGCATGCATTTCTTCCGGAGATATAATTAAATTTCCAAATTGCTGTTTCCGGCTCTCAGCCTCTGCAGTCAGCGCAGGGAAGGAATCTTGCTAATATTCAGGCACCAGGAAAGTTCTCGCTCAGCTCCTAGCCCAGCAGAGCCACTGCGCCCTCTTGGGAGCCACAGAACACCCATGAGGAGAGCGCCTATGGGCTTACCGGAAGCCCCGCCCCGAACCTCCCCTCCGCATCCCTTCTCCTTTCTCTTCCTTTCCTCTTCCTGGAAAACTGCAGAAACACCTTGCTATGAGCAAGACCTGGACTTTATCTGTGAGGTCACTCACGGTGGGTAGTTGTGTCCGTCAGCCACTGCTGCGTAACAAGCAGCCCACACCAGTGGCCTGAAGTAATAAACAGGGACTACTGCTCACACATTTGTGGACAGCTGGGAAAGTGTGGTCTCTGCTGGGTCCACTCACGTGTCTGAGGTCAGCTGTGGGTCTCAAGGTGATTCTGCCATGCTTAGCGGGGTTCTCTCCCATGTTTGGGGGTCAGCTGGGTGTCAGCTGGCCTAGGATGGCCTTGACTGGAGCAGACGGGCACTCCTCTCTTCGCTCTCATCCTTCAGCCGGCCAGCCCCGGGACCTGGCTGGGGTCTGAGAGAGCAGAGACATGCAAGGCCCTTTGAGGCCAGGCCCCAGACAACAGCACTTTCCTGTTTCCTCCACAATCTGTTGGCCAAAGTGAGCCTCAGGCCCAGCCCAGATTCGAGGAGGAATAAAAGAGCCTCCATGTGTGTTTAGGGGCAGCTGCGAGGTAGCAGGACAGGGTGTGGATCCCAGGAGACCTTTCTGTCCCCCACGGCTGGGTGGCTGCGGTGGGCCCCAGAGCCGCGTCTCCAGGCCCCAAAAGCAGAACAGCCACCGCTGCCCACTGCCCACCCTGGTGCGTCTTCGGCAGACCACACGTCTGAGTCCGGGGCCGCTGGAGAAGAAGACATCGTGGCCCAGCCAGCCCGGCCCACCCGATGCTGCTCACAGCCGGCTGATCCTGCGGGAACTGTCCGGAAGCGGCTGATTAAAGGCGTTTCAAGGCAAATACTTGTAAGCGGCCAAACTGCCTGGGGAGAACAAACAGTGAGTCCACTCTGATCCTTCTCTAAATCCTCCCCTTGCTCAAAGCCGGGGCCTTGCGCTTTTCACAAATTGATCTGCTGAACACGCTCCCCAGGAAGACCCGTGAGGCCAACACCGGTCTCACTTCTGTACACGGTGACGTCCTCAGAGTCTCCTGACGGTAAAAACTGGAAAGTCTCAGTATTACAGGATGTAAGTAATTCCCTCTTTTCCACGGGCGATCAGTCACCCACACTCAAAGTTAGTTTCCAAACTCATGCAAACCGCAGGCTGCAGGCATCGCTTTTACCCACGTTTCCTGAGACAGCAACATCAGCGGCCCAGATCACCGTCCAGGTGAGGAGGAATAAAAGAGCCTCCATGTCTGTTTAGGGGCAGCTGCGAGGTAGCAGGACAGGGTGTGGATCCCAGGAGACCTTTCTGTCCCCCACGGCTGGGTGGCTGCGGTGGGCCCCAGAGCCCCAGGGCCACTTGGAAGGGTATGAACCGAATTAGCCCACAGCATCTTCGTCGTGGCTGAGGGCTCCTCTATGAAATGTCGATAAATATTTGTAATGTGTGTGCTTAGCATTGTAGGCTTGAACACAAAGGCAGGGGAAGCATTGCAATGAGAATCAAATATTGAAAGGGAAGGAGTCTGCACCTTGCAGTCAGGTATTTGCAAGAAAAAGACACGTAAAATGCACCTGGTTTTTCACATTTGGAGAACGTGACAAGTCTAAGAAGCGAATTGGATAAATTGTGGGGGATCCTCTGCGCAGCCAGAGTGCACCCGGTATCTGCCAGTGCCCACGCGGACCCCTGGGAGAGTCGCCTTGACTAAGCATTGATCTCACAGAGTTCCCAGGTCCAGGAGGGAGTTCCACCTTGGCCTCCCTTTGCAACAGTGAAGATTCTGGGAAACTGGCCTCAGGTGGCCTCTGCTGCCCGGCCCCTCTGCCTGTGGCACAGCTCTGGGGTGAGTCCTGCCTGTGCCCAGGGTCCTGCAGGCCCCTGCTCGGTGAGGCTGGCGTGCGTGGAGGGTGGGCCCAGGCGCAGCCTCCTCTCCTTGGGTGGAGCCCAGCTGCCCCCACCTCCTGGGCTGGACTCCACCTGCGGAGACCTGCACTTCCCAGCTGAGCAGGGATGGAGGTTGCCGTGCAGACGCTGTGGTTGGAGGAATTCCAAAGCACGGGCTGCCTGCCGTGTGACTGGGAAGCGGGGATTAAACACAGAAATGAGAACTTCTCTCCCATCAAGCTTGACAGTGACACACAAGGGCCCTTCCGGGCGGAGTTTCGGTTTTGTGCGACGAGAATTTCTTTCCATAGAGGGCGGCGGTGATCACGCAATGACGGGCCAGCCCTTCTCGCCAAACGGAAATTTCGAAATGGTCAGGATGGTAATCTGTCGTTGTTGTTTTTCCAAGACAGAGTCTTGCTCTGTTGCCAGGCTGGAGTGCAATGACACGATCTCAGCTCACTGCAACCTCCGCCTCCCAGGTTCAAGCGATTCTCCTGCCTCAGCCTCCCAAGTAGCTGGGATTACAGGTGAGCACCACCACGCCCAGCTAATTTTGTTTTTTTTTTTTTGGTGAGACGGGGTTTCTCCACGTTGGTCAGGGTAGTCTCGAATTCCCGACCTCAGGTGAACCACCTGCCTTTGCCTCCCAAAGTGCTGGGATTACAGACTTGAGCCACGGCAGCCAGCCATCAAGATGGTAAATTTTATGTGACATGTATTTCACCACAGTTTGTAAAAGTCAGAAAGAGCCCAGTCTCTGTGGAAGAGGCATGCCCAAGTGACCGTTTTTTTCAAGTCCCTCTGGTGGCCACCCACTCACATGAAGATGAGGAGCTGAGTGCCCACATCCAAGGGAAAGCCAACGGCCACGAAGGAAGCAAGTGGGGTTTGTGGGCAACCTGAGGCCACGTGAGGCAAGTGGGGCTCGTGGGCGACGTGACGCCACGTGAGGCAAGTGGGGCTCGTGGGCGACCTGAGGCCACGTGAGGCAAGTGGGGCTCGTGGGCAACCTGAGGGCTCCGGCGGCAGCACTTTTGCTACCCCCCTCTGGTCGGATGCCAGTGCCTCATTACAAACCTGTGTTGTTACAAACGGGCTCCATCTGTAACCACAGCCGGATGCAGTGACACCCACCTGTGCTCCCCACTACTCGTAGGGCTGACTCGGGAGGATGGTTTGAGCCCAGGAGTTGGAAGCTGTAATGCACAGTGACTGTGCCTGTGAAGAGCCACTGAGCTCCGCCTGGCAACACAGCGAGACACTATCTCTAAAAAAGAGATGTGTATGTATAACCACAGCTGGGTAATGCAGTGGGTTGAATAGTTTCCAAAATCTTCGTCCAGAACCTCAGAATGTGACTGTATTGGAAACAGCCTCTGTGCAGATGTAAGTGATTAAGTTTAGATGAGGTCACACAGGAGCAGGGAGGCCCTCAGTCCTAAGAATGGTGTCCATATACATATAGGAAGAGGAGCAGACACAGAGAGGGAGCAGGTGCCTGTGCAGACCCAGAGGCCAGAGCGACGCTGCCACAGCTGAGGACACTGGGGCACAGTTGGGCCCTGGGAGCCAGAAGAGGCAGGTAGGAGCTTTCCCCAGAAACCGCGGGGAACGCATGGCCCTGCCACACCCTGATCTCAGACTTCTGGCCTCCAGGATGGAGGATAGCATGTTTCTGTGGCATTAAGACCCGCCGTGTTAGAGTCTTTGTTCCAGCAGCCCTGGGCATGCAGCTGCGTGGCTTGCCCTTGTGGACACCCTACCTAAGGGCGCCGCTGCCCCCGCGGTTCTGAGCCAAGGCGTTTGCCCCGTCGGTCCTGTCCTGAAGGATCCTGGCCAGGTCACTGTGGTATCACAGTCCCTCACTTTCCCCCAGAGCAGCTTCAGCAACAGGCATGACATCAGGCACAGCAGCCTCGGGACCCCAGTGACCAGGAAGAAAGAGAGTTGTGCGTCAGCAAAACCAGCATTTTCCGGAGAAACTCCAGAACAAAAGAATATGCAGGGCATGTTAGAGAAGGAGAAACAGGAGTTGAGACCATCAGAAATGGCAGGAGTCGGGAGTCAGTGCCCTGCACCTGCAAACTGTCAGCGCGGGAGTCAGTGCCCTGCACCTGCAAACTGTCAGCGCGGGAGTCAGTGCCCTGCACCTGCAAACCATCATCAGCGCCGGAGTCAGTGCTCTGCACCTGCAAACCATCAGCCCCGCTCCGGGACAAAGCAAGTTCTCTCCCTCTCCACAGGAGCTGGGAGCCCGCCTGGCATCCCGGCCTCGCAGGTGGGGAGGGAGGTGGCCTCCCAAGTCACACATGGGGAAGCAGCAGCTCCGGGACAGGACATGGGTGGCCCTGCTCCAGACGCCTCGGCCACCACAGGCCAGCCCACTCCACAGCCTCCCCGAACCCTTCCAGCCATCACTGCAGACAGCTGAGTCCTGTGCCCACGCTCATTCCTGGAGCTGATGCTCCCTCCTCTGGGCTCCCCAGGAACTTGCCCGGACTGCGCAGAGCCAAGCCTCTCCCTGCGCCGAGACACTCGCCGCTGTTTGCAGGGTGAGCCAGTGCGCAGAGACACCCACGGCCCGCCAGCCCCTGAGAATCTCCTGGGAGCCCAGCCAGGTGGTCCCTGCGCCTCCCTGGTCTGTCCCAATCAAAGGTCCTGATTTATACCGGGGTTTTGTGGGACTGGGAGCTGCCTGACTAAGGGGGCATCGGGAGGGTCTCACTCCACTGTCTGAGGTCTGGCTGCTGACGGCTTTGAAGCCCCTCCCTTCTCCCTCCTCTCTGGGCCCCACACCAGGCAAGCCTCCCTCTAGTGCCTATGAAAGATTCAAAGCACATAAGCGCCTGCCATCCCAGGGAACCCTCACCCCGGCCCCACCCCAGCCACGATAAACCCTGGCCTCTGGACCAGCTCGGGAGGGCCTCCGGCTCCCCGGGGAACCTCAGTGGTGTAAATGATGAGATGTTCTCACCCTCCTGGTGTGTGGGTGGCATCTTCAGGCTTGACATCTGAACCAAACACTGGGCAGGGGTCTCTCCTGTCCTCACAAGGTGACCGCCACTGGGACGCCCCATGTCTGGCTGAGCAGCAGCACTGTGTGTCCCAGACCTGAGCCTTGGGTGGAGACGGCACCTCCGGCTGTCTCAGCCGCCCAGGCCCTCCTGGGAGGGATGCAAACCGCTGACCAGAAATAACACTTGAAAACCAGAACCGGGGTCTGGGGGCAACGTGCGGCCGAAGGGCCGGGCTGGGTGCTGGGAGGACGGACGCCTCGGAGCTCAGCTGTGAGGGCGTCATCTGGGCGGGGAGCTCTGCCGCCGTGTCATCTGAGTCCCTGCAGCTCTGCGCATTGGGCGGGTCATCTGGTTTTATCGGCAGAGCTCCATCCGGGAGAAAACCAAGGACACAGCTGGGTATGAGGAGCTGCTGGTTCAGAATGAGCTTAAACAATAGGAAAGTTTATTGCTGGGTCTGGCTTTCCACCTGACTATTTGCTTTTGTCTCTGGTATAAATGTCATGAGGACGCTGAAAATGGAGAATTAGGAATGGGCCGAAGTTGCTGGTGTCTGAAACCAAGCTTAAGCTGAAGGGCAAGTCCTGGGTGGACCCAATGCCAGGTGGCTTACAGGCTTCAGGAATGGCTGGATCCAGGAGCTTCTGTGATGTTATCAGATCTCTCCTCCAGCCGTTTATGTGCGTCATTGATTTATTCTCCTATTTGGAAACACTGAACATGCACGTGGAATCTGTTTCACATGTGTCTTCTGTATCCCTGTGACCAAGAGTGAGAGAGTCAGAGACAGAGACATCCCCAGAGGGCTTTGAGCTGGATGCAGGGCTGCCCAGGCCCCTGGGGGGGTCTTGTGATGGTGAAGACACGGTCCTGTTGGTTCCACGTGTGGGAAAAGTGGTGAAGCCACCACGCGACCATCTGATGATCAGAAGAGTGTGGGTGGAAGGAGTGTGCAGTTGTCACCAAAGTCACTTCCTCTTTCTGGAGCACTCTGGCCTCCCCGTTCACCTTCTCTCTGGAGCACTCTGGCCTCCCCGTTCACCTTGTTTCTGGAGTACTCTGACCTCCCCTGTCCCCCTCTTTCTGGAGCACTCTGGCCTCCCCGTTCACCCTCTTTCTGGAGCACTCTGGCCTCCCCGTTCACCTTCTTTCTGGAGCACTCTGACCTCCCCTGTCCCCCTATTTCTGGAGCACTCTGGCCTCCTGGTTCCCTTCTTTCTGGAGCACTCTGGCCTCCCCGTTCACCTTCTTTCTGGAGTACTCTGACCTCCCCAGTCCCCCTCTTTCTGGAGCACTCTGACCTCCCCGGTCGCTCTCTTTCTGGAGCACTCTGGCCTCCCCGTTCACCTTCTTTCTGGAGCACTCTGACCTCCTCTGTCCCCCTCTTTCTGGAACACTCTGGCCTCCTGGTTCCCTTCTTTCTGGAGCACTCTGGACTCCCCGTTCACCTTCTTTCTGGAACACTCTGACCTCCCCAGTCCCCTTCTTTCTGGAGCACTCTGGCCTCCCTGTTCACCTTGTTTCTGGAGCG
>NW_022437096.1:1518166-1525867 GCF_009761245.1 Sapajus apella
ACTCTGACCTCCCCAGTCCCCCTCTTTCTGGAGCACTCTGGCCTCCCCGTTCACCTTGTTTCTGGAGTACTCTGACCTCCCCGGTCCCCCTCTTTCTGAAGCACTCTGGCCTCCTAGTCCCCTCTCGCCTGGCTCTGCGGCCTGCCAGACTGTGTCCCATGGCTGGGGCTCAGGGCAGAGGGGGAACCTCAGTCTCCTGGGTGGATAAAAGTCAGCCCTCACACCTCTGGGGCCCCAGTCGCTCTCCCACCTTGCCCCTACTGTACCCACCGCCTCCCCGGGTGCACGCTTGCCCCACAGGAACACAGTGGGGTCTCTAGAAAAAGCCCAGGTGCTGCTCCCATGCAGGGGCCAGATCTGAACAAAGGAAGTGTCTGGGAAGGCGCTTGCGAGACTCACCCAGAGATAATGCTGTGGTTTCCACGGCTGCTGTGTTAATACCCACTCCCTCTAATTGAGGGGACATTATTTTCCTTATTTACAGGTGAGGAAGGTGCACCCAAGCAGCCCCTCCCACATGCCCCTCCTGCAGCAATGCCCCCAACCCCCTCTACCCACCCTGCTCCGATGCCTGGGCTGCCTCCCCTGTGGGATGTAGACTCAGAGGTCTCAGCTGAGGACCCAGGTGGACACCTGTGCCGTCCAGGGCGTCTGAAGCCACGCCCACACTTGAAAGGCACAGGCTAGCTGAGAAAGCTCAGCCTCTGCTGAGCTGCCTGGTCCGCAGGGGAGGCTGGGGTTACCTGGAGGGAGGGACCGGCCCCAGGCTTCAGGGAGGAGGTGGTCGGGGTTGCTAGAGAGGGGAGTCTACAGCAGGCCCCAGCTCCATGCGAGGCCAGGGACACCCCAAGGCCTGGCAGCCCATCCCTGCCCCCCTCCAGGGGCTTCTTCTCCCTCAGGGCACTCATGAGGAGAAGCCTTCCCCTGCCCTGCTGTGAATACTCTCACTGCAAAGGCTGGGTAGGGCTGAATGATTTCTGAGGGAGGCTCACTGCCCGCAGAGAGGGCTGGCCTCCTCTGGGGCCCTGGGGAGGAGCCGCCGGCCCTGAGAGCCGCAGAGGAGAGGAGGGTGGCAGAAAGCACCCAGTGAGGTCTGGTGAGCACCAGCTCCAGAATCCAGGATGTTGGGCGCTGTCCGAGGTTCTGACTCTCCCTGTAGGGACTATCTGTGGCAGGCTCAGGACTCAGAGGACCCGTGAGGCCGGAAGAACGGAGGGGTCCAAGGAGGCAGAGGCGGGGAGGTGGTGCTCACGGTGGCACCTGTCACACAGACACGGGCTCCTGGGCAGCTCTGATACTCAGGGGCCATGAGGTCAGGACGGGTGCAGGGATCCAGCCAGGTCCCGGTACCAAGCAGCCTGGGGCGGCCTCCACCCACTGCACCCACAAGTCCCCAGGCGGCTTGAGTGAGCCTAGCCTGTGCAAGACTGGACAGAGCCTCTCCAGAGAGGCCAGAGGTGGTGAACACGGAGGGGGCGCCAGCCTCAGGAGGAGAAAGGGTTTATCTCCTGGAGGAGAGCCGGCTGGCCAGGGGCGTGACCGCAGCATGGGGCCCAGAACGGAGAGAAGGGGCACCTGCTGGGTGGCCCAGCTGTGCTTCAGCCCCCTGGGAGACTCAGCCCCCTGGGAGAGTCCCCACAAACGGACCAGGCATCCACGTAGAGGAATGAGCTCCCCGTCAGCTCTCTGGCTCCCAAGCTGGCAGATATACCCAAGTCAGATGACACAGAAGTGTGTGTGGTCTCCCCATGGAGCGGCACGCAGACCCCCTGCCCAGGCCCTGCTGTGTGATCTCGGGCCCCTTCCAAGCCACTAAGCCTTATCCCAAAAGCAGACATGCAGATCTCTAAAGCCAGGCCTGACGCCAGGCCTGGTTTTCTGCTTTTGATGGGAACAGCTCACAGCTGTGTGTCTATATTGGAAGCTGCTTCTACCAAGCCCAGTTATTTATATACCTCCTTCCAAACAGAAATATAAGGAAATGTGTTAGCAATTTTGACTTTATTTCATAAAACACAGGATGAGGCCAAATGGAAGTCTGTTTCCGAACGAGATTACAGATCTGAAAAACCCAGTTCACTTTCAGCGGCAAATATCATTTAGAGAAAATGTCTTGTTTTGTCAAAAGAAGCTGTGTGTTGACAAATTTCTTCCCCTCCAATTCTAGAGGGATTTCAAAGCTCTCAGCGGGTGTTCTACCTGTGAGGGGGGTGGTGCTTCTGTCCTAAACATCTCGTGCCCCCCGCAGGGCCTGTGCAGTGAGGTCCCCAGACGAAGCTCCGGGCCCACAGGCCTGGCGGTGGGGACAGGGCTGGCTGCCATGGAGGGCGGGGGACGCCACCTCCACCCTGACCAGTGCCTCAGGTGCTCGGGCTCAGCTGCAGCAGGATTTGGAGGTCCAGGGTCCTCACAGCAGGACAAACATGCTCCTTCTCCCTGGGCACATGGAAAGCCATCGGCGGCTCCCAGGGCGGTGCACCTTGCCCACCCAGCTTGTTCCCCACCCCACCTTTCCCTTTTATGTAGAGGTTAAAGGGAACACCCCAGGCAGGTGGCACCTCCCCAACACTGGGTGACCCACCTGCCGCCTCCCACAGCCCTCCCACGTGCCCCTCTGCCCACCCTGCTCTGCAATGCCTGAGCAGCCTCCCCTATGTGATGGCCTCAGAGGGAAGGCTGAGACCCCCGTGCCATGCCCACCCTGGCCCCAGGCCCCCTGAAGACCCAGGCAGCCGCAGGCTCCCTCCTTTTTTTTCCCCAGTTCCTCACTTCCTAGTGGTCGCTCCTCGACCGTCACCTCCCGAAAGCCTTCCTCGGCCAGCCAGGCCCCTCTCAGCCCACACCTTCCTCTTCCCACCCCTGGTGTCTGTCAGCACACTTGCTGCTGTTTCTCCCTCCCTCGGCTGGTCAACCTCTCTGGCAACTCCCACAGGCCCCGCACCATGACAGGGCTGGCAGAGCCCTGGGGAGGGCACCGCACCTAGGAAGGCTTCCTGGAGGTGGGTCAGAGCAGAGCTGGGAGTGTGAGGAGAACCATCGGCCCTGGACTGCGTTCCCATCCCTGAGCGTGGGTCCTGACTTGGGGGCCTGCTGCGGTCAGTGCCTGGGGGCATGTGGGTGTCACTCCCACTTGACAGATGGCACCTGAGGCTCAGGGGGGTACCCAGGGCTGTGGTGGGGACAGTGACCAGGCCGGGGTCTGAATCAGGGCCCAAGTAGGGCTCAGCTGCGACCCCACTCTTCACTGTGCTGGCTCTGCTGAGAGACCCCCCAACTCTACCTCAGAACAGGCTTGGCTGCCCCTCTATGGCCCCAGCCAGAGCCACCCCTGCACTGAGTTCTGCGTCACCACGCCCCACGTCACCGCACCCACCACCGTGCCCCACGTCACCGCACCCACCACCGTGCCCCACGTCACCGCGCCCCATGTCACTGCCTCCTCTACCAGCCCCCTGCCCCTTCCCTTCTGCAGCTCTTGGTCTTGTGCCTGGAGGTGGGACCCTCCCCAGAGCAGAGGACATGGTGGGGACATTGCATGCACATGACTGGGTCAGCCTAGGGGTGAGGTCCCTTCCCTGGCTAGGAGGGTGAACAGGACAGGACCTGGACCAACCCTCCCTGCTGGAACACCCTCCCTCTTCCCCTGACATGCTCCAAACCAAGATTCAGGAGCCCCTGCCCATGGGGGTTCCCTGGACACCATAGCCTGGCTGGCCCCCCACCACAGATGGGGCCACTTACCTGTTCCCAGGTGCTCTGGTGGCCAAAGTCTGGCCACTGGATGTGACCAGGTCAGAGCCTTGGGCCAGCCCGTGCTGGGGTGGGGACCTGGGGGCTGCAGGCGTGGGGTGACACACACGGGGCCTGGAGAACACACTGGGCCCAGCAGCACCGCCTCCCGGGGCCCACATCCACCCAAGGGCAGGCAACGCTGTCCCCACCTCACCCCCAGCCACAGTGACCAGGACAGCTGACCATGGCCCCCCGAGCACTTGACCCGAACCTCCGGCTGGCTCTCGGCCTGAGCTGAGCCTTTCCAGACAGAATGGAGGTCACTCCAGAGAGGACCTGACCTCAGGGTGCTGGACCCACCCACCCTCGCCGCCACAGGAATCAGACCATCACCCAGCCCACCCCCAGCTGGCAAAACCAGGGAACGGTGTGCACCCCTCACTTCCGCGGCCGGCCCTGAGGACGGCAGGATGACGGCTGAGTGAAGGCCCGAAGCCTAACAGGCACCTCAGTCTCCGTTCTCCGTGATGACCCTCCCGGCAGCCTCCGTTCTCCGTGATGACCCTCCCAGTTCCTGCCTGAGGCTGCCGACCCCTCCTGAAGACTGTGGGTGGGATCTTCCCTCTCTACCCAGTTTCCTCACCCGGCTCTTCCTTCCTTCTGGTCTCTGGGTGTCAGTGGCCGTTGGTGGCCAGGGTGGCCATGAGGCCTCTGTGGCCGAGAGCCCCTTGATTCTGCAATCCTGACCCAGTCATAACCCTAACAGGCCCAGCGAAAAGTGGTGCTGGGAGGAGCAGCCCCCACAATGGCCCTGAGGGAGCCGTGGGGAAGACATCACCCCATTCAGTCACCTCACTGAACACTCACCACAGAGCCCACCAACAGCGGGACGTCCCACCCCGCAGACACACCCCCGGCTCACCCAGCACAGGGCCTGCCGTGGTACTGAGGCTTAGACCCTGGGCATTCTCAGCGGCAAGGGCGGCCTAGAGCCATCAGGAGGGGCCATGTTCTCAGGGGGTAATTAGCCTGTTTTTCCTTCCAGGTGAAACTGATTTTGCCAAATGCATGAAGTTATGGAGCGAATTAAACCCCACGGTGGGCGGTGAGTCATCGAGGCAACAGCTGGCTCTCACAGCTTGGGCCCAGGAGCTCCCAAGGCAGGGGCTGAGAGCAGCCGTCCCCGCGAGACGTGAACTCGGGGACCCCAGGTGAGCTCTGGGCCAGCGGGGCCTCTGCAGAGAGGAGAAGGTACCGTCCCTGTGTATACGAGAGGAGAGTGCACGCTCTTTTCAACTGTTATCACTGAAATGTCTATTTCTCCATTCAATTCTGTGAGTTTTTGTTTTACATATTTTGGGGCTCTGTTGTTAGGTGCATATGTCTGCAGTCGTTATTTTACCTGAAGAATTGGCTTCTGTCTTTATAAAATTTCCTCTTTATCCCTAGTAACCCTCGCTGTTTTAAATTACTGTGAGTACCCCAGCTCCCTTACGGTTGCTGTTTGCGCGGTTTACTTTCAGCGTTTTGGCATCTTTGAATCTAAAGTGTGTCCCCTGTAGACAGTATATAAGTGGGTATCGGTTCTTTATCCAATCTATCTCTGCCTTTTTATTGGATTGTTTAATCCATTCACATTTAATGTTACTGTGGATGTAGGTGAATCTATGTCTGCATTTTACCTCTTGTTTCCTGTATGCTCGGGTCTCATGCCTTTCTGTTGTTACTGTTACTCTAGTCTTCCTTTCCTGATTTCTAATTAAGTGAATATTTTCTAGTGCAATTTTGTTATTCATTTAACGGCTTTTTCAGCATATTTTAAGTTATTTTCTTAGTGGTTGCTCTACAGCTTACCATATACACTTAACATATCAGAATCTATTTCAGATTTATATTAACTCCAATTATATGTTGAAATGTTATCTTTATATTCTTTGCTATATTTACCTTGTTTAGTTATATTATCTTTTCTTATTTACCACTTATTATTCTCCTTATTTGTCTCTTTTTTAACTGTTTTTTACATGGACAAGGTCTCGCTGTGTTGCCCAGGCTGCTCTTGGAACTCCTGGGTTCAAGTGATCCACCATCTCAGCCTCCAAGTGCTGAGACTGCAAGCATGAACCACCCTGGACACTGTCTCGTTTCTGTGGCTCTGAGTTACCATCAGTTGTGACTTCTTTACTAACACAGTGTTGCTCCCACATACCTCCTGTGTACTATTACTGTCAAATATATTAAATTCGCACTTGTTACAGGTCCAGGAATTTAATCATATACATATTATTTTACACAGTTGATTTTCAAATCACTCAATGAAAGAAGAAATGTGCATTTATACTGTCTTTGACAATTCATTATTACACTTCCAGTGCCCTTTTTTTGGTGTGGACTCCAATTTCCATCTGGGATCAGATCTGCCAACCACAAATTATCTTGTTTTCGTTTTTAATCTGAGAACTTTCTATTTGGCCTTCATGTTGAAAGATCATTTTCTAGGTATGAGAATCTTGATTTACAGGTTTGTTTGGGTTTTTGTTCAGTCTTTTTTTTTCTGAGGCAAAGCCTTGCTCTGTCTGGAGTCACCCAGGCTGGAGTGCAGTGGCATGATCTCGGCTCACTGCAGCCTCCACCTCTGGGGTTCAAGTGATTCTCCTACCTCAGCCTCCCGAGTAGCTGGGATTACAGGCACCCACCACCCCCAGCTAATTTTTGTAATTTTAGTAGAGAAGGGGTTTCACCATATTGGTCAGGCTGGTCTCGAAATCCTGACCTCAGGTGATCTCAACCTCCCAAAGTGTTGGGATGACAGGCGTGAGCCACCGCGATTGGTGGTTCAGTCCTTTGAATATGCCATCCTAAGGCCGGGCGTGGTGGCTCACGCCTGTCATCCCAGCACTTTGGGAGGCCGATGTGGGTGGATCACCTGAGGTCAGGAGTTCAAGACCAGCCTGGCCAACATGGTGAAACCCCATCTTTAAAAAAAAAAAAAAAAAGAAAGAAAGAAAGAATATGCCATCCTACTGCCTTCTGGCCGTCACTGTTTCTGATGAAAAGTCAGTGGTTAATCTTGCAGGAGTGCCCCTACCCATGAGGAGTCATTTTTTTTCTCCTGCCACTTTCAGGACGTTTTCTTTGCTTTTGGCTTTCAGTATTTACTATGATGAGTCTGCACATGGAGACTCTTCTTTACGTTTATTCTACTTTAAGGTCATAGGGTTTCTCAGATGTATAGATGAATGTTTTCCACAAATTTGGGAAATTTCCAGGCCTTATTTGTTCAGATGTTGTTCTGTCTTTTCTGCCTTTCTTCTCAAGTAAACCTGTGATGACTACGTTGGTGTACTGAAAGTCGTCTGACAGTTCTCTGAGGTTCTATTCATTTTTCTTCCTTCTATATTCTGTTTTTCAGATGGCATAATCTCTATGAATCTATCTTCAAAGTGACTGATTCCTTCTTCTGTCAGTTCTAAACTATCATTGACCCCCTGTAAACATGTTTTTTATTTCAATTATTCTTCAACTCCAGAATTTTCACTGGATTCTCCTTTATAGCGTCTGCCTTTTTATTCAGAGTCTGTATTTGAGTCTCTGCTCACTGTTTCTGTTATCGCCCTCATTGCCTTCACACCTTCCTTTACTTCTCTCTGCGTGGTTTTCTTCAGCTCTTTGAACACATTCATAATGAGTTGTTGGAGGTCTCTGTCTGTGAAGTCTGGCATCTGATCCCTCCCATGGGCAGCTTCTGCCCCAGCTCCTTTCCTGGTTTATCAGTCACACATTCCTATTTATTTTCACGCCCCTTAGGTTTTGTTGAAAACTGGGCACTTTAGATAATATTCGTAGTGACTCTGGATACTGATTTCCCCCGCAGGGCCTGTTTTTGTCGTTGTTTGCTTATTTGCTTTCCGACTTGGCTAGGTCACTTGAGGAACATTTATTTCCCCCATAGTGGGCAGCCTTCGGTGG
>NW_022437096.1:1525877-1600578 GCF_009761245.1 Sapajus apella
CCAGGGGCCCAGCCTTGGGCATACACACAACCTCCCCGGACAACAGCAGTTTTGTTTTCACTGGAGCTTCACTTGACCCTTGCCTGATCTCTCTGGGAAGCTCCCTGCCTCTGCCAGCCTGTTAAGCACCGTTAATCACCTGCTGGTCGCTCCACTGTTTTCACTAAGCCCTGGGGCATTAATTGCTCAGCACACAAATTCAATTAAATTCAGGCAGAAATAGTTCCCAGTCCAGTCCTAGGTCCCTCCTGACCCAGGAGGGCACTTCCCCACTATCTCTTAGTTCTTTCCAGCAAACTAGCTGGGCCATGGTAACAGCTTGCTGCTGTTCATGAGGAACTACTGTTTTCTTTTTTTTTTTTTTTTAACGTTTATTTTAGGTTCAGAGGTACATGTGCAAATGTGTTATACGGGTAACCTCCTGTCATGGGGGCTCATTGTGCACGTTATTTCTTTACTCGGTACGAAGCCTAGTACCCAATACTTATTTTTTTCTTACCCTGTCTCTCCCACCCACCATCCTCGATTTTAACAGCGCCTGATATATGACAGGAACTCAACTGTTTTGAATTTGTGACTTTGTTACAAGAACCTATGATTTACACTTGTCTCGTAAAAGAAAAAAAACTATTATTTTCAAGAGCACCCAGGCTTAGACTTCTTAATACTGTGTTTCAAATACAGTTGGTTCCTTTTGTGAGAGCTTTGGGGTTCTCTTTCCCTACGAGCTGCCTCGCCTCCTGGACAAAGTCTCTGAGCCGCTACTCCGGGCATTGGGCAGGGCAATAGCCCATGGTCTTTGGGGTGTGCTTCTTCTGGTGGGGCATCTCAGCTCTACAGGTGAGCTGGGGCAAGGGTAGTCAGGTCCCCAGAGTTCTCAGCCTGCCACACTGGGGTGACCATGAAAGCTGCAGACGTGCCTCATTTAGAGAAAGGGTCCCTGTGGTCAGGGTCTCAGGAAGCAGTCATCCTGGATGGTCCAGATGCCCTAAAACCAGTGCCACGTGCTCTTGTAAGAGTCACACAGGAAACAGACACGGAGCATGGGCTCCCAGGGCCACAGGAGTCGGAGAAGCAGGAGGGACCTCCCCAGGACGGCTGGGGAGGGCGACCCTGCCACACCCTGGTTCCTGGCTTCTGGCTCCAGAGCTGCAAGCGGATGAGTTTCTCCTGTCTGAGCCGCCAGTTCGTGGTTCTTGGCCACAGCTGCCCACGACACTCAGCGGCTCTTTGCTCGTGAACATAAGCTGTCTCCTCCTGCATCTCCCCAGCCTTGGCCACCGTGCCACCCGGAGGGCAGGAAAGAGCAGGCACACGGAGGGTGAGCCAGGTCGGAGGCCGCTTCCCAGTGTGGAGAGGAATGTTGGATAAGGGGCGGCGGTCTTGCCCGGGTCGGGGGCGCCTCACAGTGTGGAGGGGAACGTGTCGGATGGGTGGGGGGCAGTGGTCTTGCCCACAGTGGAGAATGGGACTGCGTCCTTTCATTGACAGGAGGCCCCGTCCCAGATGCTGGGATGCTGACGTCAGGAAACGTACCATGTCAGGGCTGTTCCAGGTGGGAAATGAGCAGCCTGCAGCATCTCCACTCACAGCAGGACCTGGCCCTGGCCACTCACGTGCCAGTGGGGAGGGCAGGGGGTCACTCACCGCTCGCACCCCTCCCTACACCTGCAGCCTGGGGTCCTGGGCGCCCCCACCAGAGACGTGCCTTTCCCTCCCTGGACCCCAGCTTGGCCAACTCCCACCAGGAGGACACGCTAGGACGTGGCAGCTGCCACTTCAAGGGCTTGAGGCACTCGGGTGTGGCCCAGCCCTCTGCGCTCAGCCTGGGCTGGAGAATGAGGCTCCGGTACCACTGGCTGCAGGAGAAATAGAGCCCTCAAGAGCAGCCCAAAGCCGAGGCCAGGCAAGATCGGCACAGCACACAGGTCTGCAGTCCAGGCCGTCAACTTTCAGTGTGGTCTGCTGTGGCCACAGGAGACAGGTCCATCTAGGTGTGTCTGTACACACACACACACACACACACACACACACACACACACACACACAGAGTTCACATATTTTCTATCTTATGGCTATTGTGTGTATGATAAATGTTATAACCGTGGCATGCAGGGTCAAGGCAGAGAAGCCGGCAGGGACACTTAGGGTCTAAACCCACAGAGCCTGCCCCTTGGGAAAGGGATGGGGTGCTGTGAGGCTCTGGGGCTCCAGCCCAGCCTGAAAGGTGCAGGTCAGGCCTCTGCTGGGAGGCAGGGAGCCCTTCAGGGGTGATTCTCACAGAATGTGAAATAACCAGAGACCCCACGCACACCCAACGCCCCTGGGCCCAGACATCAGAGATCAGACACGGCCCTTGGTCTCCTGCTTCTCCAGGAGGAGGCTGCCCATGGGACCCAGGACCCCGGACAATGGCACCCAGGTGCCCAGTGCACACCCAGGGTCCCCACCCCCACAGGCCCAGGACCTCGGGCCCAGGCCCAGCCCCAGAGGAAGGAGGCTGCAGGGCCACTCCCCTTCTGCACTCAGGGCCTGTCTGGAGTTTTCCTAATTCATTCTCGCAGTCTCCAGGTGATGTGAGCCAACTGTATGTGTCGGGCTCTATTCACAGCACAGGGGGCAGAGCCAGTGCTCCCAGCCACAGGTGCCAGGGCCCAGAGGTGCCTTGCATGACCTGGTTACACATGTGGCATCTCTATCGATTTTCCAGCAGGCGAGCATGTTCCAGATTCTGGACCCAGCTGCTGGGAGACCTGAAGGACCCGCAATCCCTGGGGTTAGCCCGCCCAGCTCCCCTAGGTGGTCCCACGTCCCCACCCACCAGCGCAGGGGACTCCATGAGCCCCACCCGGGCAGAGCTGTGGGGGTCTCATGGGAGGTGAGACCTCACCTGCAGGTGAGGCTGTGCCCCTGGAGCCATATGTGGGCTCAGAAGACCCCCTTTTCCGCCTTGGGACACAACCTCACTGCATCCAGCCTGGGTCCTGGGGTCTCAGAGCTTTCCCTAGAGAAAGGTACCCCAGCCTCCTCTAACGAGCTTGGTCCCGAGGACAGCAGCGGCCAGGTTGGACGCCCAGCGAGGGGCCTCACCTCCAGTCTCCTCCATCAAGACAATCACATGGGAAGAAAGGCTCTGGTGCCAGGGGACAGGGGAGGCCTAGGACAGAAGCAGCCCCCCAGGGAGGCAGGGGTCAGCCCCCAGGAGCTCCTGGTGGGGAAGAGCCTGGCAGAAACGTGGGCAGCATTCAGAATGAGTCAGCCTGGCCGTCAGCCGGCAAGTGGGGGAAACCTCCATTGTCCTGGAAAGGGCCAGTTTCTGAGCTGAGGCTGCAGCAGCCTAAACCCCCCGCCTGCAGCCTCCACCCCACCAGTCACAGCCACCAAGCCACCTATGGAAGACCTCACCCTGCTCCCCTCCCCGCCAGCCAGCCGGGGTCTACTCCCACCGCCCTCTGAGTGGCCAGCTGGGAGGAGGCAGCACCTGCCATCCCCGACAGGGGCCCCTGCTCTGGGCTCCGGGTTCCTCCCCACCAGCCCCACCATCCCCATCCCCGGGAAGGGCTGCTCTGTCTCCTGGTGGCTGCAGGACGAGGGGGTGCCCGTGGGGGTCTCATGAGCCACTGTGCCCCACCTGTATTCCTCCATGTCTGCTGGGCGCTGGGTAGACCCCAACAGGATCCCCTGGCAGGCGTGACCTTGAGGAGAAGCCACGTGTCACCACCTCCTGGGACATTCAGATGAAGATCTGCACATTCAGAGCAGACTTTGAGGAGGCAGAGCGGGTCCTCTCAGGCTCTTTTCTGTGAATGCTGCTGGTCCCTGCATTTAGCCTGACAGGTGGTGGTCACTTCCCAGGAGGTCGCATTGGTGATTGGTCAGTAATCAGCACTCCTGGAGAAAATCATCCAAAAATCGAGGACACCGTGACACAGGACACGCATGGCCCAGGCCAAGCCTGTAGAGGGTGGGCAGGTGCTCCCTGGAGGAGCAGAGGAGACGGAAAGGCAGAGACCCTCAGCTCCCTGCAGCCCTCACCTGGGTGCCGTTTCCCACCCAGAGCAAGAAGAATGAAGAAAGGGTGCAAACCTTCAGCTGCCTCACAAGTTCACGTCTATTCCTAGTTTTCCGCAAGCTGTTAAGAAGAAGGAGTATCGGATTTTGCCCAATGCTTTTTCTGCACCTTCTCAGGTGATCATGGGGTTTTGTCCTCTGTTCTGGTAAGATGGTGCATAACATGAACTGATTTTCAGGTGTTAACGCTGTAATGCTGGGATAAACCTCATTTGCCATGACGTATTACGTTTGTTTACATATTGCTGAATTTGATCTGCTAAGGATTTTTGCATTTATTTTCATGCGGGATATGAGACTGTCATTTTCTTTCCTTGTAATGCCTTCATCTGCTTTTGGTAACAGAGTAAATATGGGCGTCATGAAATGTATATTTGAGAAGGATTCTCTCCTCTTAAATTTGTGGTGAGTTTGTAGGGACTTGGTGTTATCTTTTTCTTAAGTGCTTGGTAGAATTCACCAACAAAGCCATATGGACCTGAAGTTTGTTTGTAGGAAAATGTTTAACTATAAATTCTATGTCCTTATTATATCTGGGCTCTCTGGGACATTTGTTTCTTCTTGAACGAGATCTGGTAGTTTAATCACAAACCCCGTCACCCCAGACAAACGCTGACACAAACCCATCACCCCAGACAAACACTGTCACAAACCCCGTCACCTCAGACAAACACTGTCACAAACCCATCACCCCAAACACTGACACAAACCCATCACCCCAGACAAACACTGTCACAAACCCATCACCCCAGACACTGTCACAAACCCCGTCACCCCAAACACTGTCACAAGCCCCGTCACCCCAGACAAACACTGTCACAAGCCCCGTCACCCCAAACACTGACACAAACCCTGTCACCCTAGACAAACACTGTCACAAACCCCGTCACCCCAGACAAACACTGTCACAAACCCGTCACCCCAGACACTGTCACAAGCCCCATCACCCCAGACAAACACTGTCACAAACCCCGTCACCCCAGACAAACACTGTCACAAACCCTGTCACCCCAAACACTGACACAAACCCCGTCACCCCAGACAAACACTGTCACAAACTCCATCACCCCAGACAAACACTGTCACAAACCCATCACCCCAAACACTGTCACAAACCCCGTCACCCCAAACACTGTCACTTCAAATACTGTCACCTCAGACACCATCACCCCAGACAAACACTGTCACAAACTCCATCACCCCAGACAAACATCATCACCCCACACTGTCACCCCAAACACTGTCACAAACCCTGTCACCCCAAACACTGTCACTTCAGACAAACACCATCACCTCAGACACCGTCACCCCAGACAAACACTGTCACAAACCCTGTAACCCCAAACACTGTCACTTCAGACAAACACCGTCACCTCAGACACTGTCACCCCAGACAAACACTGTCACAAACCCTGTCACCCCAAACACTGTGACTTCGGACAAACACCATCACCTCAGACACCGTCACCCTGGACAAACACCATCACCCAGGGCATGTCAGAGACCTCTGTGGCAGCCCCTCCCATCACAGACCCAGAGGCCTAGGATGAAGAAATGGTTTCAAGGGCTGGGCCCAGGGTCCCTCTGCTGTGTGCAGCCTGGGGACTTCTTGCCCTGCATCCCAGATGCTCTAGCCATAGCTAAAAGGGACCACAGTACAGCTCAGGCTGTGGCTTCAGAGGGTGTAAGCCCAAGCTTTGGCAGCTTCCAGGTAGTGTTGAGCCTGCAGGGGCACAAAAGTCAAGAATTGAGGTTTGGGAACCTCCACCTAGATTTCAGAGAATATGTGGGAACACCTGGACATCCAGACTGGTTTGCTGCAGGGATGGGGCTCTCAAGGGGAACCTCTGCCAGGGCAGTGTGGAAGGGAAACATGAGGTTGGAGCCCCACACAGAGTCCCTGCTGGGGCACTGCCTAGTGGCAGTGAGAAGAGGACAGCTGTCCTCCAGATGCCAAAATGGCAGATCCACTGACGGCTTGCACCAAGCACCTGGAAAAGCTACCGACACTCAACGCCAGGCTCTGAAAGCAGCCAGGACAGAGGCTGTGCCCTGAAAAGTCACAGGAGTGGAGCTCCTCAAGACCCTGGGAACTTACCTCTTGCATCAGCCTGACCCGGATGTGAAACATGAAGTCAAAGGAGATCATTCCAGAACTTTAAGATGTAACCGCCTCGCTGGATTCTGGACATGCATGGGGCCTTTTAAGTCCTTTGTTTTGGCCAATTCCTTCCATTTGGAGTGGGTGTATTTACCCAATGCCTGCACCCTTATTGTATCTAGGAAGTAACTTGCTTGCTTTTGATTTTACAGGCTCATAGGTGAAAGGGACTTGCCTTGTCTCAGGTGAGACTTTGGACTGTGGACTTTTGAATTAATGATGAAATAAGACTTGGGGGACTGTTGGGAAGGCATGATTAGTTTTGAAAACTGAAGACATGAGATTTGGGAGGGGCCAGGGGTGGAGTGATGTGGTTTGGCTCTGTGTCCCCACCCAAATCTCATCTTAAATTGTAGTTCCCATAATTCCCATGTGTTGTGGGATGGACCTGGTGGAAGATAACTGAATCATGAGGTGGTTTCCCCCATACTGTTCTCCTTGTACTGAATAGGTCTCACAGTATCTGACGGTTTTATACGAGGTTTCCCTTTCAACTTGGTTCTCAATCTCTCTTGCCTGCCACCATGTAAGATGTGACTTTCACCTTCCACCATGATTGTGAGGCCTCCCCAAGGCACATAGAACTGGGAGTTCAGTAAACCTCTTTTTCTTTAGAAATTACGCAGTCTGGGATATGTCTTTATCAACAGCATGAGAACAGACTAATGAACATGGTGTTCTAAGGTGAGAGCCTCACCTTAGATCTTTTTCTCCAGTATTTGCACCGAATGCTGCAAATCCTGCTCCACGCACTGCATTTGCTCATCCTTCCAACTATGATAAGTTGTGTTTTCATCTAGTTAAAAATATTTGTTAATTTTTCTTGAGATTTTTTTGATCCCTGTATTATTTATTCTTAACATATTTTAAGATTTTTTTAGTTATTGGTTTCTAGTTCAATTCCATTGTGGTCTGAGAACATATCTTGTATGCTTTCTGGTCTTTTACGCTTGGTAAGATGTGTTTTGTGGCCTGCGATGTGGTCAGTTTTGGTGAATATTCCGTGTGTGTTTGGGAAGAATGTGTAATCCGCTGTGGTAGACGAAATCGTTTATAGCTGTCAATTAGATCCAATTGATTGATGGTGCTGTCCGGTTCAAATATCTTCACAATTTTACACCTGCTAAAGCTATCAATTACTGACAGAGTCTAACTAAGATAGTGGATTTGCCCACTTCTCCTTGAAGTTCCACAGCTTTTCCCCAGTGTCTGGACTCTGTTTTAGTGCTAGGCTTACACACACGTTTTGCCAGAAGCCCAAGGTTGGCAAAGAGAGGAGAAGGCACCAGAGAGAGTCAATAACAAAAGCAAAAGCTGAGGAAGCCTCACAAGGGGCAGGTCTGGACAGAGGAGGGACGGGTTCAGGGGTGGGGTTCAGGCTGGACACAGACACTCAACACCAGCCCATGAAAGCAGCCAGGAGAGAGAGGCTTCACAGAGGCCTGGACAGAGGAAGGTGGGGTTCAGGCTGGACAGAGGAGGGTGGGGTTCAGGTCATTCTGCAAACCTGACCTGGGTACGTTGGCCTTTCCCATCCCAGCATGCACTTGGAGCCTGCGGCCCTCACCCAAAGGTGCCCCCAGCTCAGGGGTTTGTGCCCCTGCCTGGTGCCCTCCCCTTGGGTGTTGCTGGGACCCGTTTCTTGCTCCTAAGCCACAACATGAGATCAAAGTGATGGGGTGTCCGTGGCTAACTGTGTGTGCATGACCACGCCACGTACAACTGTGACCCTGCTTTGCCGGAGCTGCTCTCTCCTTCCTGCAGGGACGCAGCAGCCATATTGGGCAACCCTGCATGCCAGGGACCTTCAGTGGCCTCTAGCACCAGAGGGCAGCCTCTGGACAAAGGGCAGGCTCTGGACAAAAGCCAGTGAGGAAACAAAGCTATCAGTCCTACAGCTGAAAGGACGGATGGGTGCCAGCACCCTGAGCGAACACAGAGGCGAACTCTGCGCCAGCTCAGCCTCCAGCCCAGCTGCCACCTGATGGCAGCCTGTGGGGCGAGCAGGGGACCCACTAAGCGGTGCCAGACCACTGGCCACAGAGACTGTGAGATACAGATGTGTGTGGTTTTGAGCTGCCAGGTTTGTGGTGACCTTGTCACACAAGGACAGACACTAACACCACCGGCTCCCACAGCAGGTCTCGGGGACTCAGGGAGTTCTAATAACGAGACCTCAGGGGGCTTCTGGCTAAGTGCAGAGGATAGTGCGGCTGAAGGTCACGGCCAGACGCCTGGGGCAGATCACCAGCCACTCCCTCCCTCAGCGTCAGGAGCTGCTATGGCGCTGTGGCCAAGCCCATTCCTTTTTTTTTTTTTTTTTTTTTTTTAGACAGAGTCTTGCTCTGCCACTCAGGCTGGAGTGCTAAGGCATGATCTCAGCTCACTGCAACCTTCGCCTCCTGGGTTCAAGCGATTCTCCTGCCTCAGCCTCCCGAGTAGCGGGGATTACTGGCACGCACCACCACACCCAGCTAATTTTTGTATTTTTAGTAGCAATGGAGTTTCACCATGCTGATCAGGCTAATCTTGAAATCCTGGCCTCAAGTGATCCACCTACCTCAGCCTTTCACAGTGCTGGGATTACAGGCTTAGCCACTGCACCTGGCCAAGCCCATTTCTTTTCTTTTTCTTTTTTTTTTTTTTTTTAAAAACAGAGTCTTGCTCTGTCACCCAGACTGGAGTCCAGTGGCACGATCTCAGCTCACTGCAACCTCAGCCTCCCAGGTTCAAGTAATTCTCCTGCCTCAGCCTCCCAAGTGGCTGGGATTACAGGCACGTGCCATCATGCCCAGAAAATTTTTTGGTATTTTTAGTAGAGATGGGGTTGCACCATATTGGCCAGGCTGGTCTCGAACTTATGACATTGTGATCTTCCCGCCCCATCCTCCCAAAGTGCTGCAATTACAGGCATAAACCACTGCACCTGGCCCCAAGCTTATTTCTAAGAATGCCCATGGGAAGGAAGGAGGGAGAGCACATTGGCTAGGAACACCCAAAGAGGAGAGCGATGGGTGCGGGTGGGGAGCAGAGCCGGAGGGGGCCCAGGGGTTGTGGTTCGTGGACCTGAGGCCCTGGCCAGCCCTCAAATGCTCCAGCTCCTGGCTCTCAAAGCAGCTTCCTAGAGACCATCAGTATAACTGTGACAGCAAACCCATCGGTACTGTGATTTAATTAAGAGATCGTGACAGTGGAGGCGGGACAGTATTGTGCTGGGAATGGCCGGCATCGCCAGCCCTGCCCTGACTCAGAGCCAGGGGTACTCATGCATCGTCAGGTCAGTGTTTGGGGAGAATTGCCATATTTTTCAAATGCCTTCAAACTTCCATTTTCTTTCCGCAGCCTCTGAGTTTGCGCCAGTCCCTCACTGACTATTTCCAGCTGAATCTGCCTTTTCTCATTAAAAGAAGAGCTCATGCATTTTATTTCCAATTAGCTTGCAGGAGTCTATCAGGAGAGAGTCCAGCTGAACCTCATCATTCACATTGCAATTTCTCAGAACCGCCAGGGACAGCAGGTGTGATCCAGCGTGGGCCTGGCCTCCCACCTGCTGGGGTGCGTATATCCCAAGTGCTCAGGGCTGCGTGCTCAGCCTCCTCCACAGAGTAGGAGTGTGGGGAGAGGCCTCTTCACTTTCTACCCTGCGGCAGGTGCTGGGACACCAGAGTTCCCTCCAGTCTTGTCCCCTCGGAGACACCCGGGGCACTCTACCAGCATCTCCCTGCCAGCATCTCCTTCCGGCCAATAGCACCTCTTCCAACACCGCACGCTGAGAATTTGGCATCTTGTTTGGGAAGACAGACGCAGGAGAGGACCCTGGAAATACCATCACTGATCATGAAAACAACCCTGTTCTCCAGGGCTCAGCCTCCACCTCCACTCCCCAGGGCACAGGCAGGTGGGCGGGGCCGGGAGCCTCCACAGCGAGCACCCCAGCCAGGGGTCTTGCAGGAGGGGAGGCATCTGGGGCAGAGCCTGGCGTCTCCCCCCAACCCCCACCCCCACCAGTGTCCCAGCCTGTCTGCAGCTCAGCCTGACTCCCAGCAGTCCCAGCAGAATCTCCTGTGAACCCCACAGCCCCTGCCACCAAACCGCGCAGGGCAGCCCCACCTCCCCCGACATGGGAGGACAGGGTCCCTGGAGCAGACCTCGCATTTCCTCGCAGAGCAGACCCTCCTGCTTCCCCCCACCGCTGGCCCCCAGGCAGCCCCATCCCATGTCCCGGTCCCCACACTGCAGCCCCTCCACCCCCAACCCTCCTCCTTCTAGAAGCTCCTCTCCTTGGCATTCAGGTAAGATAAGAGGCTCGCAGGACCTGTTCTTCTGGCCCCGGCCCCATTGGTGGTTTAGGGGCATGTTGTTTAATTTCCATGTGTTTTTTTTTTTGTTTTTGTTTTTGTTTTTTTTTTTGAGACAGAGTTTCGCTCTTGTTACCCAGGCTGGAGTGCAATGGCACGATCTCGGCTCACCGCAACCTCCGCCTCCTGGGTTCAGGCAATTCTCCTGCCTCAGCCTCCTGAGTAGCTGGGATTACAGGCACGCGCCACCATGCCCAGCTAATTTTTTGTATTTTTAGTAGAGACGGGGTTTCACCATGTTGACCAGGATGGTCTCGATCTCTTGACCTCGTGATCCACCCGCCTCGGCCTCCCACAGTGCTGGGATTACAGGCGTGAGCCACCGCGCCCCTGGATTCTTCTCCCTACTGATTTCTAGTTTTCTTCTGTTGTAATCAGGAAAGGTACTTGATGTGAGTTCTACTTTGGATTTATGGAGACTTGTTTTGTGACCTAAGGTATGGTCTATTCTGGACAATGTTCATGTGCTGATAAAAAAAGAAAGCGTCAGTTCTGCAGTAGCTGGTGAAACGCTGAGTTACTGTCGTTTAGGCCTAATAGACCCGGTGTGCTCTTTAACTCAGATGCTGCTCTGCTGAGTTCCTGTCTGGATGATCCGCCCATTACTGCGGGTGCGGAGCTGAAGTCTCCCATCACTGTATTGCAGTCCACGATTCCCCTTAGATCTATTCGTGTCTGCTTGTATACGTGGGTGCTCTGGTGTTGGGTGCATAGATATTTATAATTGTTATAACCTTTTGCTGAATTGACCCCTTTATCATTATATGGCCACTTTCTTTTTACAGTCCTTGATTTGTTGCCTGGTTTATCTGATTTAAGTATAGGTACTCCTGATCTTTTTTGGTTTCCATTTGCACGGAATACCTTTTTCCAAACCTTCACTTTAAGTCTGTGTGTGTCTTATTTCCAATTAGCTTGCAGGAGTCTATCAGAGAGTCCAGCTGAACCTCATCATTCACATTGCAATTTCTCAGAACCGCCAGGGACAGCAGGTGTGATCCAGCGTGGGCCTGGCCTCCCACCTGCTGGGGTGTGTATATCCCAAGTGCTCAGGGCTGCGTGCTCAGCCTCCTCCACAGAGCAGGAGTGTGGGGAGAGGCCTCTTCACACTTTCCACCTGGCGGCAGGTGCCGGGACACCAGAGTTCCCTCCAGTCTTGTCCCCTTGGAGACACCTGGGGCACTCTACCAGCATCTCCCTGCCAGCAGCACCTCCTCCAACACCTCACGCCGAGCATTTGGCATCTTGTTTGGGAAGACAGGCACAGCCTGTCTTGCAGGACGCAGGAGAGGACCCTGGAAACACCATCACTGATCATGAAAACAACCCTGTTCTCCAGGGCTCAGCCCCCACCTAAGTGAACAGGCAGGCTTTCACTTTGCTGTCATCTAGGCTGGAGTGTGCAGGAACATGATCACAGCTCACTGTAGCCTCAAACTCCTGGGCTCAGGTGATCCTCCTACCTCAGCCTCCTGATATCAAGGGCTACAGCCTCATACCACCGTCCCCAGATAATTTTATTTTGGAGAGCAATAGAGTCTTGCTGTGCTGCCCAAACTGGTCTGAAACTCCTGGCCTCAAATGTTTCTCCATCTTTATGTATCTTTACAGGTAAAGTGGGCTTCTTGTGGGCAGTATACCATTAGGTCTTGTTTCCTTATTCATTCAGAAGTTCCTCTGTTATTTCTTTGAATTGGTTTTCTACCCCTCACTCTTGCTCGCCTCCTTCCTAGATTTGCTCTTTTGAGGTACTTTGCTGTATCTTATAGGTGATCATCATTCCTTTGTGTGGGTAACCCCCCATATAGACACTGAGGACTGAGAGCTAAGCAGAACCCTGGCACAGTTAGGGCTTGAAGAATATCTCACTTTATAGTGTTACTACTCAGCTGTTTCCTTTTATATAATCCTTTACATAATTATATATTAGTTCATAGAATTAGGGCTTGAATAATCCCTTTATATAATCCTCTCTATATAATCATGTAATAGTCGATAGTGTGAGTGCCTAAAGAATATTTCCCTACATATATACCTATAATCATATCTTAGTTCATAATCGGAGGAATGCCTAGAGTGGACACAGTACAGAGCATGAATTAAGGAATAAGCAGGTTATAATCGGAGGAACGCCTGGAGCAGACACAGTGCAGAGCATGAATTAAGGGAAAACAGTTATACCAGGACAAGAATCCATGGCCCAGGCGGCAGCGTTCAGTATCGTAAAGATACCCGCTGTGTGGCAGGCTTGGGGCGAGGGCCACTCCTCCTGATAGAGGAGTTGTAGGACCTTGCTCCAGTTCTTGTGGAAGGTGCCCTCGGACCGGCAATCCACCTTGGTGACTGTGAACTTTATCAGCCCTTGCTACTGTGCTGCTCGAAAAGCATCTTCCCATAGAATCCATTGGAAGCTGCCAGAAGGTGGCGGTCGCCTTGACAGCTCTGTCACTCCTGTGTGACTTAAAGCATCCCCCATAAATCTTCTTAGTAGTTTGCCCATAGATAGAAGTATTGCACACTGCACCCTCTTCACTGCGCACGGCCCACCTTCAAGCCTCGGTGACCTAATGGGGGTGGACCCCTTACTGCACACGGCCCTTGCCTTCATGGGAACGGGTCCCATGCTGCACACTGTCCACTTCCTGGCCTAGGTGACCTAATGGGGGTGGACCCCATGTTTTATTGCTCACAACACTATCACTATCCTTAAAAATAATTTCACTCACTGCCCTGCCTCCTAACATATACACAATAAATACTCAGGTTTCTGAACATTCGGGGCCTCGCCTGACTCCGCTTATGGGTGGCGTGGCCCCCTGAGCCGAGCTGCGTTTTCCTTGTACTTCTGTCTCTTTATTTCTCAAATCCTGCGCCTCAGCACAGCATAAGGGACACCCACGCCCCTGTGGGGCCCTCAGCCCTGCACTGTGCATTCTTTTTGTTTTTTCTGACTATTTTCAAATAGCCTGTCTTTGACCTCTGGTCCTTTCCTCTGCTTGTTCCATTCTGCTGTTGAGAGCTTCTGTTTTACACTTCAGCAGACATTTGTCTCAGTTCCAATATTTCCATTTGATTTTTTAATTTCAGTATCTTTGTTAAAATTCTTTGATAAGTTTCTGAATTGATTTTCTGTGTTATCTTGGAGATCACTGAGTTTCCCGATATCTGCTATTTTGGATTCTTGATGAGAGAGCTCACATATTGCCATCTTATTAGGGGCAGTCAGAATAGAAAATGATTCCTTGCTTTGTCCATCCATTTGAGTAGTTCACAGTTCCCTGTTCGCTTGTTTCTTCTGAATGTACATCAATATCTTTGCATTGAAGGATTAATTATTCTAGTCTTCTCTATCTGACTTGTTTCGGTTTTTTTTTTAATTGCATTTTAGGTTTGGGGTACATTTGAAGAACATGCAAGATAGTTGCATAGGTACACACATGGCAGTGTGATTTGCTGCCTTCCTCCCCTTCACCTGTATCTGATGTTTCTCCCCATGCTATCTCTCCCTCCCCAACTCCTCACCCCCCGCTGTCCCTCCCCTAATTCCCCTCAACAGATCCCAGTGTGTCATGCTCCCCTCCCTGTGTCCATGTGTTCTCATTGTTCAACATCTGCCTATGAGTGAGAACATGTGGTGTTTGATTTTCTGCTCTTGTGTCAGTTTGCTGAGAATGATGGTTTCCAGGTTCATCCACATCCCTACAAAGGACACGAACTCATCGCTTTTTGATGGCTGTGTAATATTCCATGGTGTATATGTGCCACATTTTCCCTGTCCAGTCTACCATCAATGGGCATTTGGGTTGGTTCCAGGTCTTTGCTATTGTAAACTGTGCTGCAATGAACATTTGTGTGCACGTGTCCTTATAGTAGAACGATTTATAATCCTTTGGATATATACCCAGTAATGGGATTGCTGGGTCAAATGGAATTTCTATTTCTAGGTCCTTAAGGAATCGCCACACTGTCTTCCACAATGGTTGAACTAATTTGCACTCCCACCAACAGTGCAAAAGTGTTCCTATTTCTCCACATCCTCTCCCCATCTGCTGTCTCCGGATTTTTTAATGATCGCCATTCTAACTGGCATGAGATGGTATCTCAATGTGGTTTTGATTTACATTTCTCTAAAGACCAGTGATGATGAGCATTTTTTCATATGTTTGTTGGCCTCATGTATGTCTTCTTTTGTAAAGTGTCTGTTCATATCCTTTGCCCACTTTTGAATGGGCTTGTTTGTTTTTTTCTTGTAAATCTGTTTTAGTTCTTTGTAGATTCTGGATATCAGCCCATTGTCAGAAAGGTAGACTGCAAAATTTTTTCCCATTCTTTTGGTTGCCAATTCACTCTAACGACTGTTTCTTTTGCCGTGCAGAAGCTGCGGAGTTTGATTAGGTCCCATTTGTCTATTTTACTTTTGTTGCCAATGCTTTTGGTGTTTGGTTGTGAAGTCCTTGCCTACGCCTATGTCCTGAATGGTTTTGTCTAGATTTTCTTCTAGGATTTTTATGGTGTTAGGTCTTATGTTTAAGTCTTTAATCCATCTGCAGTTAGTTTTAGTGTAAGGTGTCAGGAAGGAATCCAGTTTCTGCTTTCTGCACGTGGCTAGCCAGTTTTCCCAACACCATTTATTAAACAGGGAATCCTTTCCCCATTGCTTGTTTTTGTCAGGTTTGTCAAAGATCGGATGGTTGTAGATATGCTGTGTTGCCTCCGAGGCCTCTGTTCTGTTCCATTGGTCTATATCTCTGTTTTGGTACCAGTACCATGCTCTTTTGATTACTGTAGCCTTGCAGTATAGTTTGAAGTATAGTAGTGTGATGCCTCCAGCTTTGTTCTTTTTGCTTAGAATTGACTTGGCTATGCAGGCTCTCTTTTGGTTCCATATGAATTTTAAGGTATTTTTTTCCTGTTCTTTGAAGAAGGTCATTGGTAGCTTGATGGGATAGCATTGAATCTGTAAATTACTTTGGGAAGTATGGCCATTTTCACGATATTCATTCTTCCTAACCATGAACATGGAATGTTTCTCCATCTGTTTGTGTCCTCTCTTATTTCGTTGAGCAGTGGCTTGTAGTTCTCCTTGAAGAGGTCCTTTACATTCCTTGTTAGTTGTATTCCTAGGTATTTTATTCTCTTTGTGGCAATTGTGAACAGAAGTTTGTTCTTGATTTGGCTCTCTTTAAGTCTGTTATTGGTGTATAGGAATGCTTGTGATTTTTGCGCATTGATTTTGTATCCTGAGACTTTGCTGAACTTGCTTATCAGTTTCAGGAGATTTTGGGCTGAGACAATGGGGTCTTCTAGATATACAATCATGTCATCTGCAAAGAGAGACAATTTGACTTCCTCCTTTCCTATTTGAATACAACTTATTTCTTTTTTTGCCTGATTGCTCTGGCTAGAACTTCCAGGACTATATCGAATAGGAGTGGTGAGAGAGGGCATCCTTGTCTAGTGCCAGGTTTCAAAGGGAATGCTTCCAGTTTTTGCCCATTCAGTATGATATTGGCTGTTGGTTTGTCATAAATAGCTTTTATTATTTTGAGATACATTCCCTCAATACCTAGTTTATTGAGGGTTTTTAGCATAAAGGGCTGTTGAATTTTGTCAAAGGCCTTCTTTGAACCAATTGAGATAATCACGTGGTTTTTGTCTTTGGTTCTGTTTATGTGGTGAATTACATTTATAGACTTGTGTATGTTGAACCAGCCTTGCATCCCTGGGATGAAGCCTACTTGATCATGGTGGATAAGCTTTTTGATGTGCTGTTGCAATCAGCTTGCCAGTATTTTATTGAAGACTTTTGCATCTATGTTCATCATGGATATTGGCCTGAAGTTTTCTTTTCTTCTTGAGTCTCTGCCAGGTTTTGGTATCAGGATGATGTTGGTCTCATAAAATGATTTGGGAAGGATTCCCTTTTTGGATTATTTGGAATAGTTTCAGAAGGAATGGTACCAGCTCCTCTTTGTATGCCTGGTAGAATTCGGCTGTGAACCCATCTGGACCTGGGCTTTTTTTGGGTGGTAAGCTCTTAATTGCTGCCTCAACTTCAGACCTTGTTGTTGGTCTATTCAGGGTTTCGACTTCTTCCTGGTTTAGGCTTGGGAGGAGGCAAGTGTCCAGGAATTTATCCATTTCTTCCAGGTTTATTAGTTTGTGTGCGTAGAGTTGTTTGTAATAATCTCTGATGATGGTTTGAATTTCTGTGGAATCTGTGGTGATATCCCCTTTATCGTTTTTTATTGCATCTATTTGGTTATTCTCTTTTCTTATTAATCTGGCTAGTGGTCGTCTATTTTGTTGATCTTTTCGAAAAACCAGCTCCTGGATTTATTGATTTTTTTTTTTTTGAAGGGTTTTTTGTGTCTCTATCTCCTTCAGTTCTGCTCTGATTTAGTTATTTCTTGTCTTCTGCTAGGTTTTGAGTTTTTTCATCTTGCTCCTCTAGCTCTTTCAATTTTGATGATAGGGTGTCAATTTTTGATCTCTCCTTGCTTCTCATGCGGGCACTTATTGCTATATATTTTACTCTAGACACTGCTTTAAATGTGTCCCAGAGATTCTGGTATGTTGTGTCTCCGTTCTCATTGGTTTCAAAGAACATGTTTATTTCTGTCTTCATTTTATTTTTTATCCAGTCAACATTCAAGAGCAAGTTGTTCAGTTTCCATGAAGCTATGCAGTTCTGAGTTAGTTTCTGCATTCTGAGTTCTAACTTGATTGCACTGTGGTCTGAGAGACTGTTTGTTATGATTTCCATTCTTTTGCATTTGCTGAGGAGTGATTTGCTTCCAATTATGTGGTCAATTTTAGACTAGGTGTGATGTGGTGCTTAGAACAATGTATTTTCTGTGGATTTGGGGTGGAGAGTTCTGTAAATGTCTATTAGGTTTGCTTGTTCCAGGTCTGAGTTCAAGTCCTGGATATCCTTGTTAATTTTCTGTCTGTTGATCTGTCTAATATTGACAATGGGGTGTTAAAGTCTCCCACTATTATTGTGTGGGAGTCTAAGTCTCTTTGTAAGTCATTAAGAACTTGCCTTTTGTATCTGAGTGCTCCTGTATTGGGCGCATATATATTTAGGATCGTTAGCTCTTCTTGTTGCATTGATCCTTTTACCATTATGTAATGTCCTTCTTTGTCTCTTTTGATCTTTGTTGGTTTAAAATCTAATTTATCAGAGATGAGAACTGCAACTCCTGCTTTCTTTTGCTCTCCATTTTCTTGGTAAATCTTCCTCCATCCCTTTATTTTGAGCCTTTGTGTATCCCTGCATAAGAGATGTGTTTCCTGGATACAGCACACCGATGGGTTTTGGCTTTTTATCCAATTTGCCAGTCTGTGTCTTTTGATTGGGCCATTTAGTCCATTTACATTTAGGGTTAATATTGTTATGTGTGAATCTGATACTGCCATTTTGATGCTAGCTGGCTGTTTTGCCCATTAGTTGATACAGATTCTTGATTGTGTTGATGCTCTTTACCATTTGGTTTATTTTTGGAGTGGCTGATACTCGTTGTTCCTTTATATGTGTAGAGCCTCTTTCAGGAGCTCTTGTAAAGCAGGCCTGGTGGTGATGAAATCTGAGTACTTACTTGCTTGTTAGCAAAGGATTTTATTTTCCCTTCACGTATGAAGCTTAGTTTGGCTGGATATGAGATTCTGGGTTGAAAGTTCTTTTCTTTAAGGATGTTGAATATCGGCCCCCACTCTCTTCTGGCTTGTAGGGTTTCTGCTGAGAGAGCTGCTGTGAGTCTGATGGGCTTCCCTTTGTGGGTAACCCTTTCTCTCTGGCTGCCCTTAGCATTTTCTCTTTCATTTCAACAATGGTGAATATGACGATTATGTGCCTTGGGGTTGCTCTTCTTGAGGAATATCTTTGTGGTGTTCTCTGTATTTCCTGGACTTGGCTATTGGCCTGCCTTGCTAGATTGGGGAAGTTTTCCTGGATAATATCCTGAAGAGTATTTTCCAGCTTGGATTCATTCCCTCTGTCACATTCAGGTACACCTATCAAACGTAGATTGGGTCTTTTCACATAGTCCCACATTTCTTGGAGACTTTGTTCATTCCTTTTTACCCTTTTTTCTCTATTCTTGCCTTCTCGTTTTATTTCATTGAGTTGATCTTCAACCTCTGATATCCTTTCTTCTGCTTGGTCAATTCGGCTGTTGAAACTTGTGCATGCTTCGCGAAGTTCTCGTGTTGTGTTTTTCAGCTCCATCAATTCACTTATATTCCTCTCTGTGTTGTCCATTCTCGTTAGCATTTCGTCAAATCTTTTTTCAACGTTCTTAGTTTCTTTGCATTGGGTTAGAACATATTCTTTTAGCTCACAGAAGTTTCTTATTACCCAACTTCTGAAGTCTGATTCTGTCATTTCATCACACTCATTCTCCATCCAGCCTTGTTCCCTTGCTGGTGAGGAGTTGTGATCCCTTGTAGGAGGAGAGGTGTTCTGGTTTCGGGTGTTTTCATCCTTTTTGCACTGGTTTCTTCCCATCTTTGTTGATTCATCCACCTGTTGTTTTTGTAGTTGCTGACTTTCAGATTGGGTCTCTGAGTGAACTTCCAGTTTGTGGATGATGAAGTTATTTATGTTTCTTAGTTTTCCTTCTAACAGTCTGGCCCCTCTGCTGTAGGACTGCTGAGGTCCACTCCAGGCCCTGCTTGCCTGGGGATCACCTGCAGCAGCTGCAGAACAGTAAGGGTTGCTACCAGTTTCTTCTTCTGCTATCTTTGTCCCAGAAGGATACCTGACAAATGTCAGTCTGTTCCCTCCTTTATGAGGTGACTCTTTGGACATACGGGGGTCAGGGTGCTGCTTGAGGAGACAGTCTGTCCTTTATTGGAGCTCAAGTGCTGGGTTGTGAGCTCCGTTTTTCATTCAGAGTTGCTGGGCAGGTATGTTTAGGTCAGCTGCAGCAGGACTCATAAACTCCTTTTTTTTTCCCCCAGGTGCTCTGTCCCAGGGAGTTAGGGCTTTATTTTTGAGTTTCCATTGTGCTGCTGCCTTTCTTTTTTCAGGGCTGCCCTGCCCAGCAAGGAGGCAGCCTAGCCACTGTCTGCCTGTAGAGGCTTTGCTGAGGTGCTATGGGCTCCGCCCAGCTGCCATGTGATCTTCCCTGCAGTCCTGTTTGCATGGGTATAGTTAGAACTGCCTTGGCAATGGTGGCCCGCCTCTGTAATGGCAGACTCTCTCTGTAATAGCAGGTTGCCTCGGCAACGGCAGATTGCCTCAGCAACGGCGGGCCGCCTCAGCGATGGCGTACTGCCTCCATAGTGGTGGAGTGTCTCGGTAATGGCGGACGCCCCTCCCTCACAGAGCTGGACCGTCCCAGGTTCAGCTGTGCTTGCTGTGAAACTCTCAGCCCAGAGTGTTTGCAATTGCTGTTTTGTGTGTGTGTGTGTGTGTTGGGGGGGGGGGGGGGGTCCAGCCGAGCCTGATTACCTTACTCCCTGACTCAGAGTCTTTTCTTTTTTTTTTTTTAGTTGAACAGTCAACTCTCTCCCAGGTGTTCAAGTCGCCTGCTGAAAAGGCACAGAGATCTGTGTGATTTCCCGTGTGGCAACTCACTGTGCCAGCTGAAACAGCAGTGCTGAGATTCGTGGCAGTTGTAAGGTTTATTGCCGATGTAAAATGAGGAAACTGAGGCAAGTATGAGAAAATGAGAAGCCAATTTATTCAGCTCCTGGGCGAGGTTCTGTGGTCCAGGAAGGGGCCAAAGAAGTTGCGCCCGGCTGTTTAGGTCGTGGGGTTTTATGGGAAGGGAAGGTGATTGATTGGCTATTGGGGAAACAAGTAAAGGCAATTTTATTCGCTGTCAGGAAGCAGGAAGTGCCTGAAACTAGTTGCTGTTGGTAGGTGGGCGGGACTTTGGGTAAGTAGGTCTTGATTGGCTGTTGGGGAAACAAAGTGAAGGCAATCTTATTGGCTATTAAGAAGCAGGAAATGCCTGGAACTAGTGGTCATGGGTAGGCAGGCGGGACCTTGGGTAAGTGGGCCTTCCGGGGGCATACAGAGCAGACTGCTACCAGGCAGGGTCTGATGGGGCTTCTTTAAAAATTTTTCCTGCAGGGCTTATCAGCAGTGGGCTGGGGGTTGAATGCATAATTCAGTGCTGAATGTGGGCTTGGGTCTGGCATGTGGAGGCGGGTGTGGGGAAGCCATGCGGCAAGGCCAGATAACGAGCTTGGGTGATGATGCAGTTATCAGGCGCGGAGAGAGATGGATGTGTCCATTTAACCCTTTGTGAGGCAGCCAGCCTTACATTCCGACCTTTTGTATGATATAGGACACCGCTTCTTTCTGGCTACTTCCTGCTGAACAGGGGCAGAGTGGGGGGGTCAGTTGGCTGGTGCCTCGGTTGTGAGTCGGACATGGGGATGAGGCAGCATTTGATTTACAGCTACCCTGGAAATTTCCCTCATGCGAGCTTATAAAAACCTGAGAAAGAAAGGGGTTAACATTAGCAAAAGACAAATTACGATAATGGGGGTGGTGACAGGGGTTAGCCAGGTAAGTACGGGGGACTGCCACCAGTTAAGAGAAGAGGCTGGTACGCTTTGTCTTCTTTGGAGGTCTTCTTGAAGGTGATAGAGAGTGTTGACATTTTCTTCCACCAGACCAGTTTCATTAATATAATAACAGCATTGCTCCTGGAGAAAGAAGCAAGTACCTCCTTTTTCTGCTGTTAACAGGTCTAGGGCCCACCAATTTTGGAGAGTTACCCGAGCCAGTGACGTGATTTGTCACTGGAGGGATGCCAGAGAGGCGGCTGATGCTTTAATGGCTACCCGGAGTTTGTCTTCCAGTTGAGAGGCTGAAGTGACGCTGTAACTTAGAGCACCACTAAGAGAGAGGCTGACCATTATTGGGAGGAAGATTAGTTAAGCCCTCCCGAGGTTTAGTAAGTGTATTTATGAGTTTAGGACAGGAATGAGCTGGGGAGGGAGAGTGGAGCAGAAGAGGAAGCAGAGTAGCCAGGTTGAGTGGGGAAGTAGGATGGAGGCTGACTGAAGGATTTTTAATAAAGAGTAGATGAAACTTTTGTAGACGAGAGGGTCATAGGTGAGTGAGAGATTTGTGTGAGAAAAGGTCGGTTAGCCGATGAGGTGAGAACACTGAAATGGACTGGCGTAAGGTAATTTTTTGGGGTTTTTTGGTTAACTGTGTTGTTGCTTTTAGGGCTTGAAGGCAAGGCTGTCACCCCCTGACTGTGGGGTTAAATGGCTTGGACAAATAGGCTACAGGACGATATGTGGGGCCCAGAGGTTGGGTTAAGACCCTGACCGCTATTTTATTTTATTTTATTTTTTGTTTGTTTTTTATTAGTGAACAGGTGGAAGGGGTGGTTAAGATTTGGCAATTGAAGTGGGGGTGCTGTGGACAAGGCAGTTTGTAGAGTTTTAAAAGCTTGTTTTACAACCCCTGGATGGGAGAGGGGTGAAGGAGTGAGAGAATGGGTGCCCTCGAGATTACAGGCTAAGGAAGGGGTCTGGTTGGGGCAGGAGGGATTTCCATTAATACCCATAACTGACACCTGGGAAGGTATGCCAGGTCCTGAGTAGGAAGGCAATACAGAACAGGTAGCCTCCGTATTTACCAAGAAGTAATGGACTTACCCGCTACTTATAGCGTTACCTTGGGCTTGGCAAGGGTGTTAGGGGTCTCCGAGTCCAGGCCACGTTAGTTGTCCAGGAGGCTGAGGAGTTCAAATGAAGGGACTGCATCCTTTGGACAGGCTTGCCCCTCACATGGAGGTGCAGGGGGTAAGCATGTAGTCCGGAATGGGCAGTCTACCCTCCAGTGTCCGGTCTGTTTACAGGTAGGACAGGGTCCAGGGGCCGGATGCGGACGGGGGCACTGTTGGGCCCAGTGTCCCTCCTGGCCACATTTGAAACAGGGCCCAGGCGGGAACTTTGAAGCAGTCTGGGCGGGTCTAGAGGGTCCTGAGGGACCCTTTTGGAGGGGCTTTGATAGGCCCTTTGCACCAAACGCTTGGTGAGTTGCCGGCCTCAGAGCTGCCACACGAGCTTGGGTTTGGAGGCTTACCTGTTGCTGTAAATGAGCCTGGCAGGTGGCCTCAGCCTTTTCCTGTTGGCCATTAAAACTTTAAATGCCAGGTTTACCAGGTCTCGTATGGGAGTTTGGGGGCCCTCATCTGCCTTCTTTAGTTTTTTCCTAATATCTGGTGCTGACTGGGAGATAGAATGGGCTTCTAGGAGGGTAGCCCCAGCTAGAGTCTGGATCTACTCGGGTATGAAGGACCATAGTGTTAGTTAGTCAGTCTACGAAAGCAGCTGGATTTTCAGTAGGACCCTGAGTTATTTCCCACAGTTTATCATAATTAACCACCTTTTGGGCTGCATTTTCCATGCCCGCTAGGAGGCACTGCAGCATCTGATCTCAGTGGCGGTGGCCATTTTGGCCAGTTTGATAGTCCCAGTTAGGATTAGCCTCAGGGACCGCCACTGCACCCACTGGCATCTGAGGATTAGTGAGATGTACCTGATCAGCGTGTGCCCTGGCTGCCACAAGGAGGCGGTTACACTCATTAGGAGTAAGGGGAGAGGACAGAATTACATAAGTGTCATGCTAGGTAAGGTCATATGTCTGAGACAATGAAATTCCTTGATGTAAGTAGTAGGATTGGCGGAGAATGACCCTAGGCATTTTTAATGGTAGACAGATTGGTAAGGGAAAAAGGAACATGCGCTCGGGCCACACCCTCTGCCCAGCTACCTCATGGAGAGGACAAAGGAGGGAGTTTTCGTCACTGGGAGTGCTGCGTGAGTGAGTGTGAGCACTCACAAAGCTGGCAAATCTACAGTAAAGACAAGACCACATATAGAATTGACAGATAAAGGGTGGGTGCCCCCCAGGTGGGAGACCAGCTGATGCCTTCCCGGCCACGTCCCCGAAGGAATGTTTCAGGAGCATCTTGGCTAAGGTGTACCTGTATAACCCCCGGGTCTGGTCAACTCAGAACTGTTAGCCCTGAGGTGAATCACCGTTATGCCTTATGACATCCCCGTGGAACCGCGGGTGAGGCCCACACAAGCCCCGTAGCCGTTAAGCCGTGGGACTACACATAAACTTACTCACCCACACACTTGCTCAGGAATAGACAGAGAGAGAGACAGAGAGAGAGAGAGAGAGAGAGAGAGAGAGAGACCAAATGCACCTAGGTGAGAGCTGGCCTGCCAAAGGGCAAGTTTGAGATTGAAAGCTAGAGGTCTGATTTTAGTCCTGGGCAGAGCCCAAGCTTGTGAACAGGGCTTCTGATTACCCAAACCTTAGCCGCTGCTGCGGAGATGATCAGAAGGGTGGCTCGGTGTCCCAGGCTGTCCCCCCGAACACCGGAGACTACAAGAGGGTTCAGGAAGGTGGGGACATCTCCCTCAGATTCCTGGCCCTGAGTGACCCCTTACGGGGAGAAGACAAGAGTGTAGGGACATCTCCACTACACTCAGGTCCTCGGAATGAGGCCAGGGCCCTGGGGCCACAGTGAGAGACAAGAAGGAGTCCCCAACACGGCCATGGTTATGAGCAGGGAGTCCACAGAGCAGGCAGCGGGACAAGTTATGGGCAACAGAGTCTTACCTCGTGGCAGAGTGGCTCCTGGTCCAGCCTCGGGTGGAGGAGTCAGTTTCCCTCCCCCAGGAGGGGGGTCTTACAACTCCTCCCGGGTTTCTGGCACCAAATGTAAGGTTTATTGCTGATGTAGGATGAGGAAACTGAGGCAAGTATGAGAAAATGAGAAGCCAATTTATTCAGCTCCCAGGCGAGGTTCTGTGGTCCAGGAAGGGACCAAAGAAGTTGTGCCCAGCTGTTTAGGTCATGGGGCTTTATGGGAAGGGAAGGCGATTGATTGGCTATTGGGGAAACAAGTAAAGGCAATTTTATTGGCTGTCAGAAAGCAGGAAGTGCCTGAAACTAGTTGCCATTGGTAGGCGGGCGGGACTTTGGGTAAGTGGGTGGGACTTTGGGTAAGTGGGTCTTCATTGACTGTTGGGGAAACAAAGTGAAGGCAATCTTATTGGCTATTAAGAAGCAGGAAATGCCTGGAGCTAGTGGTCATGGGTAGGCGGGTGGGACCTTAGGTAAGGGGGCCTTCCGGGGGCATACAGAGCAGACTGCTACCGGGCAGGGTCTGATGGGGCTTCCTTAAAAAATTTTCCTGCAGGATTTATCAACAGTGGGCTGGGGGTTGAACGCATAATTCAGTGCTGAATGTGGGCTTGGGTCTGGTATGCGGAGGCGGGTGCGGCAAAGCCGTGCGGCAAGGCCAGATAACGAGCTTGGGTGATGATGCAGTTATCAGGCAGAGAGAGAGATGGATGTGTCCGTTTAACCCTCTGTGAGGCAGCCGGCCTTACAGCAGTTTTTTTGCCCAGGAATCTCCTGGTCTGCCTCCCTGTTTCAGTTCATTTTTAAATCAGATGAATGGCCAATCTGCCTTCCCAGGTCTCCAATCACCAGCTAAAAGGGCAAACAGACCAGTGTATTTTGTACGGAGAACCACCACACCAGGGTGCCGGCAAAGCAGGCGCACCGGCCAGAACAGCCGCGCTGGCCAAAATAGCTGTGCTGGCAACCCATGGGTCTCCTCCACCTGGGAATCTCCTGGTCTGTAGGCAATAAAAATCCGTCTGGAAATCTGGCGTCCACTCGCCTTCAGCGCTTTCACTGGGAGCTGCAATCCTGAGCTGTTCCTAGTCGGCCATCTTGGGTCCTCCTCTGAGTTTCTCGAGCAGGGTCCGGTTTGCAGCCAAGTCGCCTCTGCATCGCGCGGGATGCTATCTCTGAGGCCCGCAGGGAGAATGCAGGCTGGCACCGGCCCCCTCATCAACTCCAGGCGCGATCCCTTGTTTAGGTTTTTAGTGAATGTTTGCTTGGAGATTCTTTGCAATGTACCTGTTGAATTTTTTTCTGCTAGGTTGCTGCTTCCTTCTTTGGCACTAGATGGCACCATAGCCCAGGTTTTCCTCAGCTCCAACAAAGGACCAGCGTGCTTCCCCTGTCAAATGGGGGACGTCCCAGGGGAAATCCTGGCAGTGTGGGAAGATTGGCAGGGGGGTCCATGTCCGGGGAACCTATGGACTGTACCTCCTACCATGTAGCACTGCTGAACAGCCACTCTGATTTGGTGCCTCCTTACGTTGTATGACGGGGCAGTTTTCAGGGCTAGAGATGCTAGAACCGCCTCCTGCCTGTGTCTCTGGCTGGTCTCAGGGATATTTCTCCTTTAAGTCTGAATGCTTCCCTTAGGTTGAAGCAGAACAAGTCTCCTGCCAGGAAGCCAAGATAGGGAAGCTGGCAGTCCACCTTGAGCTCACGTTTTCCAGTGCAGAAGCTGTGAGCCAGGGGAATTTCCCCACGCTCGGTGTCTGGTAGACTGGGAGAAGGGACATCATGGAAACAGAATTCCAGTTATCTGCTAGCTCAGAGTTTATTCACTTCTCTGAGGCCCTGGGAACTATCTCATCTTCATATTTGATTTCTGGGATGTTGCTGGAGGTCATCTTGGTGCTGAATATTTGTTTGATTTTCTGTGGCAGAGCGATGCCAGCTTGCTTCTGTGCTGCCCTCTTGGAACTGGTCATCTCCATGTTTTCTTCATTTGCTTTTAATTCTGGGTGATAACTGAACTTCATAAACCATCATGCTCCACATGTGGGTCGAATTTGCCACATACTGATCCTCCAAGGTGGGGTTGGCCAACCCACCCTGGGTTCTACTCCCCACCCCTGATCTGGCTCTCCGTGAGGGTGGCATGGGAGGCAGACTGCTGAGCCCCAGAACCCGGCTGTCCTCACCTGTAAACAGGATGGGGTGGGGAGTCAGAGGAGGCCCTGGAGGGTCTCGGTGCTTCAGGTGGGAGTCCCCACAGCTGGGCTGACGTTAAAACTCTGGGCCAAGGGACCAGCAAGAGATGTGTTTCATTTGCATCAGGAGAAACACTGTCATGAGATAAGACAGAGCTGCGTTAAGAGTCGGTGAGTAGGACACTGTACGTGAGTCATAATTTCATGAAATCTCCACGCAGGAGGAGTCCTAGCTCAGCAGAGCCGCTGCCAGCCTGGTCAAGGGCCAAGCTCATGAGCAGGCTCCTCCCTGGGAGTCTGGGCTTCTGAGTACGTCGCTGAGTCTGGCCGCCCCAGCCCCAGGGCTCCCAGAAGCCCCCACTCACAGCGGAGTAGGCACCCCATGTTCCCTGGAGTGGAGACTTTGAGAGAGTTGGGGGTGGACACACTGTCACTTTGGACATGGATTATACTGAAATATGCATAGAATTTGGCTGTAATCTTCTGCTTTCCATGAGAAAAATGTGATTTCTGTAAACCAGCAGAGGCCTTCTCTCTTGCTTATCGTGTGGGGGTCATTTTGGGGATCCTCAGCCTTGGCACATTGCTCCCAGCCCCTGCTTCCTGGCGTCAACAAGCCCTGGAAGCTCAGAGGGATGGAACAGCTGTGCTGCCGGGGACCTGGCCTTCTGCCCGGCCAAACCTTGCTGCCCTGAAGTGAGCCCAGCAGAGAGAACAGAGGACAGCCTCCAGCTCCCGCCACAGACACTGCCTGGCCCGCTCCCATCTCTAGGTGGACAGGAAGAGACTGAGTCCCTCTCAGCACCATCCCTCAAGAGGTGGGCACTGGGGGAGGGGGTGAGGAGGCCCCTGAGGGTGACGGTGGTAGCCCCCCAACCTCCCTTCCTCTAGACACTCACAGGACTCAGTGCCACAGGCAGCCTGGGGGTGAGGGCTCAGCCATCAGGTGGGGCCCCGCACCTCTTGCTCCTCCCCCACAATTTCCTCAGTGCAGTGGGCGCCCAGAGGACAGGGCCTTTGAGGTGAGGGTCACCGTCCGCAAGACCGCAGGGCTAGACCTAGCCTCCATGGGGAAGAAGTTGCTGGTGCTCAGAGGAGGCTCAGAGACAGCACCGGCCAGGTGTGGGGACAGGTGGGGGGTCATGGACGGGGCTGAGGGACCCCCACGCTGAGAGGGCCTCAGGGGAGGGCCCATCTGCAGGAGGGGCTGCAGGGCCTCCTACCCACCCCCTGTGGTCACAGTCCAAGCAGGCCTGGGTGCTCAGAGCCTGGGCCAAAGGATTTGGAGCCTGTGGAGTCCCAAGGGGGTGGAGCCAACGGTGCACATGTGGGCTGGGACTCCTCGGGTCCGACTGAGGGTCCTTGCTCCACACCTGCTGCTGCCCCGGTTCCTATTACCCCCCGCAGCTGCCCACCCCAAGGCACTCCTGCGGGGCTGAAAGGGCCCAGGGTCCTAGCGAGGTAGGGAGGCCCCCGCCACTTCCCCAAGTCTGTGCCGGGGCATCTGTGGGGTGCAGGCTGTGTGGGCATCTCCCCACAGCCGGCTCAGTCCAGGCGGCATTGGGCCAGAACAGATCTGCTCACGAGGTGGGCGCCAGCCCCCTGGGTTCAGGGAGATGTCACAGGTTCTGGCTTTGGTGGAAAAGGCAGGGGACCTCTTGCTCCCTCCTCGTCCTGAGCAGCCAAGACACACCAACTCCCCAGACCTACAGGCCCCCTCTCCACGCTCAAGCCGAGCGCACCGCCCTGGAGGACGGAGGGCCGTGGGGAGGGCGCGCCACGGGAGAAAAGACCCCGGAGAGTGCACGACCGGCCGGCGGGCAAGGCAAGGATCCGCGTCTGACCTGCCAGGAACCCCTAGCCGAGGAAGGGCCGCCCCGCACAGTGAGTGCCGTCTACACAGCACGCTTCCTCCTTTCTCGTCAGCCCTGCGGAACCAGCCTCCGGTTCTGCACCTCGCGCTCTGGGAGCAGCGCCCGGCTTTGGCCAGTGCTCCCCCGGGACAGCCCAGCCTCTGCCCCGCGAGGCCCCGAGTGTCCAACGCAAGGCCCGGGCCCCGGGGCAGCGCGGGAGCCGGGCGCGGACGCCAGTCCTCCCAGCAGGGGCTCATCGCAGTTTTGGAGAAAGAAAGCGGACCCGCGCCCTGGTTCCTGGGCCTTCAGGCAGCCGTGCCGGCTCCCCGCCCCCTCCCCCCTCCCCCCGCCCCCCTCCCCGCCCCCACCCCGACAGCCACCTCCCGGGGGACCTCCCCCCAGGCTGCGCTTTCAGCCCAAACACAGGGAGGTCTTCCAGGAGCCCGCCCAGTCCCCAAGACAGCCCAGAGACCCCCTCTCCCACCCGTACCTGCCAAGCCCTCAGAGGGCGCCTGGAAACGCCCCGCACGGGAGGAGCCCCGGCTCAGCACCCCTGCAGGCGGCACTCACCCAGAAAACTCGCGAGATGCCTCTGAGCAGCCCAGAAAGTGTGTGGAAGGTAGGCCCAGCGCACCCCTCTGTGCGAGCAGCGACGGCGGGGAGGGACGTGCCAACCCCGTGAAAGCAGCGGGCGCTCCAGGCCAGGTACGCCCCGCAGGTGCCGGTCTTATTTCTCACTTTTATGTTTACATCCTCTTATTTTGCATTTTATGTCTAATAATATGCAGCTGGCCAGGTACAACGGCTCAAGCCTGAGATTCCAGCACTTTGCGAGGCCAAGACAGGTGGATCACTTGAAGTCAGGAGTTCAGGACCAGCCTGGGCAACATAGGAAAGCCCCATCTCTGCTAAAGACACAAAAATTAGCCGGGCCTGGAACCATGCACCTGCATCCCAGCTACTCCTGAGGTGAGGAAGGAGAATCACTTGAACCTGGGAGGCAAAGGTTGCAGAGAGCTATCACGCCATTGCACTCCAGCTTGGGCAACAGAGCAAGACTCTGTATCCAAAAAAAAAAAAAAAAAAAAACTAATATGCAGCTGCGCATTATACGGTCAATCCCAGGCAGTACCCCCAGCCCCTCCCGTAAACAAGACATGATCCCCACAGGGTGAAAATCCCCCACAGGGTAAGCCAGAAACAAAAATCTCAACGCTTCAGCGTCTCCTTCTGCTCAGACCCGCTTACAGCAGATTCCTGTCAGCAACAGCACCATCAGGCTGTGGGGGAGAAAGAGAGAAGGGGAGAAAACTGCACCCACCCTTAGCTGGGCTTCCCGGCAGCCCCACTGCTCAGGGAACCCCAAGTGCCCCGCAGCCTGGACCCTTCCAGGCAGTGGGTGAGCCTGGGGGCCACCAGCTACTGGTGGTGGGAGGGGCCTGCCAGGCAGGGCTGGCCGCAGCAGATGGGAAGCGCCTGCTCATCGCAGGACAAACTAGCAAAGGGAGACTATTTCCAGTTCCTATGGAGACATTACAAACAGTGCAGGCTTGACATTTTTATGTCACTGAAGTTTTAGAATAAAAATATGATCAGGTAAAGTAATAAATGCCATCCCATGACAACTTTTAACATAAAGGCATGTCCCCACCCCTCGCAGCCAGCACCCCAACCTGGCCTTGGGGGCTCACCCAGACAGCTAGTGCTACAGAAATAAAATGGCCACACTGTCCAAATCTTGACTTTATTTTTAATATAAAAAATGCAAATTTGGAAACCCACCCTACTTTCCCCCCTAACATAATGCTTTACCTCTTAAAAATAAAAATAAAGTACTAATTCTATATACATCACATGTACCATACAAAAATGTATCCAAAGTTTCTATTGCTACCAAAGTGTTCTAAATTAAAACAAGTTACAGAAAGCCCCTCATTGTAAACAAAAGATTACAAGTTATAAAATCAAAGTACACAGGCCAGAGTCATTTATACAACGCAATGCAGTCTGCTCCCAAGCCAAGTTGAATTTTTATGTGCCTGTATAAAAATGCATATCAATATACCTTTGCAAATGTACTTTTTCATTATAAAGCAAATGAATACACTTTCTACAATAAATAATCCGCTGGGAGGCACGCCTGCGGGGTTTGAGGTGGGCAGGATGAAGGGGGTGGGGGCGATGGGAGCAGGGACGCGCCCGCCGGCGGTCACGGGCAGCGGAGTGTTTTTGGTGATCTGCAAGTGATGTACACAGCATAACTTTATTCTCCCCTCTTTCCACAAAGTACCATTCAAAATAATGTCATTTTCTTTCTTAAAATACACATTTGTCATTGTAAATTTACATCCCGTCTTATTAAATAAGTGGTACTCTGTGTAAAGAGCATGATTTACAAAATTATTAAACATTCAAAAGTCTTTAAGAAAAAGCTACATATCAAAGAAAGTGACGCCAGCAGCACGGCCTGGGGACGTGCGACAGACGCACTGCGCTGCCCGGACGCGCCCACCCCACCCAGACGGAGATGGTTCCTAGAAAACTTGGAAAGAAAACCTCCCCCCTCCCTGGGGAAAAAGAATTAAAGAACTATGACTAAAAATCAGAATAAGTTAAGTTTTGAACAATATACAAATATGTACAGCTTATCAACACTATGGACAAGGAAGACCGCGCTGGGGGCCAGCCATCAGTCAATGTCACTGAGGTCGCTGGTCGGCTCCCCGTGGACGCGGCTCAGGTGGTTCATGGCGCGGTCAAACGCAATGCGCACGGCCTTCCGGATGCTGGAGTTCCTCCCTTCCATCATCTTCAACTTGTCTATAGTTTCGTCAATACCAAGGGGAACCATTTTGGACTTAGGAAGCCACTGCCTTTTTAAAAGGAAAAGCATGGGAAAAACCATTGCTTACATGTGGTACTGCAGCACGCTCCACGTGATCATCTAACAAACTCACTGCCCTCTGATACAAAGGGGCCCTGCTCAGCACCCACAAGACAGCTGGGCCCCGTGCAGGGACAGGCCCGAGGCCAGGGGTGCACCCTCCCCTCCCCGGCTTGGGGAGGTGGGGAGCTAAGTAAGGCATAAAAACCGTCACCTCCTCCATCTCCAAAACGTTTCCCAGTGCCTGCTGAGTGACAAGAGACACACACACCAAGCCCAGAGCCAGGGTGGGCCTGGAGCAGGGGCCATTGGTAGGGAAGACCCATCGAAGGGGCCTCAGCTGGACAAGGCGCAGGCCTCGCTCAGAGCCTGACAAGGAGCAGTGGCCACATGCCTAAGAGGCAGAGGTGGGCGCAAGGAAGAGAAAGATGGCAGGGGGTGCCCGTGCTGCCAGTCCTGCTCTAGGCACCACAGGCAGGTGGCCCCAAGCCCCTGTGCCAGGTCCCAAGAGCAGCCGGTCCAGGGGGAAACAGGAGGCACCTGCCCAGGCCACACACACAGGGTACAGCCGGGGCCACAGCTCCTCCCAGAGGCTCGGGCTGCCAGTGTGTCCTACACAAAGGGGTCTTGGGGTCTGAACCCTGGCACGGCACATCAGGGTCCAGGTGCTCGGGGGGAAAAAAGCCCAGGGCACGGGGGGAGCCTCCTGTAATGGGGTGGATGTCATCTGAACAGAGCTGGGTGATGCCAGGACGGAAGGCTCTAAGCACAGGGCCAGAGGCCAGGCCTGGGCAGGAGCATGTCTGCAGCACAGGGGCCTAGAAGCCCAGCGGAGGGACCCCCAGCACTACAGTGGACACGGGTAAGGAGTGCGGAGAGCCGGGGCCAGCAGGGCTCCGGTGAGAGGGAGAGGAAGCCATCGGGGCAGAGACAGACCCTGTGCTCAGAGCCTGTCCCACAGTCCCAGCAGGGCTGCTGGGCAGTGCCCTTCACCAGGCCCACAGCAGAGCACCCACCTCTGACTTTGTGCCAGGGCCCAGCAGACAGACCGCTTGCCACAGGGACATTCAGATCATGCAGCAGCCGTGTGGCTGCAGCTTCTCCACACTACCCACGGCCCCTACACCACCGCCCCGCCGGTCCCCGAAGTCTAAGGCTTCTAGACTCACCAGCTTCTCTTATTATCAAAAAAGAGAACAAGGAACAGCTTCTCGTCGGACTTGGTCTGCATGTGCTCCCCGATCTTCAGCACGTCCAGGGGTGGGGCCGGGATGGTGACACCATTGTGGTGGCCGGGCACTCGAGGCATCTTGGGGTCAATGATCTGCACAGGAAGGGCCCGCTGTGGTCGCTATGAGGCTCACACCCACAGACGACCAGCCAGCCCCCAGCTGTGTGGGCCTCCGCAGGACACGCAGGTGCCGGGGCCCTGGGAGCCACGAGAGCCACACTCACCAGTGCCGGGTAGGAGGGGTACCCGCTGCACTTGGCCCACACCACCTTCAGGGGCTCCAGCACGGAGGCGGCGGCGTCCGTGGAGATCCACATGCTGTTCTGACCAACTTCTGCAGAGAGACGTGCCAGGTCAGGACAGGGGTGTGCCCCACCCCCACCCACAAGGTGCAGCAACAAGGTGGGGTCACCCAGCAGAGCGCAGCTCCCAGGCCTTTCTCACCACCCCAGGTGGCCCCACTGCCTCTCCCAGCGGGGTCCAGGCCCGTGCATCCCCACTGTCCCTGCAGCCCACCTGGGGCCCACCACCAGCCTCTCACAGACCCAGAAAATCTCACGCCCTGTGGGCTGGAAGGCTGACTCCAGGTGCCCAGCACGGCCCCTTCTGAGCCCTCCTTGCCTCACGGATGGGACTCCCAGCGTGCTCCTGCCTCATCTAGGCAACTGGCACCCCAAATCCAAATCCAAAGTCCTGGCTCCCCCTCCACCAGACCAGCTCCCTGCTGTCCCTCCCACCTGGAGGGTTCTGACAGCGTGGCTGCCTTCCACAACGATGGCCGTGCCGGCCCCAAACCCTGGGCCTCCCCTCCCCCACCCTGCAGTCCCCTGTGCAGCTGCAGATCACCAGTGAAGCCCAGACAGCCTCTGCGGTGCCTGGAGACCAGGAGCCACACAGAGCTGGGCGCTCCACAGGAGCAAAAGCAGGACGGAGTAGGCACCATAGATGCCCCAGCAGGGCTGCGGCCCACACCCCTCTGTGTGCCGAACCCTGCCTGGGAAGTCGGCCCGCAGTGGGCAGTCGCCAGGGGTTCTGTGCAGGGCACCGTGCTCCCTGAGCCAGAGTGCAGCTCCCAGCAAGCGAGCGCTAAGACGCTAACCGGGAGGACGGAGAGCGAGCAGCCAAGTCTGGGGGACTCACCGGCTGCGATCCTGGCCGCCTTGGCGTAGTTCCCGTTCTCAATGCAGGAGATCAGCTCACTGCGGTCCTCCAGCGTGTGCCTTCGCACAAGGGCCGGCTTGCCCCGCCCACACTTGGGCACACTAAAGCTTCAGAAGGAAGAGCAGAGGGAGTCAGGTGGCCCCCATGCCCCTGGCTTCAGCCTCACTCGGGCTGCCCACCACCAAGCTGACCACAAGTCCTGCCAGGCAGGCCCCCGGGTGCGCAGGTCTGGAGGGCATGTGCCTGTGTGGCAGGGAGGGCTCAGGGGGCCATGCCTCACCCAGGTGCCAAACAGGGCAGACAGGTGGCACTGTGCCCACTGCCAGATTCTGGGAGGAAAAGATCAAATGTAAACTGAACTGCAAATTCTAAAATTGTGTTTGTATTTCACGTAGTGCTTTTCCTACTTCTGCTTGAATTCTATAAAGCAGATTGATGTGCAGCATGGGAAACTGCCCACAAGGCCCGAACACACATGAATCCCAGGACACGATGTTTCAGAGGGCACTAAGATGGGAGGCGGAGTGTCCGGGTTTCCAGGACAGCCAGGCGGGGCGGGCAGCGCTGGGGGCTGCGTGGTGGCAAGCGAGGGGCCGCGGTGCCCACCTCGAGTCGCAGAGCGGGCTGTTGCTGGAGGAGATGCTGGACTCAGAGGCGCAGCGTCGTCGGGGTGCGGCTTTCCTCCCCAGGCCGCCGCCCGGCTCCTGCTCGCTCCTCGCACCCCCAAAGCCGTTGGTGAGACCTGGAACACAGGCAGGCGGGCCCTGAGCTCGGCGCAGCCAGCGCATGCTCAAGCATGACTCAGCTCCACTACACTTGAGCACACCTTACAAAGAATGCTCCACAGAAGGTAAGAAGCATCCGCCTTTTCACTCCCAAGTCCCCGACTACAGTCCTTACTAAGTAAACTCCAAAGTCACCCATTACATGAAATGAACGGAGCCAGCTGCCGTCAGTTCCCATCACAGCAGTTTGTGAGGCACCGTGAAGATGCTCCTCTTGACAAGCTCGGCTCTCTACGGGCTGTGAGGGCAAAGAAAGCATGCCGAGAGCCTGTGCCCGGGAACACACGTGCCGTCTGTCCACACGGGCACATGTTGCATCGGAGGGCCCCTTCACCAGGCCGGGGGCCAGCAATGACACAAAAAACTGTTCCCAGCAGCAGAGCTCCAGAGAATAGAAAATCAGGTTTTAAAAAGAAAAAAACTCTTGGTTCAAAAGACAAGTATCAACATGAACTCAAAAATGCCGATGGAACGCTCCAAGACAGAAAATCCGGGGTCGTCCCGAGTCTGAGCGGTGTCCGGCCTCACCCACACAAGGCTGCAAGTCACTGGCCTCCAAGTGTCCTGAACAGCGAAACAAAACACGATGCACAACTCCTTCCTCTCAATGATTGAGACGTGTTTCATCAAGGCAAATCCCAACGTTTTCCTCCTAAAAACGCCTGACTTCATGTCAGTCAACGGGAAGCAACACATCTGCCTGAGGCCCCTCCACCAAGTCCCCCATGGGAGTCACAATGGGGGGAGGATGTCCCGGCCAGGGCGCCCTCTGGGTGTGAGGCTGAAGGGGTGTGTGAATTTTTTTTATCCAAAAAGAACCCCATTTTCCTACCTACCTCATCCTTGAACATTTTTTAAATCTATTTACAAAGGAAAACGTGTAAATTTATAAACAGCATTTCTTTAGAATTTTTTTTGGAAACCACATCTTGCTGTCACCCGGGACGGAGTGCAGCCTCGGCCTCCTGCCTCAAGTGATCCTCCTGCCTCGGCCTCCCGAGTGGCTGGGAGACCAGTGTGAAAGGAACGGCTGCACTGCAGGGTTTCCACCTACTTCACACCCTTCCCGTCTTCTCTCAAGGAGTGTGACTTTTACAAAGAGGGGCCAAATCAACCTTGATTGATAACCCAGAATGGAAAGCGCCCTGCTGCCCCCCACAGACTCAGGTCAGACACCGGCTCCATCTCTGCTGGACAGGAACGTACCATGAGCTCCAAGGGAAGCTCTGTTTCTCATTTTAACCTCGGTCATTTTAAGGCCAGTGGGGGGTGTCATACTCATTTCTGGCAAGGCAACAAATGTAAGAACCTACAGGAGAAGGCCTTGAACCACACGCTGAGCTGCCCCTGGGGCTCCACATCCTGCCCACACTCAACACTGAGCGGGCTCAGACCCTGCACACTCAGGCCCTGAAGGTGTCTCAGGGACTCCACCCAGCTCGCACCAGTAGCGGACAGGCGGAGCCCAGTGCCCCTGCCAACATTCAGCCGCACAGGCCCAGGGAGGGGTCTGCCAATGGGTGTGGGCCGTCTCCAGAGAGCAGCCACCAGCCTGGCGACCCACACCCCACAGCCAGGGCCACAGCGCACTCCAGACTCCAGGTGCTGGGTGGGCCTGCTCCAGGCTGTGCAGATGCAGGTCAGGGCCTGGGGGGGGAGGCTTTTAGCAGAGTGACTGGTCAGTCTCCACACTTGTGCCAGGCCCAGGGGCCGAGCGGTGGCCACCTGGGGGAAGACGACGACCCGTGTGGGCGGCCTTCACAAGAGCACCTGGTGATGCCAGCCTGAGGGCCCCAGCTCCAGGAGCACCCGCAGCTGTGCCAACATCCAAGGCCCCAACACAGCCAAGCCATGCAGGGGCCACTCACCAGCCTTAATGGCATGGAGTGGGGCCAGGCAGGGGATTAGAGTACAAGGCAAGGCCTCAATTCTCAGAAAGGAGAGAATGACAGAACATTCCCCCCTCCACGAGTTTCCTAAACATTCAGTGGGTGCACAGGTGATAACCAGGGGGCAAGCTAGGTGCACACATAGGTTCCGCGTGTTACCGTGAATACGTGACAGTGCCCAGGAAGATGTGGGCAGCACAGACAAACCCAGCCCAACTGAGACGCCGCCCAGTGGAAGGCCTGTGGGGGCAGGACAGCAGGGTGGCCACAGAGCCTGCTGACAGGCAGTCCAGGGGCTGTGGCAGTACAGTCACCCAAGAAGCCAGACCAGGCCACAGACACAGCCCAGGACACTCTGCAGCCGCCACCTGGAGTCCCCAGAGCCTCGGGGGAGCTGTGAGGTGGCCTGTGCGGCCCAGACCCTCCCTGTCTCCACCTGGGCCACCAGAAAATAATCTATGACAGCCATGGTTCTGACATCTCTCCATCTCAGCCCTGCCAGCTCCCACCCTGTGAGGGTCTTCCTGCCAGCTGGGAGATGACCACCATGACCTGCACCCTCGGCACCCCTGCAAGGACCTCAGCCCGGAACATTCTGAAGCCCAGGCTAGCCTTGAGGTGGGGCCCAACGTGAGGAGCCCGGGACCTGAGGTCTGCAGAGATGGGTGCCCGGTCCATGAGGCAACTGGAAACAGCAGGCACTCACGCCGGCCCCAAGCCTCTAAATCACATACATAGCAAGCAGCAACTTTCAGCAACTATTTCAGCAGAAGGAGGTATTTTTTTAGTGCTGAATGTAAAGCTGCTGGCTGTGATAAACACATTAAAAGAGGCGGCGGGTGCCAGGAAAGAGCCACTGCCCCAACACGGGAGGTGCACGGAATTCCCACGGCAGCCAGGGTCCGCCCCACCCGAGGGGCCTTCCCAGTGACCTCCTAGGAGCCCAAAGAAACAAACACAGAAATGTCCCTCTCTACCCCAAAAGGAGATGGCGCAAAGGTGTACCACAGCTCAGCCACGCGTGGTCTGTGGAAGCCTGCCTGTCACCAGGTGCGTCCACGGCACACCTCAACTGTCCCGGGAGGTCCCCAAAGGATCTTCTGAGAGACTGCAAACAATAGCAGCCGGGACACGCCCCTCCCTAGAGAGAAAAGAAGCCCTGGGGTCCAGCTGGGGTGGTGGAGGCCTGCAGGTCCGACTGGTGGGTGGCAGTCCCCTCTGGGCTCGGGCCTCCAGCCCTCAAACCCACGTGGACACCACAAATCCTCTGAGCCACAGGTGCAAGAACGCGGACCCCGATGAGTGGCTGCCGAGACGGCTGAGGGCAGGGACCCATGGGAACACATTCATGTGGCACAGGACACAAGCCCGCCCCTGCCAGGCCCTGCCCGCCCCTGCCACCAGCACCCACGCTGCCGCCTCAGCTTCTCCGGTTCATGGGAAGCTTGGCCGTGTGAAGCAGGTGCGCTGAGCCTGCACCCTGAAGACCAGAGCCCTGAGGGCCCCGTGCAGTCAAAGGCTCCAGCATCCGCGCTGCCCCAGAGGTGGAGAGCCCATCATCTTCAGCTTTCAGTTCACTTTTACTATCAATAAAAGAGCGTTTTTCAACCTCTCAATAAAAACGCACACTGAAGAAGATTCCACCTCCACCTGTTCTTGCTGGGACCAACTCCGTGACAATGCGGCTGGGGACAGTCACAGACAGACCCGAGGCCCAGGCTGGATGCCAGCACAAGATCCCAGCTGCGGATGCCCCACCCCGCGAGCAGGACTTCTCAGGTGGCGGCCACAGGAGCACTCAACATGGTGACCCGCACGAGACGAACGTCGGCGCTGCTCAAGAATCCACTGGGGATTGTGGGGAGAAGACAGAAAAAAGGGAAGGGGAGAGAAGACGCAGAAATACAGAAGACGCGAGCCAGTGAGTGAGCACACGCTGCTCATGCCACACACTCAGACGGCGCCGAGCCAAGTTCCTCCACACCCCACAGCACCGACACAGCACAACGCGCGTGGGCACGGCCGGGACACCCGCACCACCGGTCACTACGGGACAGCTCCGCACATGCTCAGGACGGGCCTGGAACGCTGTCCAACTGCGTCGTCAGCTGCGGCGGGCTCTCCTCTGCGTCCTTCGTGACTGTCCAGAGGGAAGGCTGAGGCGCTGTGACATCCCGCCGGCTCCAGGCGTGCACCAGGCGCCAGCACCATTCCCACTGCCGGGCTCTGACTTACAGAGGGGTGGGCTGGGTGGGGGCAGGGAGCTTCTCCAAGGGCTGCTGTTTGTGTTTTTGTTTAGAGGATGTTTGAACTGATGATTCCAATGTGATCCACAAGAATTAAGTGAAAGGCAAGATGCAGTGATCTTTGTGCATTCCAAAACGGCCGCTTAGCAGAACTCCAGTCCAAGTTGAGGTAAGAGAAAATGATTAGGATCCAAAGAGTGAACTACCCAGCACATTAGTGGTTAAAGTGAGAACCTGGAAAACAGTGAAAAAGCCATTTAGTCTGAATGAAAGGGCAGAACAGCTCAGCCTCCTCCCTGAACAGCCGAAGGACACCAAAAACACCCTTGCGCTCTCACGCCCCGGCACGTGCACAAGGAGACTCGAGGCAGGGAACAGCGGCGAGCAGCAAACTGCTTCAGGCTGGAAGGTTCTCGGCTGGTGAGCGCACAGTCGCGGAGGAAGGAAGCCACCAGCCAGGGCCAGCCTCTGGGGCTGGGCCATCGTGGGAGCAGAGGCCTGGCACACAGCACAACCGGCAGGCGGCCCCCAGCAAGTGCGTCGCCTCAGGACCAGTGACACTGTTCAGCCTAACGGAATCGTGCAGTGCTGGAGAAATGTCAGAGCACTCCGTGAAGTTCAGAGCACACAGATGAACGTTTGGAAAACATCAGAAGGTTCCAAATAATTTCTGTCCTAATACTGTGAAGAACTGCAGCACGGAGCAAGAAATCCCCTACATGCAGAGCACCAGAAGCCTCCGGTGAAGCCCAAGAGAGGACGGATGGTGGGACTGGCACCATTCAGAGCACGCCCAGCCCTCCCCAGATACCTCAGCCGCAGCAGTGGAACACCTCATGTTCCCGAGGGCCTCATCTTAACGCTGCTGAGGCTCCTGGCTACTCGGGAGAGAGCTCAGGAACTCACCAGCCTCCACAGAAATCCTCTGCCACTCGGGAATGAGAGCGAACTCTCCACTTCAGTCCAGATCAGAGGGCTCCATGGTTGTCAAAATCCACATGGGCCATGCTCAGGGAAGGTCTGCTCTATGCCCACTGTCACCACAGGAAACGGCAAAGCACTCTGCTCCAATGTGGGACAGTGGCACAGACGGCACACATAGTCTTCTACAAAAGACATCTCATGAGCAAGACTGAAAGGCTGCTGAGGACGTGGCTGCCAGGCAGCAAAACCGTCCACGCTGGGAGCCCACGGCTCAGGCAGGGCCCAGTCAGGTGGGGCCGCCTGGTGGAAGCCACTACACAGCCTCCTGAGGAGGGGAGGCCGCCTTGAACCCCAGCACCCAACACCACGACCGATGGGGCCTCTATGCACAGAGCCCCACACCTCTGCCGCCAAGACGTGAAAGCCCGAGGAAGTGGAGTGTCGGCTGAGCCCCAAGTTCTGCGTGGAGGGGATACCCGTGACTGCACCCAACCACCCTCTAGTACCCTGTGCCAGCGCACCTGCTTGCTGGCAAGGGATGGAAGCGCGTGGTCTCTGGTCTTCTCCCTGACATACACTGCAGGCAAGAGAACTGCAGAGCAAGCAGGGACGCCGAGTGAGAGGGTGGCCTGGCAGAGGGAGGAGGAGTGAGGGACTGGCCTGGCGGAGGGAGGAGGGAGGGAGGAGGGAGGGAGGAGGGAGGGAGGAGGGAGGGAGGGGCCCGGTGGAGGGAGGAGGGACAGAGGAGGAGGGAGAGAGGAGGAGGGAGAGAGGAGGAGGGAGGGAGGAGGAGGGAGGGGCCTGGCAGAGGAAGGAGGGAGGGAGGGGCCCTGCAGAGGGAGGAAGAGGGAGGAGGAGGGAGGAAGGAGGGAGGAAGGAGGAGGGAGGAGGAGGGAGAGAGGGAGGAGGGGAGAGGGAGAAGGGAGGGAGGGGCCCAGCGGAGGGAGGAGGGAGGGGCCCGGCGGAGGGAGGAGGGAGGGAGGGGCCCGGCGGAGGGAGGAAGAGGGAGGAGGAGGAGGGAGAAGGAGGGAGGAGGAAGGAGGGAAGAGGAAGGAGGGAGGAGGAGGGAGGGAGGAGGAGGGAGGGAGGAGGAGGGAGGGAGGAGGAGGGAGGGAGGAGCCCGGCAGAGAAAGGAGGAGGGAGGGAGGGGCCTGGCAGAAAGAGGAATGAGGGAGGGGCCTGACGGAGGGAGGAGGACAGAGGGAGGAAGGAGGAGGGAGGGAGGAAGGAGGAGGGAGGGAGGAAGAGGAGGGAAGAGGCAGGAGAAGGGGGAGGGGGGAGAGGGAGGGGCCTGGTGGAAGGAGGAGGAGTGAGGGAGGAGGAGAGGAGGAAGGAGTAGAGAGGAGGAGCGAGGGAGGAGGAGCGAGGGAGGACAAGGGAGGGAGGAGGAGGGGAGGGAGGAGAAGGGAGGGAGGAGGAGGGAAGGGAGGAGGAGGGAGGGAGAAGGAGGGAGGGAGTGGCCTGGCGGAGGGAGGAGGGGGCCTGGCGGAAGGAGGCGTAGTGAGGGAGGGGCCTGGCGGAGGGAGAAGGGAGGGAGGGAGGGAGGGAGGAAGGGGAGGCCCGGTGGAGAGACGAGGGAGGGGACCGGCGGAGGGAGGCGGAGGGAGGGAGGGGCCCGGCGGAGGGAGGAGGGGTGAGGAAGGGGCCCGGCAGAGGGAGGAGGAGGAGGGAGGGGCCTGGCAGAGGGAGGAGGAGGCAGGGGCCTGGCAGAGGGGGGAGGAGGAGGGAGGGGCCTGGCAGAGGAGGGAGGAGGAGGGAGGGGCCTGGCGGGCCTCGCCCACCACAGCCTTCCCTTTTGGGCCTGGCCCACAAGCCTCCACCACACAGGGTCACTCGCCGCCTGCCCCACACTCTCACCGCCAAAGTGCATGAGAAACCACCGCACACCAGCACCGCCAAAAGAAAACGTGCTTCTCCTTATGTGTTTCGCACGGGAACCGAACCTTGAGTCGGGACAAAAACCACAAGGACAGACAGGCTCCAAACACGCTTCCGGAAAGGCGACAATGGCGAGCTGCCCTGGCACCTCCCAGAGCACAGCCAGTTCTCAACCAGCAAACCCAAGACAGTCACTCCTCTTTCAAGGACATGAAACCCTCCTCGGCTTCCTCTGAGGGGCACAGCACACATGCGGGAACGCCCTCGCCGAGTCATTCCACAGAGTGCGGTTACAAAAGCAAGAGATGAGAAGCCCCGCACGCTCTGTCGGAGGCCCTAACGCCGCATCCATGTGCGGCCAGCAGGGCTGCACATCAAATGCAAAGTGCTGCATTTACCATGAGCGCCGATCCTCTCAGAGGCCCAGGGAAGGGCCAGGGTCAACCCCGAGGTCCGAGGTCTGCGGGGCAGCAGGACCTGAGTGAGGGCTGCAGAGTGGAGCTCCCACATGTGCCGGGAGCAGACACTCACCAGCTTACCCAGATGTGCACAGCAAAGCCAAGATGACCAACTAAAACTACACCTGAAGTCATTCCCTCTATTTTTTTAAATATCAGAAGGGGCCAGGTGCAGTGGCTCACGCATCTAATCCCAACACTTTGGGAGTCACAGGTGATGAGTTCAAAGCCAGCCGGGACAACATAAGGAGACCCCCATCTCTACCAAAACTTTTAAAATTAGCCAGGCATGGTGGTGTACACCTGCAGTCCCTGCTACACAGGAGGTTGAGGCAGAAGGATCACTTGAGCCCAGGAGTTGGAGGCTGCAGTGAGCCACTCACTTCAGCCTGGGTGACAGGGCAAGACCCTGTCTCTTTTAAAAAAAAAAAAAAAAAAAAAAAGAGGAAGTTCGTGGCAGAAGAGAGGACCTAGGACATGGACCCCCAACCCAGGGCAGCCCAGCAACACTGCACAACCTCTCATGGCAAACAGGCCCCCCATGAGGGCGCTGGCCTCAGACCCGCAATTCAAGGCTTCTGAAAGAAAAAAAACTGCACTGTTGTCTTCTCTGGAAATAAAGAGAACGCTGCAAAAACAAGCTCAGCAACCCCCTCGTCACACCAAGGATCCTGGAGGACGGGTGCTCCCGGCACCGGTCGGCAAGGGGCCTCTCAGGGCCGCCCACGGCATTTACCTGCGTCCAGGCGCTTTCCCGGGGACTCCTCCTCCACCTCGGAGTCTCCACATGTGCTCCGCGACCTTTTCCTTGGCTGCAGAAGAGTCTCCAACCTCGGAAGGACTACAGACAAAAAGGTTTTGGTCCCTAGCTGAGGAGAAGTTGGCTGGGTTTCAGTGTTCTTGGCAGACTTTGGGGGGCTTACACTTTTCGATTTGCAGAAGAGAACAGAAGTGCGTCTGTTTACATCGCTTGCTGGCTCCGCCACCGCGGAGGCCGCCGCCGCCGGCACATCGCCACTACTGGCGCGGGTGGGCTCTGGAGGGCGTCCGCTTACCAGTGCGCTCTGAGTGCAAGTGCTATGTGATTCATTATCAAATGTGACTCTTTTGAAAAGTTTACTCTGCTCTGGGTTGAGTTCTACTGGTTTGAGGGTTGGTGGTTCTGAATTAGTCTCCGAGTTTGAAGGAAGAGGTAATGCATCTGATGGTTCAAGTTTAGGGGGAGATTTATCTCCTGAAAAAATTATAAATAAAGTGATTTTTGAAAACTGAAGATTATAAAATCTATTATAAAACTTACTATAAATGTGAAGTCCACCAAACACTAATGCAGTTAAGGAAATAACGCATCGCCCGTGCTGTCTGCACGCAGCATGGGCCCGTGGGCTCAGGCCACACTGCGTGTGCTTCCCTAACGCCAAAGGCTGCGGCCCCGGTGCAGTGCCCAGGTGCACACTGACTCTCTGAAAACAACCGTGAAAGATTATTGCACACGCGCCCACAGTAAACACATCATTCGGGTTCACGACAGTTTCTGCAATCAACAATTCACTTACCTTGAGGAGGAAAAGGCTCTCACATAACTAAAGGGGCCTGAACGTGGTGTTCCCACAGAGCTCTACTGGCCACAAGGTTAGCAAGTAAAAGGAAACAGACATTAAATCTCATCTCTGGTCAGGGTCTTCCAAGTCAAAAATGCAAAAAACAAAACAAACCAAAAAACGGAGTCGTGAGTGACTGTGAATGACTCTCAAGAAAGGCAGGGAAAAAATCCCCACTCACCTCAGCACACGGAAGTCCGTGCCGTGTTCCCAAATACTGTGATGGGAGCTTTTAAAAAAAAAAAAAAAAAAAGATCTGACTTTTAAAAATAAGTCTTTGGAAAAAGGCTACTTTAACCTCTTTTTAAAGTCTTTTTGAAATTATAAAAGCAAGAAGTCTGAAATGATATGGCACCAGGGTCGGGGGACGGCCTGGGGCTGGTCTGAGGCGCTCTGCGCAGTGCCCCGAGTCCCGGGGCCCAGACAGGCTCCGGCACGAGGCTGACGGGGCAGGGCGAGGCGATGCCGCACCAGGCCCAGCCACTGAGGCTTCTTTCCAAGCGGTACCAGTGCTGACAACAGGAAGCGTGACATAAAACCAAGAGCAACACTTTAATCCTTAACATACATCATCACTGGGGTACAGTTTTCAGTTCATTTATGCAAACTTGCCTAAAACCATCTAAAGTATGTATGGTTAATACCATAATCCAAAAAGTCACTTTGAAAATAAAAAGCTACACAACTTAACAAGACTCAGAGCAAAGTTTTGAAACTGGTGGAAAAAAGTTTTCCCCACGACCGGGCCCATGACTGCGGGCAGCAGTGCTTTTGGCTGCTAGGTGCCTCTGATTCCAAACACACCCAGTGCCCTAGAGCACCTCATAGCCGATTCAAACACAGGGGGAAAGCCTCCCGTGTGGCCGGGAGCACAGCCTTGGGAATGCTGGGGTCCAAGGCAGGGGCCCAAAACTCCCCCGCTTCCTGTCAATGGGGCCAACGGGCTTGAAAAAATGACCGTAAAACTCCTAGGAACGCTGGCCGAGGGGACTGAGCCATGCAGAGAAAGGCTGTGGAGGGGTTTCCTGTTCATGAGCATGCGCTGCTCCAGTGTCCCTGGTGCCTGTGCAGCAGGAGGGGCTTCGGCACTGAGCCTGTGCGTCCTGGTGTGGCTGCTATCTGGCGGTCCTGGTGCAGCTGGTGTCTGGGGGCACAGGGCCTGGCGCCTCACCTCACTTCCTGCCTCCTCTTCCACCTCCTGTCCTCCCCCTCGGTCCTCGCCCTGATCATGACATTCAACTGCTCGCTGCAAGCAGCCAACGCCAGCGGTCAACCCCAGTCTTGGCCTCTGTGGGTGCAACAGCACCAGGCCAGCAGATGGAGCCTGAAGGAGCCTCCTCCCAGCACCTCTGAGGGACCCCCTTCTCCCCCGTCTCCAGCCCACAGCACCTCCACAGCTATCTAAGGGGCACCGTAGACCCCCATCTCCTGCTTCTGGCGCAACCATCAGAACCACCACTCCTGGCTGGCAGCATCCCCACGACGTGCAGACGTCCCTGCCTTGCAGCGGGCCCTCCCCCACCATGGTCCACACCCCGTCACCTCCAGCTCTCAGCCCAGCTAGGGCGCCCCGTGTGGGATGCATAACCATCTCCAAGCTGTAGGGCCCTCACCATCCCGTGGCCTATCCCAAAGTGGGCCCCCATGGCCCTGCCTCCGTCATGCACGCGCCACCCCGTCCTCACTGCAGCTGCTCCACGTGCGGGCCAGGCTCCAGCCGCCAGCACGGGGTATAGGATGTGCTCCCGCGGCACTGACCAGAGGCACAGAGGAGGCCATGGCCAGGAACAGAGGCTGCTGATGGCTGGATGCACCACCACCTCCCCCAGCTGGGCCCCACAGGCCCCTGGACCAGTTGGCGCCTTAGTTTCCTCATCCATAAAATGAGAAAAAAACAGGCCCTAAGCCCCCAGGCTCCACTGGCAGAACAGGCAAGCCCAAACCATCCCTCGAGTGGAAATCTGACTGGAAGTTAACATACAAGAGTGAAAACTCGGAAAGCTCGCTGGATGATCGCCATCTCGGGCTGTCACTTAACTGCCTGTGAGAAAACCTCAGAACACGCCCAGTACCACTCTGACATAAGACTCACAGACCCTGTCAATGTATCAGGACCCTACAATTCCAGTCCCTGGAACTTGTCCATATTCTAAACAGCAAAATGGCTATCTAATCTAGATCAGCTACTCTAAGAAACTCAAACACCTAGTTATGTCTGCAAGAGCAATTCTGCAATCCTTTGCCCACCTGGCCACCCACCCTGTCCACCAAAGGCTTCTGTATCAAAGCCACAGGACGCTTTGGAAAATCACAGCATAACACATGCAGACATTAGCTCAAAAGCACGAACCATGCTGCCCCTCCACCGACCCTGCCTCAAGCCTCCATCCTTGGCAATCCTGAAGGGACAAAGCCGCAAACACTGCACCTTCTACCCTGAGGGACACGCTCAGCACCCGTGCGCAGCAGGAGGGTCTCCAAGTGTGCACATCAAGGCCCACAGCTGCCCTGGACTAAAGGGGACGCCTGGAGCCTCTGGCAAGGGCATTAGCATGACCGGAAATCCATAGGACTAAAAATGCTCCTCCCACAGCCAGCCACCTGCACTGCCCTGCCTCACTGTGTCAGCAGACACCCACCTGAGCCAGGGTGACCAGCCCCTGCGAGCTGCAGGTCCGTCCCCCAGGCTCATCAGACACTCAAATCCCAGCTGTGGCGTGGCCTCCACCCGGCTGACATGCAGCCCTGGGAAGTCAGCCCTGGCAGGGCCGGCTCACAGCAACAGCCCAAACCTCTGCGCCCAGCATACTGAGTCACAGCCACAGCGGAGCCTGCAGGAGGGCCTGTGCAAGGGGACAGAACAGGGTCAACCTCGCAGCCCGGGAGGCGTCTCCCTCCTTCAGACACAAGAGTCTCAGAGGCCTGGCACCCAACGGCTACAGCCTTGTCCAAGCGGCTTCAAACGGAGGCAATATAAACGTTACATATGTATTATTAAACTACGATTTAAGTGAGACTGCATATTTGCCAGTGAGGAATTACTATCTTTTTCAGGTATGAAAATATTGTGGATATATTTAAGAAAAATGACGGAGAGGCTTTAGTGATTAGAACATGCCGGATGTTTAAATATCTGATTCTTGGTTTTCGTCCTATTCCAAGTATCATGAGTTCACGTTTCTATACCAACTAATGAGCATGCTTTTGGCCGTCTTCCCTCCATCTGTGTCACTGCCCCGTTCCAGTCTGGCGCTCAGCTCCCCCAGAGACCTCCATCTTCTCTGAGGAGCAGGACCCCACCCACCGCGCCATGCCTCGCCTTGAAGTGGACTATCAGGCTGCTTGCTCTTGGCCACCCGCCTCTCCCATCAGCTCCCAGGAAATGCTCTTTTCATGAATTTCATCACCGTAGACACCGGGTGTAACAGGTGATTCCAGGCCACCTGTGTCTCAGTCACATTGTATGTGTTTTCTTTACACCAGAAAAAAAAATAAAAATAAAATTACCCCAGACCTAGAAAGCAATAAAAATGGTCTCCAAGGGCTCCTGCTAAGCACTGGGGGGTGTGAGGAACCATTCTCACCGCTGGGGAGGGCCAAGAAGCTCCAACTGTGCAGGGTCCTCAGCTGTGCGACCCAGTGGCAGCGGAGGAAGCCACTAATAAAAAACTAAAAAGGTGATGTACTGCTCCACAGTGGAAATGGTACAACCGCGTGGGAAGGGAAGCACCAGAAGCTATTCTGAGAACTGTGAGTGTACCAACTGGCAACTTCCATGAGGTTGTCATGAGACTCAGTCCTCAGGGCACAGAAGACAAGGACGGAGGGGCAGCCCACCCAGAGGGAGGCCCACACGGCCAGCGGACGCCTCAGTGGGCTGCATGAAAGCAAAGGCCACGGGACCAGGCAACGGCACCAGCCTGGGCTCCTCAACACAGCGGGGCAGCCCAGGGCCCGGACAGGTGTGGCTGCCAGAGGGTCCTATGGGCAAACGTTCCCCTGAAAAAACATGAGGCCCCCAAAGCAGAGGAGGGATCATGTGCTAACACTAACAGCCTTTGAGAGAACAGAAGAGCGAGCGCTCACCTTGCGACACAAAAGACTTTATTCTATGGACCTAAAGTAACGGACACCAGCCCCCAAAGAGACATTCGAGAGTCTGGGTACTACACTGTAGTGAACGAAACAGAAGAACCCTAAAACAGAAAGAAAAACAGGCACAGAATGAGGACCAGGATGCCTAAGAAATTCTCAGCTGTGTGCACGGGAGTAAGCTTCCAAGAGAAAGAAAAGCTCAGTGGCTCTCATCCAAGCTGCCCAATGCAAACCAGGACGGAAGGGGCAAAGCTCTGCAGACGGGGAGCCACATGAAGCTCAGGGGATGAAAAGGGCCCTGAGACCATGAGGCCCCGCTGACCTGCGTGGCATCCAACGTGAAGACACTGCGTCACTCAGCACAGACGTCGTAAGAGATGAACGTCTTTGTTTCAGAAAAAGAAAGAAAGAAAACTGTAGAACAATTCTGTCTTACTTCAATTGTTTGCTGTTCCTACTTGGATGTGCAGGGGAAAGGCAGGAAGGCCACGAACCAGCCGCTAACACTGTGGCGAGAGGGTCTGACCCTACCGTCTGCTCTACGTAACCAAAGCATGTTAAGGGCGACTACGGCAACGGGGCAAACGCAGTGGCAGTGACTTACTACCAGCGTCTCCAAAACCAGTTTCATTTCACAATTCCCCTTTCACCAAATGTGAGGCACGCCAGTTCTACCTCCTCACCCTGCCAACCTAGATGTACACAAACCATCGCTTGAAAGCTCCCTCCTCCCCACCCAAGCCTACATTTGCCCTGGGTTTTGCCAGTTCTCCTACTGGACAGACGGCATTCCCAGTCATAAAAACATCTTTGCTGCCTGGACCTTTCCCCAGACGTTCACAGCAGGCTGCCACCTCCCAACTGCTGCAAAGGAGCTGGCCTGGTACCCTCAGGGCAGACGAGGCCTCTGCTTGGCCCTGAGTTACTGCCCCACCCTTCACAAAATCAGGGAGGAGCGTTTCAGTGATGACAATCTAAAACAGCCCTTTCAAAATGCTGCTGTTGATGACCTAGCGCATAATTAAATGGCTCTCCATCAATTTACAAAACACAACAAAAACATTTCTTACTCTTTCATTCAAAGTTACCTTCACTTTTCAACATAGTATAAGATCTAAACCATTCTTTCCAAATAGTTGTTCAGGCCAGAGTTAAGAGAAAAATTTTCTTCTGTGCCTTAAATTTTATCAACTAATTTATGTGAAAAAACAGATGGCACAAATTATAAAGTCTCTTGAGAAGGAAACAACTGTTCGAGGTGGCTCACGCCTGCAATCCCAGCACTTTGGGAGGCCGAGGCGGGCAGATCACAAGGTCAGGAGATCAAGACCATCCTGGTCAACATGGTGAAACCCCATCTCTACTAAAACAAAAAATTAGCTGGGCGTGGTGGCACATGCCTGTAATCCCAGCTACTTTGGGAGGCGGAGGCAGGGGAGTCACTTGAACCCAGGAGGCAGAGGTTGCAGTGAGCTAACATCACACTACTGCACTCCAGCCTGGCAACAGAGCAAGACTCTGTCTCAAAACTGAAAAATAAAAACGAAATCACCACCCCGTGGAAATATCAAGTGTTCGAGGTTTTGTGAATTTTGTGGAACTGGCACAAACCCGAGCCTCCGTCACGCCAACACTGCTGCCTGGGCCTCTGCCTGGGCCTGTGCCCGGGCCTGACGGCAAGAAAGCGGGGCAGCCCTCACCATGGCTTACCTTCCTCGCCCGCCTCCAGCCCCAGCGGAGCTCCGTCCTCTTCCAGGCCCTCAGAGCCTGGCCCCGCGGGCGGGGGCTGGCTGTGCTGCTGGCTCAGCTTGTTCCGGAGAAGGGCAATTTCCTTTTTGAGCAGCTTTGCCCGCTTGCTCCGGGAGCCGCTGGACTTCATGGCACAGGTGAGGTCGAGCGTGTCCAGCAGCTCTCTCAGCTGCTCCTCCAGGCCCAGGTGGGCTCTGTTGGCGGGGTCCAGCAACCTGTCCACTGAACCAAAGGACACATGCTGTCAGTCACCAGATCTCACACACCGTCTGGGAATATATCACCGGTCCTGTCTCTCAAATAACCTTCGGCCAAGGCCCCAAGAGTGGCTGTTGGCAACAAGGCCCTCCCCTGTGCTCTGAACCCACAATGGCACTGCTGCCACAGAACACACCAGGATGCTTCTGACGGAGAATTTCTAGTCCCACAACATGTTGCCACAGAAGGGGCCACGTCCAGGTAACATTGCAACCTCTCCTGGACCAGGACCCACTCACTGACACTCCCCCTGGGCAGACGGCCCGACTGCCTGAGCCCAGGCACAGCACATGGACCCCAGAGAGAGGCGCATGCTCCACCAACCCAGCACAACGTGGTGGAACCTGCGCTGATTCTGCAGACAGAGGTGACGACTGGCAAATGTAACTGACTGAGGGCCACTGCACATCCTGAGTGGTGTCTTAGCTGAAGTCTTCAGACGTTGATCATTGTGTGGTTTGATTAAATGGGTTGTAAAATTCACAGATCATTCCAAATTTCAGGCATATTTACTACAAAGTCCCTAGAAACGTCACTTTCAGAAACACCAAAATTTATAAAGCACAAATTACCTTAAATAAGATGGCCAAGAAAAGAAACTGCTCCTCAGAGCTATCTGAAGGTAAAACCAGAGCGAGAGGAAGAAAGAAGACAGAAAACAAAGTAAGGCTGTCCAAAAACACATGAATTCTTTGTCTAGAAACAGGTGTTTTACTGAAAGCATCTTTTTGACTGAATAAATAAAGCAATAGTAGAGAGAAAACACCGAAATCAAAATAGTCTCCATCAAGACTTGTATCCATAACATCATTCTGAACAAATGTCATAAATAATATTCAAAAATGTTCATACAAAAACATCACATCCTTTGAAACCCCAAGAAGAAAGCCTTGAAACCTCTGCTTCTTTTTAAACAGAGACCCACGGCCTCCAGGCAATGGGAGGCGTCAGACAAGAGCAGCAGGTGCACCCTCAAGGCACACCGTGGCCAATGGCTCAGCTGTGCACTCCCAGATACTGAGAAAGAAACTAGCATTTCTCATCCTTAAATTTCTCAACAAGAAACCCCACATGCAGAAATTCATTTAATGAACATGATCTGAAAGGCACCAACACTCAGAGGCCTCCACACCCGCTCCCTTGGGAGCACCATGGGAGGGGGAGCACCATACAGGCGAGCACAGGAACAGAGCCCTCTGGGCAAAGGACGCTCCAGGCTGCTCAGGTGACAGGGAGCCCAGATGTGATGCATCTTCCTGATTTTAAGGGCCTGCAACCAGCGCCAGGCACCAGGTGGGCATCTGAGAGCTAACGCAGGCAAGGTGTCCAAGGGAGTGAAGACTGGGGAGGGTGAGGGAAGCTTTCCCACAGTCACCAGAGGCTAGAGAAGGACATTCCAAAACAGGCATGAGCCCGTGGAGCCCTGGGCTCACTCTGAGGCGGCTCAGCCCCAGCTCCTCTCAGATCCCCAAGGGAATGTTTCGGAAAAGGAGAGCTGATCTGACAGGCCTGGAGAGCACAGCTTTGGGGAGAGGTTCACCAAGCTCGTATTTTCCAAATTTCTCCAAGAAAAACGTGTTATTCTTAAAATCAGAAAACTGGAGACAAAAAATAAAAATATATTCCCATTCTTTTTTCTTTTGTTTTGGAGACAGGGTGTCACTCTGTCGCCCAGGCTGGAGTGCAGTGGCACAATTTCTGCTCACTGCAGCCTCCACCTCCCGGGTTCAAGTGATTCTCCTGCCTCAGCCTCCCAAGTACCTGGGATTACAGACATGCGCCACCACGCCTGGCTAATTTTTTGTATTTGTAGTAGAGACGGGGTTTCCCCATGTTGGCCAGGCTGGTCTCGATCTCCCAACCTTAAGTGATCCACCCACCTTGGGTGAGCCACCGTACCTGCCCCTATTCCCATTCTTCAAAGGAGAGTACAGCCCATCTCCAACCCCATGGGAAGCAGGGAGCCCAGTGCTACTGCCATGAGGGGAACAGAGGGCAAGGTGATGATGGTCCAGCTTGGCTGAACTCTACGATGGCGGGAACGTGGAGGAGAGGAAGAGGGCCAGGCCTCGCCACAGAGGAACCGACCTGCTGCGGGTCAGTGACTCATCTGGAGAAAGTGCAGGCCAAGAAACCAGGGATACGGGACCTTCAAATAAATGAGCCAAACACTCTGTGACTTCTGCTGTTTGTGGTTCAGAGCTGAAGCTCTGAGGTGCTCCAGCAGCCCCTCTGGGCAGGACACACCCTTTAGCAGACAATCCCGGAGGTGTGACGGGCAGGGTGCCGGGGACAGCCCTGGTTCCCAAGGACCAGTCTAGAGAACGGTGCACGTGACTGCTCACGGCTGCAGCGCATGCCCAGGCTGGAGTCAGGTGGGCCACAGACATGCTCCCAGAGCCGTTTCTGCAACACGCGCAAACCACGAAGCCAAAGGGTCGGAGGCAAAGCCAGAGTTCCTCCAGCTCCACGCCACCCTCGTAAGCTGCCTGAGGCCTACTCTGGATGCACACCCGCAACTAAGCTGCTTTCTGGATGTGCATCGCTGAGGCCGAGCCACAGGGAGCCACAGCCACAGGGATCCTCTTGGTGGACACCCAAAACACAGCCGGTCTGAAGTAAGAGGTGCTGGGTATAAAATACACATCAGGGCCGGGCGCGGTGGCTCAAGCCTGTAATCCCAGCACTTTGGGAGGCCGAGGTGGGTGGATCACAAGGTCAAGACATCGAGACCATCCTGGTCAACATGGTGAAACCCCGTCTCTACTAAAAATACAAAAAATTAGCTGGGCATGGTGGCGCGTGCCTGTAGTCCAGGCTACTGAGGAGGCTGAGGCAGGAGAATTGCCTGAACCCAGGAGGCGGAGGTTGCGGTGAGCCGAGATCGCGCCACTGCACTCCAGCCTGGGTAACATGAGCGAAACTCCGTCTCAAAAAAAAAAAAAAAAAAATACACATCAGATGGCAAAAAGAGTGAAAAGCTTCTATATCCTCAGTGATGTTCACACTGACTCCATGTTGAAACCAATTCTTCCATTTACTAAAATAAATTCCACCTGCTTTTCCATTTTTCAGTGAGCCTACTGGAAAATGTAAATGATGTACATGGCTGCACGCTACTCCTCCTGGGCCATGCTGATGCGGAGCTGGCAACACAAGGCAGGGACAGTCTGCTAGGAAGAGCGACTCCCAGCTCCTCCGGACACGGCGCCAGTTCTTACCGTCTTCCCAGGAGAAAGGCCGCCGGGACACCGCAGCAGGCCGCTCAGGCAGGTGCATCCCCGAGGCCTCTTCCAAGCCGATGCTGTCCACCTCACGCCGGGCCTGCCTCAGAACAACACCTCCCTGATCGCGCAGCCTCACCGCGGCTCTATAGAACACGGTGTCCCTGGCATTGTACTTCATGCAGTTATCTATAATGAGATCAAAATCCTCCTCAAACTCATGGAGGTTTTTATACCCTTGAGCTTCTAACCGTTTCCTCATTGTGGCAAAGTCCATGGGATGTTTAATGTGATCCAAATAATCTGGCACCTAATTTTAGGGAGAAAAAAGAATCATTTACAAACTAAAACAGGCTGTTAGTTTATTCTATATTTATTATTCTATATTAAATTATTCTATACTTATTATTTATTATTATAACCCACAAACCCAACCTATCTGACAGCCACGCACACACATGCTCATGGTACAGACACAAGACCCAAGTCCTGCAGGGACCGTCCTGACCCAGCTCCTTTAGTTACAGTGCACGGGAGGGTGCCGGCTGGGTGCCACCACAGCTCAGGGGACTGTCTGCATGGGGCCTCTCACCCACCGCACTACCAATATTTTACAATGAAATGCACCACTTTTAAAATTTAAAAATATCTTTGTGTATTTTTTTGCAGGTGAAAAAATAAAAAAGCAAAGCATAAGTTAAATAAAACAAGAATCAAGAACATGAGGGGCATACGCTAGCCAGTCACACGTTTGCCAGTCACACAGCAGCACAAATCCACAGTCCCACGTGCCACGGGACACACAAGCGCCGCAGACACCCACCTCCTTCAGACTCACGGGCTGTGCGAAGATCCTGGCGGGGTCCTTGTCCTGCAGCTGGTCCAGCACCGAGCGCAGCAGCACCGTGAGTGGGGTCAGCCGCAGCTCCATGGCCACCTGCTCCACCTTCACCTGGGGGGCCCAGCAGAGCCTCAGCTTTAGGGAGCCCCACAGACTCAGACCACCACGCGCCCCACAGCTGCAAGCAGCTCCCACAGGCCCCCTGACTTCTGTCAAGGAACAGGTCAATGCAGCCTCCACTTAGGCCCCGACCTGGGCTGAGCGAGGCGCTGCCATGGGCCAGAACCTGCAGGGTGCAGCCCACCCTCTGCAGCAGCTGCCAGCATCGCCCACCCCACGTGGCCGGCGGCGCACCGCACGCGGACGGGCCGGGCCCCACCTGCTCACGCTTGAGCTTCTCCCGCTTGCGCAGCAGCTCGATCAGCAGGCGAGCTCGCTCCAGGTCGTGCCGCAGCCGCTGCCAGTACTTCAGCTTCTGTTTGGCAGCCTTCACCTCCTCGTCGTTTTCTCTCTGAGAACAGTGAACGCTTCCATCAGTCAAACCCAGAGGCTCCTCCTGCAAAAGGCCTCAGATGCCGCGCAGGTAAGACCCAGGCATCCACAGCACGGGTCCTGCAGGCCCATCCTGGGGAGGACAACACAAACCCACCCTCACTAGAGAGCCCCCGAGACAGTACTGGGCCGGAGGGGCCGGCCAGGCCACGGTGAGCAGGGAGCTGGCTCCAGGGCACAGGTTCTGCCCTCCAGAGGACAGAGGTCTCCACACACTGGCAGGAAGGGGCTTTCCCAGAACCAGAAAGGCCCACAGAGGTGGGGCCAGGATAGAACAGGGGGCCCTGAAGGACTCACCTCCAGGACAGCTGGGAACGGAGGGAGCAGCTAGGAAGAAAGCAGGTGAACAGAAAACAACATGCTGGGCCCATCCTGCCTTGGACGGAGTGTGACGGGGGCCTGGTACACGGCCGACCTCCTGCCCTGCTCTGCACAGTGCCTCCATCCTACACACGTCCCCCCACAGCTGTCCCCGCCATCGACAGCACCTGCTCCTTTCTCAGCGGACAGAAGGGTGTGCCAGACAGCACAGGCTGCCAGCCTCACCCCCGGCCCACATCCACGCCAGGGTGATCGGAAGAAAACAGGAGCCACGACATAGGCGGGCGCAGGAAAGGAGGCTGCCTGCCTGGGTCTGCCCTCAGCCCTGACCTCACTGTGTCCCCAGGCCTGGCCACATGGGGCCTGCTCGTCACAGTGCCAGGGCACCCTGACCCTACCTCAAAGCGGAGAGGAAGTAACAAGTGAGTGGGCCTGAGCAGGCCCCAATGCCTATCGTCCTCCACAGCTGCAGGACACACGTGCCCCAACAGCCTCAGGCCAGCCGTGGCCATCGGTTTCAGGCACAAGCTAGCCCTGAGACCCTCCTCTCCCCCCACACCTCTGTCCCCAGGTTCCCACCCACCCACCTCAAGGTGCCATCACAGTTTTTTAAAAGACTGAGGGTGTGAAGGCAAAGATTGGTGGACTACAAGATGCAAGGACCCCGGACTCCAAAGTGCTTGCAAAGGGAGGCTCAAGGAGGGAGGCCAGGCCTCTTCACGGCAAGGGGGAGCGGAGCTGGCATCCCCCACAGTGAGGCTCTCTGGGTTTTCCAGTGTTGCTGAACGCCCTCAGGCATGAAGTCAAGGCTAACAGTAACAAGGTCCACATCGACTCAAGCAAAGACCAGAAAACCGGGCTCCGAAAACCTAGCTCCCTGGAGCCTCTGAATACCGCCTGTCCCTCAGCTTGCAACCGACACATCCAAACACTTCGGCCACAAGGACATTTGGCCTGGGCATCTATTATGAAGCGGGAGAAATCTAACCACCAGCAAGCCCTGTGTCACACACTGGCTGCTAAGCAAACTTACTAACTGCTCCACAGCCTGGTTTAATAAGAAACGCCACCGGAAGGCAGGGGCCTCCAGCGGCACCTGGGCCCTGAGCCTGACTGGCCTCCTGCATGCAACGACTTGGCCAGCAAAGGTCCCAGGACACACATAGCCTCATCCGCTCAGAGGGACCAGGGTTCCTTACTCAGCTCTGAAGTGGTCGGTATTTCCCACGTAAAAATCAACATCGGAAGGCTCCATGAGGTAGGACAGAAGTGAAGGAGAAGAACTCAGGCATCCCCACTGCCAGCAAGAAGCGCCAAGAGCCTCTGGGTCCATTCTAGACACATGAGGGAGACAAAGGGCAGGGCTGGGGGGCAGCGAGGACCAGCTGCGTCAGGTTAAAATCCCCTCTGCAGGGAGGCACAGGCCAGCTCCTTTGTGGGATGAGGCTGGTCTCAGCCTCACCTGCCCCAGGCCTCCTGGCAACAGCGCATGGCTCCTGCCACTGAGCCCAACCACACCAGCAGGTGCGTGGGACTGGCAGAGGCCGCGCACGCAGGACGGCAGGGACAACGTGGCCAGCAGCGCCCAGCCTGCCCTACGACAGACACTCGGAAAGCTAGAGGATGTGCTCCCAGGACAGGAAGGATGGGCCACGGGAGCAGGAGCCACAGTGCTGCCACCATCACACGCACAAACTGCCCTCGTGCTCCCTTCGGCCTTCAGCAGCTGCCACACACACCAGCATGAAACCCACGGCCCTGTGTGCACAGCCAGCACAGACCGGCCGTGGCGGCGGCAGCCTCGCCACCTGCTGGCCTCTCAGAGACCCAGGCCAGTTCATCCACCCGCCCACACCACAAAGTCCTCTCCCAGGGCCAGGCTGGGACAGGCGCACAGAGACACACGGGAATCAAACACATCAGGTATTTCCACAGCTTCAAAACATGAAGCCACACCAAGCCGTGGCCATCCCTGTCCAGGAGAAGGCGGGAGCACAGTCTCTCCTGACAGCCCATCCACACAGGCAGGTTTCCTGGCTCTCCATGCGAGTGCTGTGCTGAGGCTCAAGTCCAGCCAGCTCCTTCTGCTCCTTCCGCGATGTCCTTCAGGAAGCCACCCCCTCTGCCAGGAGAAATGCTTCTGGCTGTGCTGTGGGGATGTTCTCTCCTTACAAACATATTCTGCACACAATGGGACATGAGGCCCAACAGGCAGCAGTGCAGCAGCAGAGGCAGGGCTCCCAGGCTCCAGCCGGTCACCTCTTCCTGCAACCCTCCCCCACTTCCCTTGCCTGGCTCCACCACGCCCCAGGCCACCCCCAGCTGCCCAGGTCCCCGTGGGTCCTGCCCACTGGCCCACATGTCCTGCCACTGCAGGGATCTTGGCTCTCATGTTCCAGCTCCTGACAATAGAAGTGATGAGTCCCACAGCTGGACATTCCCCCATCTGGCCACATCCGCACCCACTTTCCATGGAATCTGCCCTTCATAGCTCCTAGGTGGCTTGTCTGAAGTCCTGTCCAGCCCCAAGATGAGACACAAGATCCAAATCCTCAATTTCCTCCTAACAAAGCCTCTCTTCCATGCCCCAACATCGCGGGGTCAAGACCAACACCTCTAGCCCCTAGAGCACAGAGCTTCCCACGCTTGGCAGCTTCCTGTTTCTTAGAGCCGCCCTTCCCCACCAAGCTCTCCTCCAGGGAACCCCCAAGGGGCCACGAGGTAAGGGGAGAGGATTGATGGAAAGCAACACCACATCACGGAACAGAAGATGCAGTTAATTCATTCAACAGCCAAAAAACCTTCACTGAGGCCTCAGCTCTGTGGCCATGTGAGGATCTCACTTGGAGAAGGGCTGGCTCACAGACCTGCCCGGGGAGCCCCAAGACCCCTGGACAGACACACGGCAGGGCAACCCGAGTGGACAGCATGGGAGGCCCAGAACACTCCACAGGCGAGAAGCACCAAGGCCCCATCAGAAAACCTTGGACCCCTACCACCAAATCACAGCCCCAAACCACAACCTGCCAGACCAGAGCACCAGACTCCGGAGTTCCCTGGAGCACGAGGTAGTTGACTGATCGGGGCCGATGCTGCAGAGGCACAGTCTGCCAGGTGGAGACAGCCCAGCTGCCGCATGGGGACCCGACCGTGAACCCTGCAGACTTCCCATGAGCAAGTCGCCACCTCACAGCAAGCAGGAGGGTTCCGCTTCGAGCCCGGGATGGCAGCCAAAAGCACCACGAGGAAATTCCATGAGACTCTCAGTCCGGATGCCGGCCATCGACCAGCTCTTCCTAAAACCCTGCAGCTCCTCACCAGGCAGCGCGAGCAGAGGGCGTCCACCGCAGGTCTGGGCCGCGTGCAGGGCCGCTTGTGTTTTCAGTGTACTCCTGTGCGTCTCACTCTGCAAACCCATGTTTTCAGAACTGTTTCACAACCTCGGCTGAGTCTATAACTCAAACCTAGCACTCAAATGTAAGAGTTTGGTTTGTTCTTTTAAAAAGAGAAGTACTGGTCTTCCCTCCCACTCTCTCAGCTCTCTCGAGCCCTGCCCACCCCACCACAGTCCAAGCTCAACTAGCCTTCAGGGCAAGGCCCTAAAATCACTCCTTGCATATTTCCAAAACCCACACTCCAGGCCCAGCACACAGACCCCACCCACATGGCCCAGGGCTCACTGGGTCCCACTCCTGCTGTCCCTAGCCTGGAGGCCCATGCACCACAGCAGTAACACACCCTAGGCATCCCCAGTCCCCAGAGCTGGCCACTGCCTGTCAGCAGGTGTGCAGGCAGGGTGGGGAAGAGCATGGCGAGCACAGCTGAAAATGGAAGAAACACCCAGCGGCAGGCAGGGATGAGAGTCACCCCCACAGTTGTGGATCCAGAGCCCAGGGCCCACCTAATTCCCCCTACAGCTCCAGGGCTGAATGAAACTGAGGCTTCCCAATGGGGAACCTGGGCCCAGGGGCCAGCGCCACATCCAGCCTGCACCAAGTGCCCTCTCCTGGAGGGCGAGGGCAAGAGAGGTGGAGGGACTGCGGGGGCCGCAAGCCACGTACCTGCTGTGAGCTTCGCTGAGACTGCAGGCTGGACTGGAGCCGCCGCAGCAGGGGGGCGCCGTTCCTGGACAGCCGCTTCAGCAGCCAGTAGCTGTGGGCTCGCTCCACAAACTGCTTCTTCCGCTGGATGGCCACCTGATTCGCAATCCTATTTAACCTAAAACAGACACTCGGAGTTTACCTTTGAAGCAGTGCGCCAAAACGTTTCATCACAGAAGCTGGAAATGGCAGTGTTACTGCTAATAAAACTGTGAGTTCATACTTGTTCTCCCTGAGCCATGGCAGGTGCCATTTCTACTGTCCCCAGTGCTGCTACAACAAAGTCCGTGATCTCCAACTATCTGAAGCATTCATCCACTTTCAGGTCGGGTGCAGTGGCTCATGCCTATAATCCCAGCACTTTGGGAGGTGGAGGTGGGAGGGTCACTTAAGGCCAGGAGTTTGAGACCAGCCTGGCCAACGTAGCAAAATCCTGTCTCTACCAAAACTGCAAAAAAAATTAGCTGGGTATGGTGGTACACATCTGTAATCCCAGCTACTTGGGAGGCTGAGGCACGAGAATCACTTAAACCTGGGAGGCGGAAATTGCAGTGAGCCCAAATTGCACCACTGCACTCCAGCCTGGGTTAAAGAGCAAGACTCTTGACTCAAAAAAAATGAAAAAGATTTTTCATTGACTACAACATTTATCAGATTAAACACCAAAAAGAAAACATGCTAAGCAAAGCCTTCAACAGTTTTCAATGTTTCTACTTGACGCCACCTGCACACAGGCCGACTTCAAGCACATCTATGTCAGTGGGCCCAAAACCCTCAACACCCCCATCCACTGGGACACGCCACGGGAGAGGTGGCCACTGGTCCCCCACATCACCTCCAATAGGAGACAGCTCAAGACGTAAGCCACTGACGGGTGCTGTTTTACTGCGCTCACTAAAATGACATCAGGCATCTTCAAGTCTCCCAAGAAATGCCAAGTGCTGCCCTTGGGGGCACATGGAGCCCTCCAGGAGCCATCAAGACCCTCAGGTGCCTCTCACAATGCCACCTCTTCTGGCAGGGCCTGGCACAAGTGTGGGGCCTGCAGAACACCCACCAGACCCAGAACTGATTGTGAGGTACCTCCCTCACATGGAACCCACCGGGGAACTTTGCCAGATCGGCCCATTACCAAGAGCTCGCATGTAGATGTGGAGCCCAGACTAAAACTGCCCACCACTCCAAGGGCAGTCTGCATGCTCAGGACACCACATGCCTGCCCTGAAACACAACCCTGACAAGGACAGCTGATGGAAGAAAGCCAGAGGTAGGGGAGGCTGTCAGCAGGTGCACTGAGATGCTGGGCTCTGATCGCAGCCTCAGGAGGCTCCTCTTCTACAGGCTGGGCTGGGCTGGACCGGGTCACCTCATGGGCTGCTGTTTCGGGAGCAGTCTGTTTTTGTCACTTTGGACTGAGGCAAACTGTGCAGTAAATAGCACAACGCTTAACTCTTCTGATTCAGTGAGTCTTTTTTTTCCTTTGAGACAAAGTCTCACTCTGTCGCCCAGGCTGGAGTGCAATGGTTCGATCTCAGCTCACTGAAACCTCCACCTCCGGGGTGCAGGCGATTCTCCTGCCTCAGGCTCCCAAGTAGCTGGGAGTACAGGTGCCCACCACCACACTAGGCTAATTTTTGTATTTTCAGCAGAGGCTGGGTTTTACCATGTTGGCCAGGCTGGTCTGAAACTCCTAACCTCAGGTGATCTGTTGCCTCAGCCTCCCAAAGTGCTGGAATTACAGGCATGAGCCACCTGGCCCAGCCTCAGTGAGTCCTACAGGAATGCAGATGTCTCAACACATATGTACACCCTCAGGGTATTTTAATGACCAACTAAGGCAATATAGACATAAGTACTTTTTAACAATTTGAAGATCCAAAGAAATGCTGTTTGGCAATACGCTCATCAAGCAAAGAGGCCACGCCGGGTGCAGTGGCTCACACCTGTCATCCCAGCACGTTGGGAGGCCAAGGCGGGCAGATCATGCGGTCAAGAGATCGAGACCATTCTGGCCAATATGGTGAAACCCTGTCTCTACTGAAAATACAAAAATTAGCCAGGCGTAGTGGAGGGCGCCTATAGTCCCAGCTACTCGGGGGGCTGAGGCAGGAGAGAATCGCTTGAACCCGGGAGATGGAGATTGCAATGAGCCAAGATCGTGCCACTGCACTCCAGCCTGGGCAACAGAACAAGACTCTGTCTCAAAAAAAAAAAAAAAAAGAAAGAATAAGGCCCAGCACAGTGGCTCCCACCTGTAATCCCAGCACTCTGAGAGGCCGAGGCAGGAGGATCACTTGAGCCCGAAAGTTTGAGACCAGCCTGGGCAAGATGGTCAGACGCCTATCTCTACAAATGAAATTGTTTTTAATTAGCCAGGCACAGTGGAACGTGCCTGTAGTCCCAGCTACTCACAAGCCTCAGGCAGGAGGATCCCTTAAGGATCTGCTGGATCCCTGGGAGTTGGGGATGGCAGTGAGTCCAGCCTGGGCAACAGAACAGGGCCCTCTTTTTTTTTTTTTTTTTTTTTTGAGATGGATTCTCACTGTCTCCCAGGCTGGAGTACAGTGGCTTGATCTCGGCTCACTATGACCTCTGCCTCCCAGGTTCAAGCGATTCTTTTGCCTCAGCCTCCCAAGTGGCTGGGATTACAGGTGTGCACCACCACATCCGGCAGCTAATTTTTGTATTTTTAGTAGAGATGGGGTTTCGCCATGTTGGCCAGGCTGGTCTCGAACTCCTGGCCTCTCAAAGTGCTGGGATTACAGGCCTGAGCCACCACACCCAGCCAGCCCTATCTCTTAAAAAAAAAAAAGATGCTGTTTGTTTTTATTCTTCTGACCCATGAGATGTGAGAAAAGATTGTGACCTCATAAACAAGCCATCATCTTCTCTAGAGTCAGGGCTTCTTGAAATGTGAACGGCCCACAAGTTGTGAGCAAAAGGGTTTGATGAAAATGCTTTAAATACTTAGAACCAGGTGCAGGGGTGTGCCTCTGTGGTCCCAGCTACTTGGGAGGCTGAGGGAGCTCATGTGAGTAAGAGGCTGAAAAACCCAAAATTAGAGTGAGGAAGAGCAGCTTCCCAGCTAAGATGATGAGCCGCTACCTCGACTCAGACAAAGAGTCAAGGGGAAACAGACCTCAGATGAGAAAACTAAGCGAAGACATACATATGACAACCACAGAAAGCGGTTCCTGGTGGCTGGCTGGACTGAGATGCTGGCACAGCGGGCGAGATGAGGGCCTGGCACAGCAGGCAGAATGCCCACTTCAGGGAGGATTGCAGACAAGTCAGAACTCACACCAGGGAAAAGAACCCCAGAAACGATGGGAGGTCAGCAGAGTTCCAACATCAAACATTCCCTGGATTTTTGTTAAGCCAAGTCTACACACTGACACATAAAATAGTTTACCATGGGATCCACTAAATGCACTACGGAATATATGCATAGGAAGACCAATATTGTTAAGATGTCAATACCACCCAAAGTGATCCACGGATTCAATGCAATTCCTATTAAAATACCAATGTCGTCTTTTGCAGAAATAGGAAAACCCATCCTCCTAAAATTCATATGGAAACTCAAGGAACCCCGAAAAGCCAAAACCACCTTGAAAAAGAACAAAGCTGGAAAAGTCACGCTTCCTGGCTTCAGAACGTACCACAGAGCTAGTCATCAAAACAGCGTGGTGCTAATGACAGGACAGACATACAGACCATGGGAACAGCAGAGAGCCCTGAAGCAAGCCCTCCCGTACCCAGCACAGACTGCTGACATGTCCATGCTGAATTCCTGGCCTCACCCACCTCAGCCTCTCAAGTGCTGGCAGTATAGGCGTGAGCCACCATGCCCAGCCAGCCCTATGTCTTACAAAAAAAAGATTTTGTTTGTTTTCATTCTTCTGACCCAAGAGATGTGGGAAAAGATTCTGACCTCATAAACAAGCCACCATCTTCTCCAGAGTCAGAGTCAGAGTCAGGGCTCCTTGTGGTGAGCTGTGAGTTGTGAATGCCAAGACCACTCAGTGGGGAAAGGGCCATTTTTCGGCAGATGGCGCCAAGACAAGTGGATACGGCCATGCAAAAGAACGTCAAGTTGGACCTTGCCTCATTCCACACACAAAAATTAGCTCAAAATCAAAGACCTAAACGTAAGATCTAAAACCATAAATCTCACTAAACAGAGGGCAAAAGCTTCATGACACTGGATTTGGCAATAATTTCTTAAATAAGACACCAAGGGTACAGGGAACAAAAGAAAAAACTGGACTTGAAGAAGGTCAAAATGTGTGCATTAAAAGACACACAGCAGAGTGAATGGAAGCAAATATTTTCAAACCACAGATCTGGTAACAGATTAATACCCAGAAACTCCTCAAACTCAACAAAAAATAAACAACCCAATTCAAAACTGGGCAAAACACTCAGACAATTCTTCAAAAGTACAAATGCTCACTAAACACATGAAAAGATGCTCAACGTCAATAATTACAGAAATGCAAACCCAAACTATGATGTCACCCTCACACTCATTAGAATGGCTATCGAAAAATACTAACAAGAAAACAATGTTGGCAAGGAGGTGGAAACGCAGAGCCGTTGCGCACGGCCCACGGCCACTGCGGAAAACAGTGCCGTGGCGCCCCAAAATGTTGAAAATGGAAATGCCATCTGATCCAGCAATCACACTTCTGGGTATACGCCCAAAGGAACTGAAAACAGGGACTCAGCCCCTCATCACCCATGTTCTTCACAGCATTATTCACAAGACGGAAGACACGGAAGCAACCCAAGTGCCCATCAAGGAATGAATAGGTAAGCAAAAGTTTCTCTCCACATACAATCAATGGGGAAGCAAAAGTTCTTCTCTACATACAGAGGATCATTCAGCCTTAAAAAGCAAGGAAGTTCCGGCCTGTCGTGGTGGCTCAGGCCTGTAATCTCAGCCCTTTAGGAGGCTGAGGCCGACAGATCACAAAGTCAGGAGTTCAAGACCATCCTGGCTAACATGGTGAAGCCCCATCTCTACTAAAATTACAAAAAAATTAGCCGTGCGTGGTGGTGCGTGCCTGCAGTCCCAGCTACTCAGGAGGCTGAGGCAGGAGAATTGCTTGAACCCAGGAGGTGGAGGCTGCAGTGACCCAAGTGGAGATGGCACCACTTACTGCACTCCAGCCTGGGTGACAGGGCGAGACTCCCGGCATCCACACATCAGTGCCCCTGCCATCCCTCCCAGTCCACCCACAGCAGCCAACTCATGCACCCGCACTGCCCTCCTGGCGTCCACACAGGGCTTCCCCAGAAAAGCCAGCATCTCCTGCTTCACCAATCCATGCCAGATACAAACTTTGATACAACAAAATTAACACCCAGAAACATGGAGGAAAAAAAGACTTAAAAACACAAGCCAGAGGGGGCCAGGTGTGGTGACTCATACCTGTATCCCTAGTATTTTGGGAGGCTGAGGACCACTTCGGCCCAGGAGTTCAAGGCTGCAGTGAGCTGTGATGAGCCACTTCACTCCATCCTGGGCAACAGAGCAAGACCCCAGCTCAGTTTAAAAAAAAAAAACCTCCACAGGTTCCCACTAGGTGACAGCTGGGGTCCTCACAGACTCAACACCCCCAAGACAGAACACAGCCACCCCCACCCTCTGAGGACGGCTGTGCAGCTCAGCGGACCGGAGCTGCAGCAAGTGCCCCAAGGAGACAACGCCTTCCGGCAGTGACCCCAGAGAAAGCTCCAGAATAGTGACATCTTTATTGCAGAGTCAACATACTACCCTCCAGCATTAAACAGATGAGAGACTACGGCTGTGGTTGGGCGAGGTGGCTCAGGCCTGTAATCCCAACACTTTGGGATCCTGCCTAGGCAGGATCATCGCTTGAGCCCAGGAATTCAAGATCAGCCTGGGCAACACTGTGAGACCCTGTCTCTATAAAATGAAAAGTAGACTAGGGCCAAGTGGCCTCCAACAGTGTGGGAAGCGAGTCGGGGTAGGAAAGAAGTCCCGGCAGCCTTCCCAAGTCTGGCCCTGGGTGCCTACCCTGCAGGGAATGGCAGACAGGCACTATCTGACTGTGGGGGCCGAGGCCCACCACCCAAGGCCCTTAGCAGCCAGCACACACCAACTGTGCGTGACCACACCTTCCCGGGACTTCGCTCTCCATCCACCAGGACCTGCGGGGAGAGAACTAGTGGACCCTGTTCCCTCCCCTTCTGCCCCCATTTCAGACATCCGACTGGGACTCATTTTGGGGGTTCCCACTGACTTCCAGGAAGTCCATAAGCCATTCTATGACCCCAGCTTGGGCGGCCACACCTGTCCTTGCCATGGTAACCCTTTCCCATGAGCTCACAGTGCCTCAAGCTCCAGGAATGGCTCAGAAGGGGTGCAGAGCCAGTGGCAGCAGCACGCTGGGTCAAGGAGCCTTCCCTGGAGGCGATTTGTCTGGCAGAGGCCTTGGGGAGCTCCAAAGGATGGCACTGGGGGTGCATGACTGTTCATGAATTCAAAAAGAAATTAAAAGTGGCAGCAGAAGAACTTTCTGGATGGGAGTTCAAATTCAGACGACCTGCTGACAGCAGCTGTTAGGACATCAGCTGGACCAACTAACAAGCCTACCAGATACCAGGACAGGAAATTCAGACAAACTCCGTCACACACGTCAAGTTCAAGCTCAAACAATCAGCTGGTGCAGCTGTCTGCTGGACAACTGTGCTGTGATGGGCTAGGACGAGCAGACCCCCGGGAGCCCCAGACGGCTCTGTTCGCCGCCATCCAACCACAGCGCCCTGCACGCCAGGCACCATGGCGACAGGCCCACCACTACCTAAGGGACTGGTGCCCTCTGAGGACTGCCTTTACCAACAAGACTAAAAGACTTCTTGGAAGAGTATCAATTCCAGGGTTCAGTCTCTTTCTCTAAACATGCCTCACATAGAGATCTCCAAATGCAGCTGTGTCGAAGAGAAAACTCAAAAGACTGCTCTGGGTAACTATGCAAATCCCTTTAGACGCTGGGAGCGGTGGCTCACACCTGTAATCCCAGCACTGTGGGAGGCTGAGGCAGGCAGATCACCTGAGGTCAGGAGTTCGAGACCAGCCTAGTCCAACATGGTAAAACCTTGTCTCTACTAAAAATACAAAAATTAGCCAGGCATGGTGGTGGGTGCCTGTAATCCCAGCTACTCAGCAGTCTGAGGGAGGAGAATCACTTGAACCCAGGAACTGGAAGTTGCAGTGAGCCGAGATCACACCACTGCACTGCAGCCTGGGGGACAGAGTGAGACTCCATCTCCCAAAAAAAAAAAAACCTTTAGAGACAGGGTCTCACTCTGTCACCCAGACTGGAGTACAAAGTGTGATCACAACTGACTGCAGCCTCGACCTCCTGGGCTCAGGAGATCCACCTGCCTCAGCTTTCTACAGTGTTAGGATTACTAGCATGAGCCACTGCACCCGGTGACCTTTCCTAACAGCTAAAGTCAATCTAATTTAAATGCATGAAGAGAAATAACGAGGTATTTAAAGTTCGCCACTTATTTTCACCTGATTGATGCTTCCCTTCTTAAGGCTAACCAAAACCAGTTGATCCTTTTAAACTAAAAATAAAATGTCTGGTCAGGCGCAGTGCCTCATGCCTGTAATCCCAGCACTTTAGGAGGCCAGGAGATTGAGACCATCCTGGCTAACACAGGGAAATCCCGTCTCTACTAAAAATACAAAAAATTAGCTGGGCATGGTGGCAAGCACCTGTGGTCACAGCTACCTGGGAGGCTGAAGCAGGAGAAGCGCTTGAACCTGGGAGGCAGAGGTTGCAGTGAGCCTAGATCACGCCACTGCACTCCAACGTGGGCAACAGAACGAGACTCCGTCTCAAAAAACAAGCCTGGTGTGGCGGCTCACAACTGTAATCCCAGCACTCTGGGAGGCCGAGGCGGGCGGATCACAAGGTCAGGAGTTCGAGACCAGCCTGACCAACATGGTGAAAGCCCGTCTCTACGAAAATACAAAAAATTAGCTGGGCGTGGTGGCGCATGCCTGTAATCCCGGCTACTCAGGAGGCTAAGGCAAGAGAATTGCTCGAACCCACGAGGCGGAGGTAGCAGTGAGCTGAGATCGCACCACTGCACTCCAACCTGGGCAACAGAGCGAGACACCGTTTCAAAAAAAAAAATAAAATGTCCCCAGCGAAGGTGAGAGGAGCACCTCATCCGAGGGAAGGCGGGAGGATCGCCCATCAGAATGCCTTGCCTATCCTTCCTGTCCAAGAGGTCAAAAGTCCAAGCTCTGGTAGTAGAGCAGCTCCCCCAGAAGATCTGAAGAAGTCAGAGGAACCAAACTGACACAGGTGTGACTGTCTATGCCTGCTGATCACAGTCTTTTAAGACACTTTGTATTTTGCATTCTGATGCAGCTAGGAGTTTTGTTAAACAGATTACACATGTGAGTATTTACCCCTCATTTCATGCAATGAGCCAAACAGTGACCATGAAACGCAGTCTGTCTTTCACTAGGCGGATGAACTCCCATGTGAATGAGTGCTGCACTGATCCATGTTAAGGGAGCCCTAATTTCAAACAGGTGCAAACGAAAAAGCTTTCCTAAGGCTAAAAGAAAAAATGTCATCCTATACAGGTGCAACTCAATGCCTGTTAACAAAAACTGATACATGCTGAAGAGAGGCAATGAAAAGAAAAAACAGGGCCGGACGCGGTGGCTCACGCCCGTAATCTCAGCACTTCGGGGAGGCCAATGCAGGCAGATCACTTGAGCCCAGGAGTTCGAGACCAATCTGGATAACATAGTGGAACCCCATCTCACCATAAAATAAAAACATTAGCAGGGTGTGGTGGCACATGCCTGTGGTCCCAGCTACTCAGGAAGCAGAGGTGGGGGAGGCGCTTGACCCCAGGAGGCCGCGGCTGCAGTGAGCCATGATCATGCCACTGCACTCCAGTCTGAGCAACAGAGCAGGTCTCCGTCTCAAGAAAAACAGAAGTAAATGTGGACATTTTACCCTTTGGGGCAGCTGTGTCCCAACCATTTACCACTGATTCACTGGAAATGGCTTTAAAAATTTTCAGGTTGTCCTTGAACTGACTGACTAAGGGCATCAGCAGTTATCTCCCTTCTACCAGGTAAAATACTTTCACTTAATTTTCTTCCAGATACAGGGCATACCTACCTGATTTTCTTCTTTTTCTTTGAGACAGAGTCTCACTCTGTCGCCTAGGCCAGAGTGCAGTGACAGGATCTCAGCTCTGCTCACTGCAACCTCCACCTCCCAGGTCCAAGCAATTCTTCTGCCTCAGCCTCCCAAGTAGCTGGGACTACAGGCACGCGCCAATACACCCAGCTAATTTTTCTGTTTTTCTTTTTTAGTAGAGATGTGGTTTCACATAGTGGCCAGGCTGGTCTCGAACTGCTGACCTCGTGATCTGCCGGCCTCGGCCTCCCAAAATGCTGGGATTATATGCGTGAGTCACCGCACCCTGATTGTTGGTGTTGTTTTTTTTTTTTAAGATAGCGTCTCACTCTTGTCACCCAGGCTAGAGTGCAGTGGTGCGACCTCAGTTCACTGCAAGGTCCGCCTCCCAGGTTCAGGCAATTCTCCTGCCTCAGCCTCCGGAGTAGCTGGGACCACACCCAGCTAATATTTGTATTTTAGTAGAGACGGGCTTTTGCCATGTTGGCCAGGCTGCTCTCAAACTCCTAACCTCAGGTGATCCACCCACTTTGGCCTCCCAAAGCGCTGGGATTACAGGCAGGGCCAGGTATGTGGCTCACGTACCTGAACTGACTAATTCTCTGAGTATTTACAGCTCTGTGAAAAGAAACTAGATTTCACTTTGGCAAAGTAGAGCAATATTAACAAAAATCACTTAAAACTTCTTTTGAGACAGAGTCTCACCCTGTCACCCAGGCTGGAGTACAGTAGCACAATCTCAGCCAGCTGCAACCTCCCGGCCTCCGCCCAGTGCAGCTCAGCAGGCATGCGTCCCACCTGTCCTGTCCTCCGGCAGATCTGACACCTCAGGGGGCCCTGCTCATTGACCCCTGGCAGTCCTGGAGGGACTTGGGGCATTCCCCCAGCCAGGCTGCAAGCTGGACCCCAGGTTGGCTCTCCCCGCCCTGCTGATGGCTAGGCCCCGTCTGTGCTCACAGATCCTCCCCTTGTTTGGCCACCCTGCCCTCAGGACATCTGCAGCAAGATTGGGGACACAGCATGGGAAACGTGGCCAAGGCCACAGCAGTGGGTGTCCCAATGCCGTAAGTCTCTGGGAAGCCCAGGCCAGAGCCCCTCGGGTTGAAAGTCACATAGAGCTCCTGCATGGGCTTCATTCCTCCTTAAAGTTGTGTCCCCGAAATTCTTAAAAATCCTTACCCGGACGGGTCCAATGGCTCATGCCTGTAATCCCAGCACTTTGGGATTCAGAGGTGGACAGACTGCCTGAGCTCAGGAGTTCAATCAAGACCACCCTGGGCAACACGGTGAAACCCCCACCTCTACTAAAAATACAAAAATTAGCTGGGCATGGGACTACACCTGTAGTCCTAGCTACTCGGGAGGCTGAGGCACTAGAATTGCTGGAACCTGGTGGCAGAGGCTGCAGTGGGCCAAGATGGTACCACCGCACTCCAGCCTCGGCAACAGAGCAAAACTCTGTCAGGGAAAAAAAAAAAAAGAGCCAGGCGAGGTGGCTCAAGCCTGTAATTCCAGCACATTGGGAAGCTGAGGCGGGCAGATCACTTGAGGTCGGGTGTTCAAGGCCAGCCTAGCCAACGTGGTAAAACCCCGTCTCTATTAAAAAAAAAAAAAATACAAAAATCAGCCTTAGCCAGGCGTGGTGGCCAACATCCGCAGTCCCAGCTACTCAAGAGGCTGAGGCAGGAGAATTGCTTGAACCCGGGAGGTGGAGGTTGCAGTGAGCCAAGATCGCGCCACTGCACTACAGCCTAGGCAACAGAGTGAAACTCCATCTCAAAAAAGAAAAAAAAAAAATCATTCACTATGACTCATCTGAAGAGTTAAAAAAATAAAAAAACAGGCCGGGCGCAGTGGCTCATGCCTATAATCGCAACACTCTGGGAGGCCGAGGCAGGTGGATCAGAAGGAAGGGAGCTCAAGACCAGCCTGACCAACATGGTGAAACCCCATCTCTACTAAAAATACAAAAATTAGCTGGGTGTGGTGGCTCACACCTGTAATCCCAGCTACTCGGGAGGCTGCAGCAAGAGAATGGCTTGAATCTGGGAGGTGGATGTTGCGGTGAGCCGAGATCGCACCACTGTACTTCAACCTGGGCAACAAGAGCAAAACTTGTCTCAAAAAAAAAAAAAACAAACTAGAAAACTATAGCTCATTCCAAGCCTACAGACTGAAGCCTTTTACATCTATTCCCCCAGAGGCCGTGGTAAATGAGCAGAACCACACTTCAGGGGAGTACTGGGAAGCTGCGCCAACAGTAAACGCAAACAATGACCTAGCACAGGCTCTGCAGGCTGTGCCCGGTCCTCCCAAGGTCCCGCACCGTAGGCTCCTTGTGGACCCAATGCTTGGACGCGCTTACCTCTGCGGAGGAATGTAAGGAGCGCACACGGTCGGCAGGACCGCACAAGGCTCGGCCAGAGCTTTCTTAGCCTTTTTTGCTTTCTTCCTGACCTTGGATGTGGACCTGACCGTTTTGACCGAGCTCTCTTTTCGACAGACACCGTTTTTCATTTCAACATCCCCGTAAATGTTCAGAGGCCTCCGGGTGCAGCCTGGAGGTGTGTGGACATCACAGTAAGCGGTCTTTCTGACGGAGAAGGTGGTGCCGCCGCCAGTCAGTTCCTTCACGGGCTCCATCTTCATGTACAGGCCAGCCTTCTGGGCACAGGTCACATGGAATGCTGTGTAGCAGTTTGCTTTGTGGCACTGGATGCAGGCACCCACGCCCTTCTGCTTACAGAGGTAGCATGTCAGTTTCCACCGGGCGGGGGGGATGTTCCGCACCCCGTCGATGGGCTCGATGAACACCGTGTTGGCAAAGCCGACCTCCGGGATCCACAGGGCACACACCACGTGGCCCCAGCGGTCGTCGTCTGTCTTTTTGAAGGCACCGCCCTTGTTGGGGCACAGCACACAGTCGGCGGGCCGCGCCCGGGACTGCAGGCAGTGGCGGCAGAGCCACTGGCCCTCGGGGATGTAGGGCACCCCGTAGCACTCCTGGTGCACGGCCAGGTTGCACATGTCGCAGAAGAGGATCACGTTGCTGTTCTGGCACTCCCCGTCCATGCAGATGCAGCACACGGCGTCCTCGTCGATCAGGGACTGCTGCTCGCCCTGCTTCTGGTTCTCGCAGTGCGACTCCTTCTCGAAGCGGTCCATCAGGAACTCAAACATGCTCTGTGACACGGCGGGCACGCAGTCGCCCTTGCGCTTCTCGTTGACGATCTCCAGCCAGGCGTAGTCCTCCTCATCCATGTCGTACTCCACCTCGTTGTCCAGCTCCTCCGCCGACTTCTCGATGAACTTGTAGTACGCCGGAGGCCGCCGCGGGGCGGACGGCGGACTGTACTCCACGATGCGCACCTTGGGCTCCGGGAGGGCGCTGGCCGAGGCCGGCGTGCCGTGGGCGCTGGGGAGGGCTTCATTTTTCTTTTTGACTCTGTTGTTTTTGTGACGCTTAGTTCTTAGGCAGACAGGGGGCCGTTCGCTGTTTTCCTTGTTGCTGTTGCATTCACTCATCTCCTGAGCAGTGAGATCATCTTCTAATATGATCTCCAAGGGATCAAAGATACTGATCCTGTGCAAGCGCCCCTCAATCTCTATCTCCACCATCCTCTGAGCCTGAGCGTAGGTCAGTGTTTCCCGAGTGGGAGAGTGCTTAACACTGCACGGGGAGGAAGGGTGCCTCGCTGCAGAGCCTCGATGACATCGTCCTTTCCTCCTCATTTGGTAATGATTACCTAAAACAAAGGCAAAGGCAAAGTTAATTCTCCACAGGGTGACAAAAGACTTGAGAAAGAAATGAAAGTACACTTGGGCAGAGCTAGCTCACCAACTCAAGGCCCAATCGAAGCAAAACTCTTAACTTCTTCCCGAGGTTTCCAAAAAAAATCCAAGCATCCAGGCCTGAACGACTCCCCAGGACCAAGAGAGCAGGGGCAAACAGGCGGAGAGGCAGCCTGAGCAGTGCCCTCCAGCCCTCCTGAGCACCTGCATCCCTCCAGGGCACTAGGTTCCCACCACTCACCAGTCCCCTCTCAGACCACACCAACAGGCTGCGAACACCACAGCAACGCTCCCCACGAATAAGGGGTCCAGCCCAGAGCCCACAGCTGCAGGACTTTCCAGGCATGCAGTAAGTCCACATACAGGGCTACCCCCACCCCCCGCACAGTGGCTATGCCCACCAGACAGGTATGCTCAGTGGCCACCTGGTCCTATGAGATGCTCGCCCTAAACCACTCTTCCCTTTCCCATTGCTCCCAGGAGAGAACCCCATGAACCCAAGGGCACCACAGTCCTTGCGGCATTCTTGCTGGGGCCAGGGGTAGGAGCCTGACCATGGCCTGTCCATCCATAGACACGCCCTCCACATGCACACCACAGCACAGGGGACCAAGAAGGGGGCCCTGTACTGGTCTGAAGGGACAGTCTTTGCCCCTAGGAGGCCCCAACCCCGCTTCTGCAGAGCCTTGGCAGTGACAGCCATGGAAACCCCCACAGGTCCAGCCAACCTGCCCCTTCCCCTCCAGGCTCTCCTCAAGCCCCAGCGAGACCATGGTGCTGGCCATGCCCTCCTCCTTTCCAAGCAAATCCAGGTACTTGCAACATGCCTAAGGCCATCTCTGCTCTCCCTGGCATACATGGAGGCAGACGCTCTGCTCAGACTCCACAGCAAGAGCCAACTCCCAGGACCCCATGCTACTTGCAGACCCCCACCAGGAGGGTCGCCATCGCTGGCTCAGGTGCCTGAAGACTTGGCCAGAGGCCAAGGTGGGCAGATCCCTTGGGGTCAGGAGTTAGAGACCAGCCTGGTCAACATGATGAAACGCCATCTCTACTAAAAATACAAAAATTAGCTGGGCATGGTGTATTCCCAGCTACTCGGTAGGCTGAGGCAAGAGAATCACTTGAACCCAGGAGGCGGAGCTTGCAGTGAGCCAAAATCGCACCACTGCACTCCTGCCTGGGCAACAAGAGCAAGACTCCATCTTTAAAAAAAAAAAAAAAAGGCTGGGCCATGGAGACTTAGGGGAATTTGCTTTCCCAGCGGCGGGCAAAACCAGTGAGCTGCTGTCCATACCTCGGCTCCTTGTGGCAGAGCCCTCCGATGTCCAAACACCACGGACTGGGTCTGTTCCCAGCTGTCCCTGGGGTGTGTGATGTGTGCCAACCTCCTGGGAAGCCCACCACCCAGCCGGCGGCACCTCCCTCCAAAGTGCCACACTTCACGGACAGGAAGCAAAATGATTTTTCAGTGACTCTCAAACAAATCCCAGCTGAAGCCCAAGGCCCACTCTGCTTGTAGCCCTGCCAGGTCAGGGACGCCTGGCCTCAAGGGCGGGGTGGTGGGGGACAGGGCACCCGCAGGGACCTGGCTTCACAGCCTGACTGGATCTCCTGGGCCTCAGGAAAAGCCCTCGGGGAGCAGGCTTCCCCCTGTGAGTCCCGAAAGGAAATCCCAGCAGACTTTAAAGAGCACTCCTTAAGACAGACCCTCCAGCCAAAAATCCTCATTGGATGTTGAAACTAGGTTGCAATTACCTACAGAGAGAACCGCGGTCAGCCAAACCTCAGCCCCACCGCATCTCCAGGGTCTCCAGGTGCGCCCGCGGCCCTGGGCTCCCGGGGAGCTGTCAGCACAGCCGCCCCCAGCCCACCCGCGAGCCCAGCGGAGGTGACACCACAGCCTGCACTGAGCGACCCTAGTGCACCAGGCGCGGCGACACGCGTCATCACCGAGGTGGGGCAGCAGCAACAGGTGGTTACTCACCAGGTCAGAAACGAACCTGTAATCTTCCCCTCGACAGCAGAGTCCCGAGTCGCCCTGAAGACCGCAGCCCTTGGAAACCCACCCTCTCCCCGGGAGCCGTGCAGCTCCTCACCCAAACCCTTTCTGCACGGGGCGAACCGAACGCGAGGCTTAACCGCCCCAGCAGCTCTGCCACCGGAACGCGTCTCTGGGACGCGCGGAAAGCAGGCCCGTGGCCGCCCGTGGCCGCGCGGGCCGCCCCCCGCCCCCCGCCCTCCTCCGCGGCACCGGTTCGCGCCCGGGCCGGCTCCGTTCCTGGCCCCTCGGTGCTGGGACGAGCACGTCCACCGGGAGGGATCACACGGGGCGTCTCAACAAACAGTCCTCTCGAGCACATCCCTCAGGGCTCCGGGAGCCCGGGGCGGGAAGGCGGCCCAGGAGCCGACCGCGTCCGTCCTCCCGCCGCCCGCCCGGGGGGAGCCGCGGCCGCGGAGTTGCGCGAAGTTGTGTTTAGCAGCCGGCGCTCGGGGCGGCGCTGGCCGGGCACACACCCGCCGCTCCCGCGGACTCGCAGCACGCCCGGGCGGCCGCGCTTTCCGGGGACGGGGGTTCCCGGGACGCCCGCGCCCGCGCCCAGGAGCCGCGCTGCCCGGGACCGACGCCCCCAGGCGCCACTCCCGGAAAAGGCCCGCGGGAGCCTCGCGTCCGCCGCGCGGCGTGTCCCCGCTTCCCAGGCCAGGCCGCGCGGCGGCGGCGCGATCCGGGGCGCGTCCCTGCTCCCGGGGAGTCCCGTCGCGGCGGAGCCCGGGGGCCCGGCGGTTACATAAGGGGCGGCCCGGCCGGCGCGGCGGCTGCCCGAGGCCCGACCCGACTCGAGCGCGGACTCCGCGCGGGCGCCGCGGCCCAGGCCGCAGGGACCCACAGCCCGACCCGGCCCCTCCGCCCCCGGCCCGACCTCCCCGCGCCCCCCGCCCGGCTCCCCGGCTCCCCGGCCGCCCGGCCCGACCTCCCCGCGCCCCCCGCCCGCGGACAATGCGGAGCCGCCGCCGCCGCCGCCGCCAAACATGGCGTCGGCACCACAAGCCCGAGAGGCCGGGCCGAGGCGGCGGCGGCGGAGGCCCGGGCGGCCGGCGAGGCGGCGGGAGGCCTCCCCGGCCCGGTCGCCGCGCACTCACCTTCGGGGCGCCGCGGCCGCGGGAGCCCGGCGGGCGGGCGGGCGGGCGCGGGGGCCGAGGCGGCCGAGGCGGCGCTAAT
>NW_022437096.1:1605578-1619093 GCF_009761245.1 Sapajus apella
ATTAACCCGGGAGTGGGGGTCCCTAAGGGCGGACGGGGCCCTGTGGGGGCACTCGGTGGGAGTGGAAGGGGCACTGGCCTGGGCACCCCACTAGGTAGAAAGGGGTGGTGCAGTCGGACTGAGGAGCCTCCCCAGTGGCGAGACCCTCAGGGCCCCGCCGAGGCCCGGGGTGAGGCAGCTGCCATTTAAGGTTGCAAGAAAAGGTCCCTGCGGGCAGGAGTTGAGAGGCCTGAGTCTCTGCCTTCACACCGGCCTTTTGTGTAAACGCTGAAATTCAGCGGGTTCATAGCAATTTTCACTCCAGGATTAAGTCCCAAGATGTTTTAAGGTGAGGCAGGAGCTCCTTGGTTTCCTTGAGAATTTGTGACGGACCGTGCTGCTGTGGGAGTCCCTGGGTGCCGGCAGCCCAGCCTGTGGCATCCAGGCAGGCCCCTCAGGAAGAGCAGCTGTTCACCCTGGGACAGACCTCCCCACAGGGGCAGCGGGGTGGCCCTAGTGCTCAGAGCACTGCACCAAACACCTTCTTGGGGGTGGGGTGGCCTCGTTCACCCAAGTGTCCCTGGTGGGGGCAGAGCCCCACGGGCCTTGTCCTGCCCAGTCCTCATGTCCACAGCACCCAGTGTGAGGGTTGTGACATGAAGACTTGAGGGCAGGCAGGACCCCGGCCAGGGTCCCCAGTGGTCAGTCCTGATCTAGGACTCCCTGCAGACACAACCCTGAGGTGTGGGGTGTACATGCCACTGGGGCCCTGACCTCATCTGCCCCAGACCCCGGAGTTTCGTGCCTCCATTCCACAGATGTCTGTTTACCGGTGGCCAAACAAGCAAGCTGAGCCTGAACCCTTCTCTCTTCCACATCAGGGAAGCCTGATGAAAAGCAAGCTGGAGGTTCTCTACAGCACAGAGCAAAAGTAAGACAGTCTCATGAAAGAGAAGATGAAAAGACACGAAACCCTTCGCAGACCAGGAGGGAGTCGGGGACAGTGGCCTCTCAGACAATGGAGGTGATGCTCAGAGAAGTGAAGAACAAAGCCTCACGAGTAGGCGAGTCAGAGGGATACTCAGGAAGGCCTTCAGAGAGGAAGTTCAGACTGAGCCTACAGAGGAGGGCTTGTCAAAATGCTGAGAATTGAACCATAATTCATACACAGTGAAACTAGCGTTCCAGTGAGACAGCAAAATAAAGGTGTCTTTACGGCCTGTAAACATCTGCACTTACCACACACCGTCTCTAAAACAAGAAGAAGTAACAAAGTGAAAAGTGGACCCAAGAGTAAGACTTGGATGCCAGCAAAGAAATCAGTCTGGTCTGTTAAAAGAAAACCAAATAACCTGAAAGAAATCCCAGGTGAAGTCAGCATGACACAAGGCAAGGCTGAGGGCACGGGAAGTGAAAGTGCATGAAAGCTCTTGTATCGTTTGGTTTGAGGATTTTAGAATAGATAGGGAAAAAAAGGTAAACAATCTTAAACTATCAGAAAGTTTCCACAAGACAGGCAGAAAAAGAATTTACCACTTTCAAAACTGCTGAGGAAAAAGTAAAATGAAAAATGACAGCACCAACAAAACATCAGGAATGAGAAAAATAAAGGCATGATAAACAAGGCACATAATATGAGTTGACAGGACTAACTTCAAACATTTGAGTAATCAGAGGATTGTGATTGGATTAAATTTATCTATTGAAATATAGCCTCTCTGAATGGAATATAAATATGGTAAATACTGTTACAAGAAATTCACCTGAAAAATAACAGATGAAAAATAAAAGGATGGTGCTGGGTGCCGTGGCCTGTAATCCCAACACTTTGGGAGGCCGCGGCAGGCACATCACCTGAGTTGGAGACCTGACCAACAAAGTGAAACCCCATCTCTACTGAATACACAAAAATCAGCCAGACATGGAGGCACATGCCTGTAATCCCAGCTACTCAGGAGAATCACTTGAACCCAGGAGGCAGAAGTTGCAGTGAGCCGCGATTTCGCCACTGCACTCCAGCCTGGGCGACAGAGCAAGACTTCATTTCACAAATAGTAAAAGGATGGAAGTTATCATATTTTTGTTTCTCAAAAGGCACCATAAAGAGACTGAAGAATGAAAAGCTAGAAGATATGTACACCTTGCAAATGGTTAGTATTTAGAAAATATAGAGAAGCCCTTCAAATCTATTAGAAAGAGACACAAGCCAATAAAATGATGCACAAAACCCACGCTAGCAAAGAAACCCATGTCATAATCAGGCTTCTGGCAGAGAAGAACACGGAAAGGCCAATCATCTTACTAGTAATTTTGGAAATGCAAACTAAAACCACACCAAATAGGCACCAGCGTTCATATGCGACAATACTCAGTAATGGCAAGATGGCAGAGCAGTACCCTGCTGGCCAGAATGCCTAGTGGGACAGTCATCTCAGGAAATACCATGGCCGAGTGGCATTACCCAGTGAAGATGGACACGTCTGTCAGTTACCTGTTGCTGCATAACCACCACCAAAACTTTGTCGCTCAAAACAAGAGTCATTTCTTCTGTTCACACATCTGCTATTTGGGCAGGATTCAGCAGGCACGGCTGGACTGCTTCATGCATCCTCAGCTGGGGCACCTCCACTAGGGGCTGAGGAGCTACTTCAAGATGGTGCACTCACATGGCTGGGACTGTCCTTTCACTAACAAAGGAAACATTCTTTAAATGGTGTTTTTCCCACTTCAGAATTGAGGAAAAATAGTTTTACTGACATTTAATAAAAATCTTGTAATTTACATTGTTGCAGTAGAAATCTGTCCTCTTTTCACCAGGATATAATTAGAGAAATTGTGTAGCCAAGGCCTTCCATGCCTGTCATATTTGAGAGTAAACTTCATGTGATTCCACAACACGCCCACCCTTAAAGAACAAGGGTTGTGGCGTATGTGCTGAACCGATGCCCACACAAACCTCAGACCCATACTGGCCGGGCACCTGTGTTCTGGCACACAAGGCCTCAGCCTCACAAGTGGTAAGAAGGACACTTCCTGGCAGGCTGAGAGCAGCGGAGGACACTGGAGCCCTCCAGATAATCGAAACCTGCACGTGCTCAGGTGCTGTAGGCACACCTGAGGGAGATCCACTTCATTAGGTTTCCTAGCCTAGGAAGAGAACAACAAATAAGAGAAATTTTTAAAATATGTATCTGGTGTAATGTAGGCTCAGTCCTGCATTCCTTATGATGACACCTCCAGACAAAGTTGGCTTTCGGGCTTGGCTGTTGTGTAATGCCACATGGCTTAGATGTGTCACCTAACAAGGACACTGGTATGTGTTAATTGCCATTTCTTGCAGCACCTGTGTAGATGAATTCGGTCAGAGCACAAGACTAGCTTTCTGTGGTCAAGAATAACATTTGGAGGCTATTTATCATCCCAAGAGGAAGTTAAAAACATCCCCAAATTTAGGATTACACACCCCAAAATTCCTGTGTCCATTCAGTGGCAGGCTGAGTGTACCTGAGCAAGCCTGCCAGGCAGATTTTTGGATCCTCTGGAGTGTGCACCTGTTTAACTTGCTATTTACTATTGATGAGGATATTTTACCACTCAGCAAGGGTAGACTTTAATTTGTTGAAGGCAGATGGCTTAGTAAAATTATTCCTGTGTGACAGCAACACAAAAAAATTTTGTCTGTAGTGAGTGATAGAAATTATTTCTGCCCAGTTGAAAAGATTACAGTTAGAAAAGGTTGCAGTTTGGCCTGGCGTGGTCGCTCACGCCTGTAATCCCAGCACTTTGGGAGGCTGAGGCGGGCGGATCACCTGAGGTCAGGAGTTTGAGACCAGCCTGGGCAATGTGGTAAAACCCTGTCTCTACTAAAGATACAAAAATTAGCTGGGCGTGGTGGTGTGCACCTGTAATCCCAGCTACTCAGGAGGCTGAGGCAGGAGAATCACTTGAACCCGGGAGGCAGAGGTTGCACTGAGCTGAGATCACGCCACTGCATTCCAACTTGGTGACAGAGAGAGGCTCCATCTCAAAAAATAAAAAATGAAAGAAAGGTTGCGGTTTGTGGCCCTGTAGAATATTAACCAACTTTTTTTTAAATCTAAATCAGCAGAATTACTCAAACTTTTTTCAAGTGACTACAACTCCCTCCCTCTCTCCAATCTTTTGAACCAGTCTCACCATCGTGCTGGTTTCCTCATTAATGATTTAAATAAATCTTTGACACATCTTCACTTTAGAGTTGTATGAGTAACGTTTTTAACTTTTTAAAAAGTATGCTTTGACAGCGGCAACATCTAGCGGCCTCCTCAGCCTCGCCTCCAGGACGTCCTGTCGGCCTTCATCCCTGAGCTTCTCTGCTGTCTTCCTCCTTTGTTATGGTTTGAATTTTGTCCCCCAGAAAGATCTGGTGATGTCCTACGAAGCTACAGTACCTGTGATTGTGCCTGATTTGGACATAGGATCTTCGCAGAGATAATTAAATTAGGATGAGGCCAGGCACGGCGGCTCTCACCTGTAATCCCAGCACTTTGGGAGGCCGAGGCGGGCGGATCACCTGAGGTCAAGGCCAGCCTGACCAACGTGATGAAACCCCGTCTCTCCTAAAAATACAAAAATTAGCTGGTCGTGGTGGTGCGCCCCTGTAATCGCAGCTACTCTTGAAGCTGAGGCAGGAGAGGTTGCAATGAGCCAAGATCACGGCACTGCACTCCAGCCTGGGCAATAGAGGGAGACTCTGTCTCAAAAAAAAAAAATTAAAATAATAATAATAGGCCGGGTGCGGTGGCTCACGCCTGTAATCCCAGCACTGTGGGAGGCCGAGGCGGGTGGATCACGAGGTCAAGAGATCGACCATCCTGGTCAACATGGTGAAACCCCGTCTCTACTAAAAATACAAAAAATTAGCTGGGCATGGTGGTGCGTGCCTGTAATCCCAGCGACTCAGGAGGCTGAGGCAGGAGAATTGCCTGAACCCGGGAGGCGGAAGTTGCGGTGAGCCGAGATCGCGCCATTGCACTCCAGCCTGGGTAACAAGAGTGAAACTCCGTCTCAAAAAAAAATAAAATAAAATAAAATAAAATAGTAATAAAGTTAGAATGAGGTCCTTGAGTTGGCCCCTAAGCTAATGATGTGTCCTTTTCTAAATTACAATCTGCTAATCTTCTCTGAATCACTCCAATTTTAGTATAGGTGCTACTGAATCACGCACATGGTATCCCTGCAAGAAGAGAGAAATTGGGATGCAGGCACACAGAGTGAAGACAGCCACGTGATAATCGAGACAGAGAGTGCAGTGAGGTGGCCTCCAGCCAAGGAATGCCAAGTACTGACAGCCGCCAGAAGCTGGAAGAGGCAGGAAGGACCCCTCTTTACAGGTTTCAGAGGGGGCAGTCCCACTCATGCCTGGACTTCAGGCTTCCGACCTCCAGAGCTGTGGGAGAGGGAGCTGCTGCCATTCTCAGCCCCCCAGGCTGTGGTGCTTTGTCACAGCAGCTGTAGGATGTGAATCCACTTTCTCAGCGAAGGCAACTCCAGGCTTCCTAGGTGAGAGGCAGTCCCTCCCTGCTCACTTCTGACCCACTGGCAAAGCCTGTTGACGCCCCTTTCAAAATACGTCCAGAGAGTCCTGTGTCACCACTTCCTCTGTTCCCTCGCAGAGCGAGTGGCCAACACCTCTCACCTGGGTCACCCCACTAATGACCCACCCTTTCAGCTTCTTTCTGTCTGCCGCAGCCCAGGGAGCGGTGTCTTCTGCACTTAACACCTCCCACCGGCCCCCACCTCCCTCAGAATAAAACCCACAGTCCTCAACTCCACAACAAAAATCACGCAACCCGATTATGTTCGAGACGGAGTTTCCCTGTGTTGCACCCAGGCTGGAGTGCAGTGGCACGATCTCGGCTCACTGCAACCTCCGCCTCCTGGATTCAAGCAATTCTCCTGCCTCAGCCTCCCAAGTAGCTGGGACTACAGGCACAGACCATCACTCCCAGCTAATTTTTGGATTTTTAGTAGAAACGGGGTTTCGCCATGTTGGCCAGGCTGATCTTGAACCCCTGACTTCAGGTGAGCTTCCCGCCTTGCCCTCCCAAAGTGCTGGGACTGCAGGTGTGAGCCACTGCACCCAGCTAGAACCTGATTTTAAAACGGACAAAGGACTTAAATAGACAACTACAAATAGCCAATAAGCACATCAAAGATGCTCATCATGAGCTCTGGGGAACTGCAAATCAAAACCACAGTGACATCCCATTGCACACCCACCAGGATAGCTAGACCCAAAAAGTCAAATAGTGAGTGCTGAGCAGGATGTGGAGGCGCTGGACTCTCACATGCTGCTGGTGGGAGTGTAAGATGAACAGCTGCCTTAGAAAATGGCGGGCAATTCCTCCAAATGCTGATCGCAGAGCTGTCCCAGATCCCAGCAGGTCCACTCCAAGGCATATACCCAAGAAATGAACATATGTGTCCACACAGAAACTTGTATGTGAAGATTCATAGCAGTGGTATGTATTCATAATAGCCAAAAAGTGAAAACAGGTGAAGAATGGATAATATACATAAATGGTATATTATTTGCCAGTAAAAACGAAGTCTTGACACGTGCCGCATCATGAATAACCCTTGAAAACACTGTGCACACACAAAAGATCACATATTGTCACGATTCCATCTACACGAAATGCCCAGAATAAGCAAATATGGCTGCCGGGGCTCTCGGGGAGGGGAAGGGAGTGACTGCCAATGAGTGTGAGGTTTCTTTGGGGGAGTGATGAAAATGCTCTGAAATTGACTACACTTAGGATCGCGCGACCCTGAGAATACGCTGAAAACATTTGATTCAACTTCTTTTTGAGGCAGGGACTCACTCTGTTATCTAGGCTGCAGTTAATCACAGCTAATGCAGTCACAGCTCACTGCAACCTTGAACTCCTGGGCTGAGGCAATCCTCCCACGTCAGCCTCCTGAGTAGCTGGGACTACAGATGCACACCACCACACATGGCTAAATTTTTTTTCTTTTCTTTTTTTTTTTTTTTTTTTTTTGAGACAGTGTCTCACTCTGTCGCCAGGAGCTAGGCTGGAGTGCAGTGGCACAATCTTGGCCCACTGCAACCTCCGCCACCCGGGTTCAAGCAATTCTCCTGCCTCAGCCTCCAGAGTAGCTGGGATTACAGGCGCAAGCCACCACGCCCAGCTAATGTTTGTATTTTTAGTAGAGACGGGGTTTCACCCTGTTGGCCAGGATGGTCTCGATCTCTTGACCTCGTGATCCACCCGCCTCGGCCTCCCAAAGTGCTGGGATTACAGGCTTGAGCCACCGCGCCTGGCAATTTTTTTTCTTGAGAGAGAGTCTCTCCGTGTCACCCAGGCTGGATTGCAGTGGGGTGATCTCGGCTCACTGCAACCTCCGCCTCCCGGGTTCAAGCGATTCTCCTGCCTCAGTCTTCCAAGTAGCTGGGGTTACAGGTGGCCGCCACCATGCCTGACTAATTTTTTTTGTATTTTTAGTAGAGACAGGGTTTCACTATGTTGGCCAGGCTGGTCTCAAACTCCTGACCTCACGATCTGCCCACCTCAGCCTCCCAAAGTGCTGGGATTGCAGGCGTGAGCCACCGCCCCTGGCCTTTTTAAAATTTTTTGTAGAGACAGGGTCTCACCATTTTGCCCAGGCTGGTCTCAAACTCCTGGGCTCAAGCACTTCTCTCTCCTCACCCTCCCAAAGTGCTGGGATCATAAGCATGAGCCACTGCACCCAGCCTGTCCATTTTAAATGTACAGTAAACAGTGTGGTATGTCTGTGATTTATGTATCAATGAAGCTAATTTAAAATGCATAGAATAAATAATTATATAAATAAAAATTAAAAGTAAAACCAGAGACTTCTAGTTCAAGAGGAGATGGAACGGACTAATCTCTCCATGCTCCTCCAGCTAAATACAGCTTTCAGCCCTGGGAACCAGCACAGCCAACAACGGCAGGACTCTGAGCAACGGGAAGAGGAAAGCAGGCCCGTGGGGACCATGGACTGGAGAAAGCTCGGCAGCCTGGAGCCTCCCATCCCCACCCAGCAATGGAAGGCAGTCCAGGCTCAGCATCTCCTGACCCCAAGTGGCAGAAGGGGGTCCAGGCCTACTGCCTCCTCACCTTCCCTCCGCCTCCCCAGTAGCTAGGGGAAGCCCCACAGCCCTCCCAGCGGGGAATCAGCAGAGGCAGAGCCAGAACCTGCTGGCACCAGGTCTGCTGACTCCCCACCTAGCATCTGGAGAAGCCTGGAGAGGCGCCTCTATCCCCACGGGCAGCACCAGTCTAACAACGTAGACACCTAAATAGCAGATCTAGTAGATAAACTACATTAGTGTAGGAACCACAACCCACAAAAGTAGGCCAGGGTGTGCTGTACCTCCACAGGGTGACTGCCTGCTAATACAGAAGGTCTGAGTAGGTGTCAGAGTTTGCTAATACCCAAACTGTCTGGATTACAATTAAACAATCACTAGTCACACCAAGAGCCAGGAGACCCATAACTTGAACAAGAAAAGACGAAGAACAGGTGCCAGCACTGAGGTAATCAGATACTGGGATCATCTGAAAAGGGCTGCAAAGCAGCCATGCAAAACTGCTTCAGCAAGCAATTACACACTCTCTTAAACAGCTGAAAAAAGGAGGAAAAGAAGTTGTTGTTGTTGTTGTATGCAATCGGGGGGGGGGGGGGGGGTGGCGGGAGCTGAGGCAAGAGGATCGCCTGAGGCCGGAGGCTGAGGCTGCAGCGTCATGATCCAACAAGGGCACCCAGCCTGGGTGACAGCGAGAGACTCTGTCTCAAAAAGAAAAGAACTCGATGGAAATTATAGAGTTGAAAGGTACAATGAGCCAAAATAAAAACCCACTACAGGGGCTCAAGAGCAGAATGAACGTGACAGAGGAAAGAACCCATGACCTGGAAGATAGAACAGCAGAAGTGATGCGATCTGAGCAAAAGATGAAAAAGCCTTGATTGAGCGTAGCCTCGGGGACCTGTGGGACTATTTTAAAGAACCCAGGCTGGGTGCGGTGGCTCAGGCCTCTAATCCCAGCACTGTGGGAGGCCGAGGCAGGAGGATCACAAAGTCAGGAGATCGAGACCAACCTGGCCAACATGGTGAAACCCGGCCTCTACTAAAAAATATAAAAAATAAGCCAGGCGTGGTGGCACACGCCTGCAGTCTTAGCTACTAGGGAGGCTGAGGCAGGGGAATTGCTTGAACCCGGGAGGTGGATATTGCAGTGATGTCGTGCCACTGCACTCCAGTCTGGTAACAAGGCAATACTCCATCTCAAAAAAGAAAATCAAAATAGGGCTGGCATGGTGGCACACGGGTGTAGTTCCAACTATCTGGAAGGCTGAGGTAAGAGCATCAGTTGAGCCCAGGAGTTCAAGGCCAACCTGGGCAACATAGTAAGACTGTCTCCAAAAAAAAAAAAAAGTCCGGGTGCCGTGGCTCATGCCTATAATTCCAACACTTCGGGAAGCTGAGGCAGGAGGATCCCTTGAGTCCAGAGGTTTGAGACCAGTCTGGGCAACATGGCAAAATCCGGTGTCTACAAAAAATGCAAAAAACTTGCCAGGCGTTGTGGTGGGTGCCTGTGGCCCCAGCTACTGGGGAGGCGGAGGTGGAAATTGCCTAAGCCCAGGAGGTGGAAATTGCAGTGAGCCGAGATCACCCCACTACACTCCAGTCTAGACGACAAAGTGGGACCCTCTCTCAGAAAAAATGAAAAAATATTGAACTAAATTGAAATTAAAATATAACACATCAAAAATTGTAGGACACAGCAAAAGCAGTACTAAGAGAGAAATCTATGGCACTAATTACAAGTCTTAGAATAGGAGGAAAAACCTTGAATCAATAATCTAAGGTCTCACCTGAAGAACCTAGAAGAACAGGAGCAAAATGAATTCAAAGCAGAAGGAAGGAAAAATACAGATAAGAGTAGATTTTAGTGAAATTGAAAACAGGAAAACAGTAGAGAAAATCAATGAAACAAAGCTCGTTCTTCAAATCGATCAATAAAAGTGACTAACCTCAGGCACAACTAACAAAGGAAAAACCAGAAGACAATGACCAATATCAGGAATGAGTTTCAGACACTACAGCTAGAGCTGTGATGGTTAATTGCAGGCGTCAGCCGGGGTGGGTCACAGGGTCCAGATGCTTGCTCGGGCATTACACTGGATGTTCCTGTGAAGGTGTTTTTTGATGAGACATTTAAGTCCTTAGACTTTGAGGAAAGTGGATTGCTTTTCATAATGTGGACAGGCCTCTTCTAATCAGTTAAAGGCCTGAATAGAACAAAGGCTGACAGCCCGTGAGCAAGAGAATTCTCCCTCATCAGGACCGCCTTCCGATTTCTTCTGCAACATCAGCTCTTGCTGGTTCCACAGAAGACGGCCTTTGGACTACAACTTCAACCCTTTCCTGAGTCTCCAGCCTCCCCCATCAGATTTAGGGGTAGCCGACCTGCATAGGCCAATTTCTTTCTTTTTTTTTTTTTTTTTTTAGACAGGGTCTCACTCTGTTGCCCAGGCTGGAGTACAGTGTATAATCTCAACTCACTACAGCCTTGACGTCCAAGACTCAAGCGATCCTCCCACCTCCGTCTCCCAAGGAGCTGGGACTACAGGCGCATGCCACCACCCTTGGCTAATTTGTCATGTTTTTTGTAGAGACTGGGTTTTACTGTGTTGCCCAGGCTGGTCTCAAACTGCTGAGCTCAAGTGGTCTGCCTGCCTGGGCCTCCCAATGTGCTGGGATTAACAGGCATGAGCTACCATGCCTGGCCCCCAGTTGCGCAGAATAAATCTTTTTCTCTCTCTGTCCGTGTGTGTCTCTAGATAATAGATGAGAGAGAGAGAGAGAGAAATACGCACAGAGAGAGCCAACAGGACGTATTATATGTGTACGTTCTGTTTCTCTGAAGAACCCTGACTAACACAAAGGAAAAGAATCAGAGAAGACAAATAATATCAGGAAAGAAACGGGGGATATGACCACAGACCCTACAGACATCAACAGGATCATAAGGGAACACTGAAAAACTTCACAGAAATTTGACAACTTAGATTAAATGAATCCCAGCCTTGGCAACATGGCAAAATCCCCATCTATACCAAAAACAAAAACAAAAAATTAGCCAGTCATGGTGATACGTCTGTATCCTAGCTACTCAGGAGGCTGAGGTGGGAGGATTGCTTGAGCCCAGGAGTTCAAGGTTGCAGGGGACTATGATCACGCACTGCACTCCAGGTTGGGTCAGAGAGTAAGACATTTTCTCAAAAGCAAGCAGGTAAAGAGAATTATACACTATAATGAAGTGGGATGTATTCCAAGGCTGCAAGGCTGGTTCAATATACAAAAATACATCAATGTAACCTACCATATTAACCATATTAAAGTAGAAAAAACACATGATCATATTGATTGATACAGAAAAGATATTTGACAAAATTCGACACCCATTCATGATTTTTTAAAACTCTTGGCTGGGCAAGGTGTCTCATACCTGTAATCCCAGCACTTTTGAGAGTCTGAGGCAGGTGGGTCACAAGGTCAGGAGTTCGAGACCAGCCTGACCAATATGGAGAAACCCCGTCTCTATTAAAAATACAAAAATTGGCCGGGCATGGTGGCTCACGCCTGTAATCCAAGAACTTTGGAGGCCAAGGCGGGTGGATCACCTGAGGTCAGGAGTTCAAGACCAGCCTGACCAACATGGTGAAACCCCGTCTTAAAAAAAATAAAAATAAATAAAAATACAAAAATTAGCCAGGTGTGGTGGCGCACTCCTGTAATCCCAGCTACTCAGGAGACTGAGACAGGAGAATCGCTTGAACCCGGGAGGCAGAGGTTGCAGTGGGCCAAGATTGTGCCATTGCACTCCAGCCTGGGCAACAAGAGCAAAAAACACTCTGTCTCAAAAAAAAAAAAAAAAAAAGCCTCTCAAAAATAGGAATGAGAAAACTCTCAAAAAATAGGAATTAACTCAATGAAGAGGATCTAGAAATAACCTATAGCTAACACTCCATTCAATAATAAAAGACTGAATGCTTTCCCTGTAAGATCAGGAACAAGGTAAGAATTTTACGCTCACCACCATTACCATAGCTCTGGAAGCAGCAGCCACCACAATAATGCAAGAAAAGAAAAAATCATCACTTTTCTTTGAAAAATGAAATAAAACTGTCTCTATTAGCAAATGACATGATTACCTATACAGAATAAAGCAAGGTTTCTACCAAGAACACTCCTAGATCTATTAAGTGAGTTCATCAAGGTCTCAGGGTACAAAACAAACGTTTCTTTTTTTTCACGGCAGAGTCCCACTCTGTCGCCCAGGTTGGAGCGCAGTGGCGTGATCTCGGCTCACTGCAACCTCCGCCTCCCAGGTTCCAGTGATTCTCCTGCTTCAGCCTCCTGAGTAGCTGGGATTGCAGGCATCTGTCACCACACCCAGCTAATTGTTGTATTTTTAGTAGGGATAGGGTTTCTTTTTTTTTTTTTTTTTTTTTTTCCCTTAAATTTGTAGTTCTCAAGGAGTTGTTTTTTTTTTCCTTAAATTTGTAGTTCGAGATGGGGTTTCACCATCTTGGTCAGGGTGGTCTCGAACACTTGACCTCAAGTAATCTGCTGCCTTGGCCTCCCAAAGTGCTGGGATTACAGGTGTGAGCCACCACACCTGGCCAAGACAAACATTTTTTAAAAAATTAATTATATGTCTACTCACTAGCAATGAACACAGAGACACTGAGATTAAAAATACAACACAATTTACAATGGCTCAAAATAAAACGCTAGGTGGAAATTTAACAAAACATGTGTAGAACATGCTAAAAACTATGAATTGCTGAGGAAAGAAATCAAAGATCCAAATAAGTGGAGAGATAACCATCTTCATGGACTGGAGGGCTCAAATCCTAGAAATGCCAGTTTCCCAGGTGTGGTGGCTCACACCTGTAACCCCAGCACTTTGGGAGGCAGAGGTGGGAGGATCACTTGAGCTCAGGATTTGAGACCAGCCTGGGCAATATGAAAAACCCATCTCTACTAAAAATACAAAATTAGCTGTGTGTGGTGGTGGGCGCCTGTAATCCCAGCTATTCAAGAGGCTGAGGCAGAAGGATCGCTTGAACCCAGAAGGCGGAGATTGCAGTGGATCACTGCACTTCAGCCTGGGTGACGGAGCAAGAATACCATAAGGCCAGGCACGGTGGCTCAAGCCTGTAATCCCAGCACTGTGGGAGGCCGAGGCGGGTAGATCACAAGGTCAAGAGATCGAGACCATCCTGGTCAACATGGTGAAACCCCGTCTCTACTAAAACTACAAAAAATTAGCTGGGCATGGTGGCACGTGCCTGTAATCCCAGCGACTCAGGAGGCTGAGGCAGGAGAATTGCCTGAACCCAGGAGGCGGAGGTTGCGGTGAGCCGAGATCGCGCCATTGCACTCCAGCCTGGGTAACAAGAGTGAAACTCCGTCTCAAAAAAAAAAAAAAAAAAAAA